>NW_016107572.1:1499023-1538238 GCF_001604975.1 Cebus imitator | reverse complement strand
CCTGTAATCCCAGTGCTTTGGGAGGCCGAGGTAGGTGGATCACGAGGTCAGGGGTTCAAGACCAGCCTAACCAACATTGTGAAACCTTGTCTCTACTAAAAATACAAAAATTAGCTGGGTGTGGTGGTGCGCACCTGTAATCCCAGCTACTCAGGAGACTGAGGTAGGAGAATCACTTGAACCTGGGAGGCTGAGGGTTCAGTGAGCTCAGATCATGTCACTGCATTCCAGTCTGGGAGACAGAGCGAGACTCCTTCTCAGGGGGAAAAAAAGGCAATAGAAAATTTGAAAAATATACTATCATTAATATTTAGCTATATTTCTTTCCATTCTCTTTAAATGCGTTTTCTTTTACATAGCTGAGGTAATACTTTTTGTATACTGCTTTTCTTCACTCATGTGCCTTAATCAGTTATCTACATGATTAAAACTTTTCATAAAAATTATTTAATGTCTGCATAACATGATGCCACTTGGATATACCAAAATTTGGTTAAATTTATTCAATCAGGGCTTTTTCTAACAGCTTAATTCTTTCCTTGAATGATCCCAGAGTCTTAACTTTCAGCTTAATTTTCAATAAATAATGAAATAACTTGAGAAATTCGCATCAGTAAGCTATGAAAGAAAAAGGAATCATTACAAATATGAAGTCAAGTTACAGTCATTCGGTCCACTTTGGGAGGCCTCCCAGCACTTTGGGAGGCCGAGGTGGGTAGATCACGAGGTCAGAAGTTCGACACCAGCCTGGCCAACATAGTGAAACCTCATCTCTACTAAAAATACAAAAAATTAGCTGGTCATGGTGGCACATGCTTGTAACCCAAGCTACTCAGGAGGCTGAGGCAGGAGAATCATTTGAACCCGGGAGGCGGAGGTTGCAGCGAGCGGAGATTGCACCACTGCACTCCAGCCAGCATGACAGTGTGAGACTCAGTCTCAAAAAATATATATATATAGTCATTCATGACAATAGCTACTATGTCAGGCTATATGCCACATATACACTTATTTCTTACCTTTTCCAAAGACGACTTGAAATAGTTTATAGAAACAGTCAGAAATCAGGAGAAAGTAAAAAGGTACTAATGGCAGGTCATAAATAAGATTCTGAGTATCTAACAGCCAAAGCAAATTAATGATAAGATTCAGTGTCCTTATGAGGAAAATGAAATTCAGCTCAGAAGGGCAGCTTTACCTGGTATTGAGATGTAAGAGAAATCCGCATAGAAGGGTGCAAGACGAGGGCATGGCATTGGGGATTATGCATGAGCCTAAGAGCCAAGAGATCTTGCCTCCATTCTGGTAATCTCTCATTTGGATCCTCCAAAATCTTCCTCATGTGGTTCTCTGCTTTTATTTCCTATACCAGCTTCAAATTTTACCCATGCATCTTTACATCATTAGTTTCTATGGTGATTTCACCCTTAGAATTCCTTTAATAGCTCTGTCATTTTCCAGAGTCAATGACTTACTTGATTTTAGTGGAAAACTACAAAGATCCTAATCAGGGTTTTTCCACCCAAAACAGGTTTTAAGTCACACACAGTCTCTTTTCACATTATCTTTGTCTCTCAGGCATGAGAGGTCAAGATCTCTTCTGAGACTCAGAATCCCAGTTCTGAAAGATCTTTTAATATTTAACTTTGTATTTTCTGAGTACTGTAAATCCACATTAGTATGCCTTTCTTACACACAAATTATTTGTTTTGCTCTCCCGCTCAGTTGTAAGTCCTAAGACTAGTGACCATGACTGTAGTAAACACCAATTGGGGCAGATGATGATTTTCTTACCTTTTCCAAAGACGACTCAGGTGACTTTCTGTCCTACCCTCCTCTTTCCTTTGGCTCTAGCTAAGCTGCCCGAATGGAAGTGACCATCTTACATGACCTTGCTTTTCTAGCCACTGGACTGGTTAAGAGGTAGGCACCAGTCTAAGCCAATTGCAATAGCCCACCCCCTACACCACAGCCAGTGGTCCACTGATGAACAAGTGACCTAAATGGGGCCAGAATTTCATTTAGAAATTGAGACAGAAAAGGCACTCCTTTTCATGAAGGAGAGCTGCAAGACTGACAGCCCAAAACTGCTAGGCACCACATCCTCCTCCAGAGAAAAATGATCTGAGCAGAGAAGCAAACAGAGATCCTTTATCTAGTCCTCTTCTTCCCATTCAAGATTTCATTTTTCAATTATTTACTCAATTCTGGTTGGGCGCCGTGGCTTATGCCTGTAATCCCGGCACTTCGGAGGCTGATGTGGGTGGATCACTTGAGGTCAGGAGTTCGAAACCAGCCTGGCTGGCCGGGTGTGGTGGCTCACGCCTGTAATCCAAGAACTTTGGAGGCCAAGGTGGGTGGATCATCTGAGGTCAGGAGTTCAAGAACAGCCTGACCAACATGGTGAAACCCCGTCTTAATACATATAAAAGAAAGAAACCAGCCTGGCTAACGTGGTGAAATCCTGTCTCTCCTAAAAATACAAAAATTAGCCTGATGTGGCCTGTAATTCCAGCTACTCTGGAGGCTGAGACAAGAGAATCACTTGAACAGGGGTGGGGGTTGGGTGGTCACAGGGTGGAGGTTGCGGTGAGCCGAGATCTGGCCACTGCACTCCAGCCTGGACCACAGAGTGAAACTCTTTCTAAAATAATAATAATAATAACAATTCAATTCTGATAGCTCCCCCCACCCTATCCTTTCAAGAAATCTCCTCTCCTTTTATATGCTTCATTTAGTTTGAGTTGAGTTTCTGTCATTTGCAAACAAGAAGGTCCTAACTCATATAATATTTAAGCAATCTTTTGGAATCCTTGTGGCATAGATCTGCAAAATGGTACCCCTATATCTAGTATGCCTTATATCATGTCTGGTCAATCAAATAACTTAAAAAAAAAAAGCTGTAGAAGAAAATTTTTGTTGCCAAACCCTTTAAATTCTGTTCTGAGCCAGGTGCAGGTGCATGCACCTATAGTCCCAGCTACTCGGTGGCTGAGGCAGGAAGCCTGCTTTAGCCCAGGGGGAGTTGAAGCCCGCAGGGCACTGTGGTGGCACGTGAGACTAGCCACTGCGCTTCAGCCTGGGCAATACAGAGAAACCTCCATTAAAAAAAAAAAAATCATGTTCTGAAATTTTTTTCTAGTTTATTTACTCTCTACTGCCTTTCCGTTATAACACCTGAAAATTGATTAGGGTTATATTTCATCTCAAAGAAGGCAAACTCCAACCCCCCTAAATTTACAGTTTTTATTTGTTGAGCAGCCCTTAAAATAGTGATTTATTTATTTTACATAATAAATGCCATAGTGGAACTGGAATTAATTTTTTTTTTTTTTAAGACACAGAGTCTTGCTACATTGCTCAGATTGGCCTCCAACTCTTGGGTTTAAGGGATTCCCCATGTTGGGCTCCCAAGTAGCTGTGCCTATAGGCACATGCCACCACACCTGGCTTGGAATTAATTCCTTTTCTTTTTGTGTTTTGAGTCTCTGTCGCTTAGTCTGGACTACAGTGACACGATCTTGACTCACTGCAACCTCCACCTCCCAGGTTCAAGTGATTCTTGTGCCTCGGTCTCTCAAGTAGCTGGGATTACAGAGGTGCACCATTATACCTGGCTAATTTTTTTTTTTTTTTTTTTGAGACATAGTCTTGCTCTGTCACCCAGGCTGGAGTGCAGTGGCTCAATCTCGGCTTGCCGTAACCTCTGCCTCTTGGGTTCAAGCAATTCTCCTGCCTCAGTTTCTGGAGTAGCTGGGATTACAGGCGCCTGCCACTGCACCCAGCTAATTTTTGTATTTTTAGTAGAGACGGGGTTTTATCCTGTTGGCCAAGGTGGTCTCGAACTCTTGACCTTAGGTGATCTGCCCACCTCAGCCTCCTAAAGTGCTGGGATTATAGGCTTGAGCCACCATATCCAGCCAGAATTAATTCTTAAACTTCAGTATGAGTTCAGGTGCAGTGTCTCATGCCTGTAATCCCAGCACTTTGGGAAGCCAAGGCAGGAGGATTACTTGAGGTCAGGAATTTAAGACCAGCCTGGGCAACATAGCAAGATCCTGACTCTTAAAAAAAAAAAAAAAAAAAAAAAAAAACACCCAAAATCCACAAAAATTTGCCAGTCCTGGCTACCTAGAAGACTGAGGCAAGAGGATTGCTTGAACTCAGGAAGCTGAGACTGCAATGAGCCATGATTGGGTCACTGCTCTCCAGCCTGGGTGACAGAGTGAAGCCCTGGTCTCAAAAAAACCACGCCAAAACCCAAAATCTTTAGCGTGCATCAGAACAACTGGAATGCAGATACTGTTAAAAATGCAGATACTGACCAGGCGTGGTGGCTCACATCTGTAATCCCAGCACTTTGGGAAGCTGAGACATGCAGATCACAAAGTCAAGAGATGGAGAACATCTTGGCCAACATGGTGAAACCCCGTCTCTACTAAAATACAAAAAGTAGCTGGGCTCATCTGTAGTCCCAGCTCGGGAGGTGAGGCAGGAGAATCGCTGGAACACGTGAGGCAGTGGTTGCAGTAAGCCGAGATTGTGTCACTGCACTCCAGCCTGGCAACAGAGTGAGATTCTCTCTCAAAAAAACAAAAAACAAACAAAGAAAAAAACCCCCGCAGATACCTGGCACCTACTAATCTGAATCAGAACAAGAAAAGGTTAAGAGTACTCTTTAGACTTTTTCCATTCACCGGAAAAAGAAGTGTGATCTGTCATCTGCAGCCTTTAATGATCTCAACTTTGGCTGAGAATATAATTTATTAGCTGGGCGTGGTGGTGTGTGCCTGTAATTTCAGCTACTGGGGAGGCTGAGGCAGGAGAATCGCTTGAACCTGGGAGGTAGTGCTTACAGTGAGCTGAGATCACACCATTGCACTCCTGCCCAAAAGACAGTGAGAGACTCCGCTCTCAAAAAAAAAAAAAAAAAAGAGAGAATACAATTTATTTTCTTTGATTTTTTTAACAGAATGAGGTTCCACCACATTATTAATCTTACATTTAAATTATACTTACCTTATTTCAATAAACAAGACCAACTATACACCTTCAGGCATGTACTAAGATTTTAATACAGAACCAGTGCCACCCAGCTCTTGCAAAAGAATAGTGGAAACAGGTAATTGAGAAAGACTTGATCCAAGAACTTGCTTAGTACTGAATCCTTTACTATTTCTTACTCTGTCACTCAAACAAACTAAGGTTGCCACAAATCCACATGCTTGGACTTCATTGGTTTGGCTCTCGGAGGAAATGCTTTCAATCTCTATCTTGATTAACTCACTCCCATTCAATGCTCAGTTTACTGCAGCTCAAATAATGCCCCACAATGCTTCTAAAACTGCTGTTGTTAAGGTCAGCAGTAAATACTGGTTTAGATGTTAAGAAGGTGTTCTTTAGAGCCAGTCCAGCTCTGTTAGAATCCTGCTTTTCCCACTTCCTGGTTTGGGGACTTTGCTTAACTCCTTTGTGCTACTCATTGTTCTCATCTGTAAAATGGGGATAATGATGGTTACCTACAACCCAGGGTAATTGAGAGGTGTGAGTGAAGTAAAGTTTGTTGGTATTAAAGCAGTGCACATAGTACACATTCAACAAATACTATTCACCAAAATGTGAGCTTCATCAAGGGCAAGGTCAATGTTTCATTCAAGACTGCATCCTGAGCGCCTGACGTATAGCAGGTATTCAAATACAAGTGAAATGAATTACTAATTCCCTTATCCAATTGCATATTCAGGGCCTTCCTTACTTGATCGTACTGTGACAATTGATCAATAGTCATACAGCAATTACTTGGTGCCATATTAACTCATTTAATTCCCATAACAATCCTATGAGACAGGAACAATTATTGTGTGCATTTTATAGATGATGGAACTGAAGAACAGAGTTCAGTAATGTTTCCAAATTCACACAGCTAGCAAATGTAGAGCTAGATTCAGAACCGAGGCAGCCTGGTTTTAGAATCTTTGCCTTTAACCTATGTTTGCTGCTAATCATTTCTCCCTAATTGAAACTCTCTTCTGCTGGCTTCCAAGAAAACATCCTCTTTACATCTCTAACTCCTCTGGCTCGTCTCTTTCTGCACATCTTTGAAATGTTGACATTTTCCAGAGCTCTGTCCAAGGCCATTGCCTTTGTATACTTTACATGTTTGCTAGTTGATGGCTTCAATTTCCACCTGCACTCTGATGAATCCCAAATCTACAGCTCTATCACAGTTATCTTTTGTAAGGCTCAAATATCTGTGTCCAGTTGCTCACTGGACCACACTCAACACATGTAAAATAAATTTCTTAGTTTCCCCAACAAATGTGCATTTATTCCATTTAGTTCTCTACATTGGGAAATAATACGACCACCCATCCCATCACTGAGGCCAGAAACCTGAAATTCTGTGTAACTCGGCTCTCTCTTTTCCCTTTCCTGTTCAGCATCCACATCCAATTGACTGTGCCCCCTAAACATCTCTGCATTCTCACAACCGCATCCCCAGTTCTGTTTCTCTTTCCCTGACTACCTTCCTAACTGGCTGCCCTACTTCTGATCTGTGCCACTTTAATCCATCTCCCTCATAAATACAAAAGTTAAAGAAAAAAGAAAACTCATTACATCACTTTTCCATTAAAATGCTTTAATAAGCCCCTCTTCCGAGAGAATAGCTGGATTCCTTGACATGATATACGAAGCCTTTCATGATCTGGTCCTTTCTTCCTTCCTTTCCAGTTTCATCACCTTTGCCTGTCCCACTTGAAAACCACTTGCTGCAGCAATTCTGAGCTCCTTGCAGGTAACTCTGGCATGGTTGGTGCTTTCAAAACTCCCTTTTTCAATTATCTCAGAAATGTCCTTTCCCAGCTGTCTTACTGATCACTTCTGCTCCTTCAAGAATCAGTTCCTTATGGCTGGGCGTGGTGGCTCATGCTTGTAATCCCAGCACTTTGGGAGGCCAAGGAGGGTGGATCACCTGAGGTAAGGAGTTTCAGACCAGCCTAGACAACAGGGTGAAACCCCATCTCTACTAAAAATACAAAAATTATCTGGGTGTGGTGGTGTGCGCATGTAGTCCCAGGTACTCAGGAGGCTGAGGCAGGAGAATCGCTTGAACCTGGGAGGCAAAAGTTGCAGTGAGCTGAGATCGGCCACTGCACTTCAGCCTGAAGACATAGGGAGACCCTGTCTCAAAACAAAAAACAAAAAACAAAACTCCTCTATTAGACTTCTTAATGGCAAGATCCACGTCTTAACCCTGTTTAGAGTCACACAGTGCCTGGTACCTACTAAGTACTCAATAAATGTAAATGGATAATGTAAGAATTATTATTACTTTTATGTACTCAGCTTTCATTGTATGTAGGTAGAAGAAATAGACTTTTGTAGAACTTTAGAGTAACATACTGATTTTTCATTATGTGCTAGGTATCATGTTAAATGTTACCTACCTTATTGTGACAAGCCCGTACAATTACTATTATTACAGAATAAGGAAAGTTAGCCTCAGAAGAAGTTAAGAAAACTGCCCAAGTTACAGGGTTAGTGTGTGGTAGAGCTTGGAGTACATCCAAGTTTGTTTGACTCCAAGTCTTTAGCTTTTAACCTCTACCCTTGGCTACCCTTGACAACAAACCTAGCTTTGGTTCTTCTGCAAAACTGTCATTTAAAATATTCTCCTTAGCCAGGTGTGGAGGCTCACATCTGTAATCCCAACACTTTGGGGGGTTGAGGTGGGTGGATCACTTGAGTCCAGGAGTTCCAGACCAGCCTGGGCAACATGGTGAAACCCTGTCTCTACAAAAAATACAAAAATTAGCTGGGCGTGGTGGTGCATGCCTGTATTCCTAGCTACTAGGGAGGCTGAGGTGGGAGGACCGATTGAGCTCAGGAGGTCAAGGCTGCAGTGAGCCACGAGCTCACCACTGGGTAACAGAGTGACACCCTGTCTCAAAAATAAATAAATAAATAAATAAATAATAAAAGGGAAAAAAGGAAAGATATTCTCCTTTATGTCACTCAGTACTGCTCTTAGGAAATATTTCCTGAAAAGTTTCTCCCGTGTGAAAAATAGGTCCTACTCGCAGACAATGGGGACCATATAGTAACCCATCACATTCTTGTTATTGGGTTGGCCACCTGAAGAGGAGTGAAATTTACTTTTAGAATTATTTTATCTTTTCCTGGGCTTCTGACTTCTTTCAGATTTTGTTTTTGGCCAGGTGTGGTGGCTCATGCCTGTAATCCCAGCAGTTCGGGAGGCCCAGGCAGGCGGATCACTTGAAGCAGGGAGTTCAAGACCAGCCCTGGTCAACATGGTAAGACTACATCTCTACTAAAAATACAAAATTGGTTGGGCATGGGTGGTGCATGCCTGTAGTTCCAGCTACTTGGGAGGCTGAGGCAGGAGATTTGCTTGAACCCAGGAGGTGAAGGCTGTGGTGAGCTGAGATCATGCCACTGCACTCCAGCCTGGGCAACAGAGTGAGACTCTGTCTCAAAACAAAACAAAAACAAAAACAAAAAAACAGATTTTGGCTGGGTGCAGTGGCTCACACCTGTAATCCCAACGCTTTGGGAGGCCAAGATGGGTGGATCACTTGAGGTCAGGAGTTCGAGACCAGCCGACCAATGTAATGAAACCCCACCTCTACTAAAAATACAAAGATTAGCTGGGTGTGGTGATGCACGCTTGCAATCCCAGCTACTTGGGAGGCTGAGGCAGGTGAATCACTTGAACCTGGAAGGTGGAGTTTGCAGTGAGCCGAGATCGCGCCATTGCACTCTGGCTTGAGCAACAAGAACAAAACTCCATTTCAAAAAACAACAAATAAACAAAACCCAGATTTTATTTTCAACCATCCAGTAATATACATAGATAGATATAGTTGTATGTATGTACTAAACATATAGAAATATTTCTATTTATTTATATATGACATATATATGCATATTTTAAATATATATATGATAGGGTAGTTAGAAATAAAATAAAATCAGAAGCCTAGAAAAAGAGAGAAATAATTCTACTGGGAATTTCATTACAGTACATATTATAAATTCATTTTTAGCTGGGCACCTGTAGTCCAGCTACTAGGGAGGTTGAGGCAGGAAGATCGCTTGAGCCTAGCAATTCGAGGCTGCAGTTGCTATGATCCCACCTGCAAACAGCTACTTCACTCTAGTCTGGGCACCATCTAGTTATTCGATATTCAAGAGGCACATAAATAAAAATAAAAATAAGCCCGTGTAAAAAATAAACCCACTTTAAATAAATCCACTTTTTTGTTCAAATTTACTGTAGTCCTTATATTAAAAAAGAAATCTAGGCAAAAAAAATCCAATCTTACCTCCAAATCAAATCAATATCTCATTTGTCTATCTTATATTTAGATTCTTATTCATGTGCAGATTGTTTTCTATATTTACAGTAATGTGAAACAGAATTTTATATTCCACTTCTTCTCTTGATAACATCAGCATGTTTTTCTAGTTTGCTCTGCTTCACTTTTTTTTTTTTCTTTTTTTTTTTTTTTGAGATGAAGTTTCACTCTTGTCGCCCAGGCTGAAGTGCAGTGGTACGATCTTGGCTCACTGCAACCTCTGCCTCCCGGGTTCAAGTGATTCTCCTGCCTCAGCTTCCCAAGTAGCTGGGATTACAGGTACCCATCACCATGACTGGCTAATTTTTGTATTTCTAGTAGAGACAGGGTTTCACCGCGTTGTCCAGGCTGATCTCAAACTCCTGACCTCTGGTGATCCACTTGCCTTGGCCTCCTAGAGTGCCTGGATTACAGGCGAGAGCCACCGTGCCCGGCCTGCCTCACTTGTTTCTGATTTACCTCCTCTTTCTCTCATGCTTCCCATTAGGAAACCAGTGACACAGTTTGGTGTGCATCCTTGCACATCTTTCTCCTGTGTAATTATTAATAGCAACATTTGGGCAGAGGAAGCGAGAGCTTTGCTCTTTGTTTTACAAAACTGAGAAAGTATAACCTAATGCATCTTTTCCTTTTGCTTTTTTTGTTTAACTATGCCTGGACATCCCTCCAGGCTAACATAGCTCTAACTCATTCTTTTAGTTGCCTAATATCCTAAGGGATAAAGATGCCACAATTTATTCAGCTGTCCTTGTGTGGAAGGGCATCAAGTAGTTTTTACTTCTTTGCCACTGTGTACAATGCTGCAACAAGCAACCTCAAAAATACATATCCTTTGTTTCTACAGGATCTAAACCCCCAAATGGGAATTGTTTATAGAAAGTAGATTGGAACAGGATTTGTAAATATATTAAAGCACACAGTATAGTAACATACATTCAACAAAGTTCAGTAGCTGGGCATGGTGGCTCATACCTGTAATCCCAACACTTTGGGAGGCTGGGGTGGGTGGATTGCTCGAGCTCAGAAGTTAGAGACCACCCAGGGCAACATGGTGAAACTAAAAGTGCAAAAAAATTAACCGGGTGTGGTGGTGCATGCATGTAGTCCCAGCCACTTGGGAGGCTGAGGCGGGAGAATTCGCTTGAGCCCCAGAGGCAAAGGGTGCAGTGAGCTGAGATCGCACCACTGCACTCCAGCTTGGGCTACAGAGACTCTCAAAAAAAAAAAAAAAAAGAAAAGAAAAATCAGTAAAGGATGACAACGATAAGAATATTTGACAATACAGTTACCTAGCAGCCTTTTTTTGATGGTAAAATGTATGTTTCCCAGCAACCAGAAAATATACGTCATTGAATCAGGATTTTACACAAAAGACAGAACTTGGTCCATAGCAACTGAGAATCGTTTTTACAAACCATATTTCTCGTTGTACTTGCTAGGTGGAGGACAAGGGTTATTTGAAGGCCTATTACTAAGTACTGAGTCTCCGACCCTATGAGCTAATCAAACTGCAATATGCTTTTAAAAGTCTCACCAATTGCATTATCTTGAAGCTGGTAACTTATGAGTTATGAAGGTGTCTATTTAAGGCAGTGTGTGTGAAAGAGCATTATATTAGGAGTCAAACACTAATTTTTGGCTCTGCCAACTTGTCAGCATTGTGGCACTTTGAGCTAGCCTCGAAATCCCCATATATAAAATAAAATTAATAATACTCACACTGCCTCCTTTGCAATGTTGTAATGAAGAACAAATGAAATTATGTAAATGAAAGTGCTTGAGAGAGCTATCCAGATATTAGCACTGTTAATAATCTGATTCCTGAGGAGGCCATGTACTATGTACGGGGCACCTTTCCTGTTCTTTGTATCTCCAAGAAAGAATGTATTACTACTTAAAGAAGATTGATTCTGTAACAATCATGAAGTGTACTATAAAAGTACAGATCAATATAAAAACAACAGACGATGTCAACCACTGAATCTATTTGCAGATAATGTTTGATAGACTTCTGGGACAGTGAAAGTATTTACAAAGTTGCCTGAGTTTTCAATGTTTCATAGATAAATGAGAATGAAATCATCACGAATGTTTTTCTTTTTCTCTTTCCCTTAAGTTTCTATTTTTAACTCCTGTACAGTATCAGATGTAATATCCTGGTGTTCTTTCCCGACTCCTGGCCCCTGCCCATAAAGTACACGCATGCTACCGGAATCCAGCTACACTTTGGATGCTTCCTGTCCAATTACTGTTATTTTAGCTGTGACTCAAACATTGAGAAATAGGTACCTCTATAGAAAATGCTTTATATATTAATACATTACAGATGAATGGGTCTATGAATGGAATAGCAGAAGCCACCTAACAGACACGAGAGATCATTCAATTCAGAAATGTGGAGTACTTTTCAGTGTTCAGTCTTTCATAGGACAGAATGTTGCTATAAGGAGTTCCAGAAATCACAGTGCCAGTTGAAAACTGGCAGTTGCTTCCTTCCGGCTGTTCTTAAAGGTATTCTCTCTGCAGGAATTTAAAAGTGGCTCATAGTTACAGCTTAAGATGTTTACGTTTAGCTGTTTCTGTTTTGATCCTTCCCTTTGAGAAAATAGGATGTTTTTCTAGTACTGAAGGGTTTATGAAGTTCTGTGGCATTAGATCTAAATGATCATAACTGTGACTAGCTGGTAAAATTAATGGAGAAAAAAAGTCATCATGTGTGGGGCATACAATTATAGGGCATAAAATTAGTTACAAAAAACCTAATTTTTATTGTTAATGTTATACCTTTCAACTGGTTGTGGTAGCATCAGGTAGACACCCCAAGCAAGAGAAGCAGAGAGTCCTTGGCATGATTTTAGGTTTCTGACTGTCTCTTGGTCTTTAGAAGCCCTTCTGGGCTTCCTTACCGCGCTTGTTAGGTGTACGTCTGTTGAGGACAGGGAAAAAGAGAAAAAGCTTTTGAGATGGAAGCTGCCTTTATTTAAAATCATTTTAAATTCTAAATCCTATTTTCAAAAGGAAGATTTTTGTTGTGATCATTTTACATTTAAGGGTTAAATGTATTAAAATTAAAAATGTATAACAAGTAACATGGTAGCGTAGCAAATAAAAAGGTGAGGCATACTCTATTTTCTCAGTTTACCAAGACATGGGGAAAAATGAAACTTACAAAACAAATGAATTATAGGGGTGATTATACCACTGTTAAAGTTCTCTTTGATTTTCTTTTTTTTTAAATTTTTTTTAGCGATAGGATCTTACTCTGTTGCCAGGATGGACTGGAGTGCAGTGGTGTGATCATAACTCCCTGCAGCCTCTGACTCCTGGGCTCAAGTGATTCTCCTGCCTCCAACTGACACTACAAGCGTGCAACACCATGCCTGGCTAACTTTTAAATTTTCGGTAGCGATAGGGTCTTGCTATGTCAAGGCCTATCTCAAACTCCCAGCCTCAAGCAATCCTCCTGCCTCAGCCTCCCAAAGAGTTGGGATGACAGGTGTGAGCCACCGCACCTGGCCAACAGCTGGGTTTCTTTCTTTCTTTCTTTTTTGAGACAGAGTCTCACTCTGCTGCCCAGGCTGGAGTGCAATGGCACGATCTTGGCTTACTGCAACCTCCACCTCCTGGGTTTAAGTGATTCCCCTGCTTCAGCCTCCCAAGTAGCTGGGATTACAGGGGCACCACCACGCCTGGCTAATTTTTTTGTATCTTTAGCAGAGACAGGGTTTCACCATGTTGGCCAAGCTGGTATTGAACTCCTTACTTTGTGATCCGCCTGCTTCAGCCTCCAAAGGGTTGGGATTACAGGTGTGAGCCACGGCATCCCACCAGCAGCTGGGTTTCTTATATAGAAACCATAATGCATGTTGTCCAATGTTCAAAAAATTTTATTTATTCAGGAACTCACCTATTGTACAAAGCAAAATATTCCTATCTCATAAATAGAATTAAAATTTGAGTAACTTTACTTACCCTTAATTTTTTATTTATGCAGCAAAATAAGGAATAAAAAAATAACAATTATTGAGTGAAGAGGAACTGTTAATTAGCTTAGAGTTTTTACATAAATCAGAAAAAAAATTTTTTTCTTGAACTATTTGGAATTATTCAGAATTGGGGCAAACAAGTAGACTATAAAATGAGTACTAAATTCAAGTACTGAGTGGCTTGAATTTAGTCTGCACTAGGTAGATGCTGACCAAGGCTCCTGGAATGTGGAAAGTGAGTGTTGGTATTGAACTTTGGGACATCGCGCACACACAGTAAAAAAAAAAAAGTGTGTCTATAGTTTAATTTTTAAAAGTTTATTATCAAAATGGAAATTTGTTATTGTTCATAACTCTTCATAAATCATTCTTATTAATACAAATGTATGTATTGCAATAGTTTCAGTTTCTGACATTATAAACGTGGTAGTAGTATTGAAAAGGATTAGATTCACTGTAATGACTATACCATACTAATGTAAAATGTTAAGAACAGAAGAAACTGGGGATGGGATATATATGCAAACTCAGAGTACTATCTTCTCAATTTTCCTGTAAAACTAAAATTGTTCTAAAAAACAAAGTCTATTTAAAAAGCGACAAACAAAAACAAGAATCACTTGTTTTATACAATCTCTTTGTTCTGGGATTGTTTCCATTATCTGTAAAATCTAAGCATTCAGAGATAAACAAATATTAAACTATTCCTTTAATATTTTCCTTTTGAAAGTATCATGTTACTTAATTATTTAAACCATTTCCAGATTTAGTACAGACTCCTATTTAATATTTGGTTTGTTAGTACCTAACAAGAATACTACAATATAAATTTTTATTTCCTTACCAAAGTGAAAAATTTTTGCTTTCTGTTTTCTCTAAGTTTAAAGCATATCAGTTTTATTTACTTTTAAAAGTTAAGATTTTAGAGTTAAGAGCGTGGTTCAATTTATATTTTCTAAGTAACTGAGCATTTTCTAAAGCTAAAGACTGATTAACATCTTTGGAATATTTATTACATGTATAGATTACAATAAAAATGTATGCAGTTTACAACAGATTGTAATGTGAAATTTTATCTTGAGCTGGTATTTCAAGCATTATTTTAAAACCTATGCATCTTATTACCTTAAGTTTACTCATTTAGCTGCTTTGTTTTTTTTTTTTTTTTCAATTTTTAACCCTGTTGAAGATTGTAACAAATATATTCTAGTTGCTACAGTCTAAAACAGTGCTTGGAAATACTCATGCTTAGTGTTATTGCTATGATTCCTTTAATAACATTTCCTGAGTTTAGTTTTTTCATTACCCGGCTATCAGAGACTGGTATATTGATTTTTCTAATTAATATTCTTTACACTTGGAATGGTATTTTTATTTCCTACTTCTAAAGAATTCAATAGCACAACTGCTATAAGTAATGTGCTTGCTATGTTATCATAGAAATGCTCAAGGTACACCTTCTAATGTTGAAAAATAGGAAAATAAATTGACCTTGATGAAGTGTGTCTTCTTTTGTCTGTTCCCAGGAAAGTTTATTTCAGGTATTTCTACTGCTGAAATGATTAGCGTTAACAGCTTTCCCCCTCCATTTTATTTTACAGGGTCTCTTCATCTTCCTGATATATGGGGTGTACAACACAGAGGTAAGTCTGCTTGGAGTATCTCAAGGCTGACAGAGTGAATGAGAGAAATGACAGGTTTCTTATCTTGATAACTGAGGAACAAAGTTGGCTTTTCATGTGAGTGTCCTACTGCCCTTCATGCTTGGACTAGCTTATATGCATCCCAGCTTACCATTAAACACTGACACCCTGAATAAAGGGACAGCCTCATTTCTCATAGGCATTGACTAATATTTTACGACTGCCTTAAGTTTTTGAACTTTCAGTCTTCAACACTTAGCTACTGTAGGAAAAAAAAAAAGAAAAGAAAAAAAAAAAAACTACTCAGTCTCTCCTATACTCTCACTCAACAATCAACACAGAAGATTTCTGTGACCAAATGTGTAGGGGCTTCTCCCCACATAGGAGCAAGCAATCGCTCTGCAGCAGCCACCACCTGGCTGTTCTCCAATTCAATTCTGACACTATCTACCTGGAGGCAGCATCAGATCCCATAGATTAAGAGCCCAGGCCTGCAAGACTGGCCCTGCTTCAGATGCCAATCACAAGCCCCACGTTGTTTGACCTGTGCTTCTGACTGACCAGCTATAAATCGGGGTTCCCATGGCCCCTTCCTTGGGCTTGATTAATTTGCTAGAGCAGCTCACAGAACCCAGGCAAACACTTAGGTTTTCCGGTTTACTGTTAAGGACATTACAAAGGATATCGATGATCGCCAGATGAAGAGATGGATAGGGAAGGGTATGTGGGCAGGGGCGCCGGGCTTCCATGCCCTTTCCGGGTGCGCCACCCTCCTAGAACCTTCACGGGTTTGCTTATAGGAAGCTCTCCAAACTCTGTCCTTTCTTAGGTTTTTATGGAGGCCTCATTACACAGGCATGATTGATTAAATCATTGGCCGTCGGAGATCAACTTAACCTTCAATCTGTCTCTCCTCCCCGGAGGTTGGGGGGTGGGACTGTAAGTCCCAACCTCTAATCCTGCCTTGGTCTTTCCGGTGACCAGCCCCCATCCTGAAGCTACCTAGGGGTTGCCAGCCATCAGTCGCTTCATCAGCATACAAAAAGACATTTATTACTTTGGAGATTCCAAGGATTTTAGCAGTTGTGTGCCACCAAACGGTTTAAAGTCCAAATATATCTTTCACAATATCACAATTATACTTGACGTATTAAAGTTTCAGTTTAAGTGGTGGAATACTTATATGTTGTTTCATGGGATTAGAAAAAAACAATTACTTCTTATCTCAAAATGCTCATTAAATACTGTCTTTTGAGCTTTTAAGGCAGGCTCAGAGAGGTCCTTAAGTATTAGTAAATCATCCCTATGGTTTCGATTGTGAAATTTCTCATAGAATTTATTATTTAATTGTGAGAAGTTACTTAGCCAGAAACATTGTGAGATGTACATGTCATTTCATTAAGAAAATACGGTTTGTAAATAAGCTGTTGCCATAGTTCTAGTTCTTTTATTTAAAATTTCTCATTTATAAATATCCTTTGCTAGGAAAGTGTCTAGATTTTCTGCATGCTTAACATGAAGTCGAGTACCTTGTATACATTAGGTACTGAATAAATGTTTGTTGTTTGATTTTGTTGATACAAGTTTGATTTTAAAGATTTTACTTGATAATTTTCCCTTATGAAAAAAATTTCTAAATTTTCAATGAGTTTCTCAGTTTTCTGTACTGGCAAGGAAAGAGTGGATCCTAGCAGAGCTCTTAGTACGGCCTGGTGGTTAATTTTCCATAAACAATATAAAGGGCCAGGCGCTTATAAGGTGGCAAACAGACTGATTAGCCAGGCTAAGGTACTGGGGTATTTAAATAACATGTGATGATAATGAAGTATGTGTGTGGGCGTGTTTTACAGGACTGCTGCACCTGGATTACGCTCGGTTTCCTCTTCCAATAGCCTTCAGGAAGGTTGGCAGTAAGACAATTTTTTTTTTTTTTTTTTTTTGCAACGGTACCACTAATTGCGGTTTCAAAGCAGGCTCCTCCCATAAATGCAAAGGATATGCGCCCATTATTAGTGCTTCCAAATTCCAAGGGATAACATAAGCAACCTGTTTTAATAAACGTTGAGCATTTGTAGTTGAATGCTTTTTGACAGAATCAAAAGTGCCCTAAATGATCCACTTCTGGATTTGAATTTTCTTTCAAGAACTGGATTGCAAAACCTAGAGTGAAGAAAGCCCCAACACTGAGTCCTCAGTTTCCCCCACCTTCTCCTTCCAGCCCCTTTCTCTGCATCTCCCACGCCACGCTGTAGTACGGTCCGCGGTAACTTCCCGCCCCTTGGTTCCACCCCAGAAGCCCTCAACCACTTTCATCTCCTTCAGTGCAGCCCACCAATCACGCCTGTGCTCCTCGGAAGCCCCTTTTTAGTAGGCTCCAAATCCCCGCCCCTCCTGCCCGAGCCCCCCCGCCTCCGCCCAACCGCCCCAGTGATTGACAGGCAGGCCGGGCGGAAGCTGAGGCGCAGGCGCCCAGGCTCCTCAGACCTCCCCTCTGGCCCGGTCGAGGAGTTCCCAGCAGACACTGCGCCGCGGCTGCGCAGTACACGGGAGGCTTTTAATTCCATTGTGGAGAGGACGGCGTTATTTTTATTAACTGGAGGCGACGGCGGCTGCGGCGGCGGCGGGACCCGTAAGTGTTGCCGGTGGGTCCAGGAGGGAGAGGGCGAGGCCCGGGGGAGAGTCGCAGGAGCATGCGTGCCGGTGCCGGAGGCGACTGGACAGGGAATTAGTGCTGGGCGCGTTGCGGTCTGGGCGGCGGCGCGGCGGGGTCCTGAGCGCTGCGGTGGTCCCGGCCCGGGGCCCGGTTCCACCTCCTTTCCTCCCTCTTCCCTCTTCCTCCTCCTTTCCTCAGCCAGGCCTCCTCCGGGGTATGAAAATCGGCAGTGGGTTCCTGAGTGGCGGCGGTGGTACCGGCAGTAGCGGTGGTAGCGGCTCCGGCGGCGGCGGTAGTGGCGGCGGCGGCGGCGGCAGCAGCGGCAGGAGGGCAGAGATGGAACCCTCCTTTCCCCAGGGTATGGTTATGTTCAACCACCGGCTCCCCCCGGTCACCAGCTTCACCCGGCCGGCGGGGTCGGCCGCCCCTCCCCCGCAATGCGTGTTATCCTCCTCTACCTCCGCAGCCCCGGCCGCCGAGCCCCCCCCTCCGCCAGCCCCGGACATGACTTTCAAGAAGGAGCCGGCGGCGTCAGCCGCGGCCTTCCCCTCGCAGAGGACCTCCTGGGGATTCTTGCAGTCTTTGGTTAGCATCAAACAGGAGAAACCCGCGGATCCTGAGGAACAGCAGTCCCACCACCACCATCACCACCACCACTATGGGGGGCTGTTCGCTGGGGCTGAAGAGAGATCTCCTGGCCTAGGAGGCGGTGAAGGGGGGAGTCACGGCGTCATCCAGGACCTCAGTATTCTCCACCAGCATGTCCAGCAGCAGCCAGCCCAGCACCACCGTGACGTATTGCTCAGCAGCAGTAGCAGGACTGATGACCACCATGGCAATGAGCAGCCAAAGCAGGACACTAATGTCAAAAAGGCAAAAAGGCCAAAGCCAGAATCTCAGGGAATCAAAGCCAAGAGGAAGCCAAGTGCATCTTCCAAACCTTCTTTGGTTGGAGATGGAGAAGGTGCCATCCTCTCCCCAAGTCAGAAACCTCATATCTGTGATCACTGTAGTGCTGCTTTTCGAAGCTCCTATCACCTGCGGAGACATGTCCTCATTCATACAGGAGAAAGACCTTTCCAGTGCAGCCAGTGTAGTATGGGTTTCATTCAGAAATACCTACTGCAGAGACATGAGAAAATTCACAGTAGAGAGAAGCCATTTGGATGTGATCAGTGCAGCATGAAGTTTATTCAGAAGTACCATATGGAGAGACACAAGAGGACACATAGTGGAGAAAAGCCATATAAGTGTGACACTTGCCAACAGTATTTTTCAAGGACTGATAGATTGTTGAAGCACAGGCGCACATGTGGTGAAGTCATAGTTAAAGGAGCCACTAGTGCAGAACCTGGGTCATCAAACCATAACAATATGGGTAATCTGGCTGTGTTGTCTCAGGGAAATACAAGTTCTTCAAGGAGAAAAACAAAGTCAAAAAGCATAGCTATTGAAAAGGAACAGAAGACCGGTAAAACAAATGAATCACAAATTTCAAATAATATAAACATGCAGAGTTACTCTGTAGAAATGCCTACTGTGTCTTCCAGTGGAGGCATAATTGGCACTGGAATAGATGAACTGCAGAAAAGGGTGCCAAAATTGATCTTTAAGAAAGGAAGCAGAAAGAATACAGATAAAAACTACCTTAATTTTGTGTCACCATTACCAGACATAGTTGGACAGAAATCCTTGTCTGGAAAACCAAGTGGCTCACTTGGCATAGTATCGAATAGCAGTGTGGAGACCATTGGTCTTCTCCAAAGTACAAGTGGCAAACAAGGTCAAATAAGTAGTAATTATGATGATGCCATGCAGTTTTCAAAGAAAAGAAGATATTTACCAACTGCCAGCAGCAACAGTGCCTTTTCTATAAACGTAGGACACATGGTCTCCCAACAGTCTGTCATTCAGTCTGCAGGTGTCAGTGTTTTGGACAGTGAGGCACCGTTGTCACTTATTGACTCCTCAGCTCTAAATGCTGAAATTAAGTCTTGTCATGACAAGTCTGGAATTCCTGATGAGGTTTTACAAAGTATTTTGGATCAATACTCCAACAAATCAGAGAGCCAGAAAGAGGATCCTTTCAATATTACAGAACCACGAGTGGATTTACACACCTCAGGAGAACACTCAGAATTGGTTCAAGAAGAAAATTTGAGCCCAGGCACCCAAACACCTTCAAATGATAAAGCAAGCATGTTGCAAGAATACTCCAAATACCTCCAACAGGCTTTTGAAAAATCCACTAATGCAAGTTTTACTCTTGGACACGGTTTCCAATTTGTCAGTTTGTCTTCACCTCTCCACAACCACACTTTGTTTCCAGAAAAGCAAATATACACTACATCTCCTTTGGAGTGTGGTTTCGGCCCATCTGTTACCTCAGTGTTGCCATCTTCATTGCCAAAGCCTCCTTTTGGGATGTTGTTTGGCTCTCAGCCAGGTCTTTATTTGTCTGCTTTGGATGCTACACATCAGCAGTTGACACCTTCCCAGGAGCTGGATGATCTGATAGATTCTCAGAAGAACTTAGAGACTTCATCAGCCTTCCAGTCCTCATCTCAGAAATTGACTAGCCAGAAGGAACAGAAAAACTTAGAGTCCTCAACAGGCTTTCAGATTCCATCTCAGGAGTTAGCTAGCCAGATAGATCCTCAGAAAGACTTAGAGCCTAGAACAACGTACCAGATTGAGAACTTTGCACAAGCGTTTGGTTCTCAGTTTAAGTCGGGCAGCAGGGTGCCAATGACCTTTATCACTAACTCTAATGGAGAAGTGGACCATAGAGTAAGGACTTCAGTGTCAGATTTCTCAGGGTATACAAATATGATGTCTGATGTAAGTGAGCCATGTAGTACAAGAGTAAAGACACCCACCAGTCAGAGTTACAGGTAAGGTTCCAAAAGTGACCAGGCTGGGGGTCTTCTAATGTAATTTTGTTTTATTTTGAGAACACTGCCATTGGAATGTTTCTACACGATCCTATTAAGAATAATGTAATGCCCTTTCAATGCAACTTTTCATATTTAGTTTATTTTGTTAGCGTGATTTTAGCTCTGTTTGTATTATGATTTTTAATCAAAATCAATAGATTAAAAATAGTTTGACATTCAAAGTGACAATGTTTAGCAATCAAATTTACATGTATAGATCGTCAGGGAATAGCCCAAATGTTTTAAATGCAAAAAAAAAAAAAAAAAAAACAAAAAAAAAAAAAAAAAAAAAAAAAAAAAAAAAAAAAATAAAAACAAAAAAACAAAAAAACAACCCTACAAAAAAAACAAACAAAAAAAAACTTTGTTGCTAGGATTAAGGTTATTCTAATTGCTTTACTCTCAGGAAAGTGTAATAACGCATGGGAATTCTGTACGTTATCACTGTAATGGAATATCCAATTTACAGATAGTATGATATACATTTCATCATTTAAGTAAGGGATCGAAAACATTTCAAATTGCTCTCTCTGGGCTGATAGACATTTCTTCATTTAAGTAAGGGATTGAAAACATTTCAAATTGCTATCTCCATCTGGGCTGATCCAAAATTCTGAGATTGTTGGCTACCTATATTTTGTTGCAGCTTTTAAATGTACTCTGAACTTCCAAACCACATTCATTCCAGCCTGGTAGAACAAATATTCTTGGATCTTTGATCAAAGCCTGGAATGATAGCTTTAACAAAAGAAGGAAAAAAAAAAAAGCACCCTCTCTTTATCCCAACTGTAACAAGGCTGTAATTCCATTAAGCGATTCTACTGACATCTAGTACAGTGTTGAAGCCCAAGTGGTTAGCTGGTTCCAGTATTAGAACCCATATAATTAACTGAAATATGGGGTATGCATTATTTATTATACATGGCCTAAAATGATCCTTTTTTTCTGTGCTATTACATATTACCTACACTTATGTTTTTGCTTTTTTAAAAATTTTTGTTTTTAGCCTCTTAAGAGTTCCCAGGCCTTCCTTATTCCCTCTATTTTGACAGTTTTAATTTTAGAACCATTTACATTCCAGTAGGTAATTCACTATGCGCTTTATTAGGACATCCAAATACAAAACAGTAGGGCAAACACCCCTCAAACCCCCCCTTTTTTTAAAGAAGACCCATACAGATTTCCATATATAATAAAACCTCATGTTCTTGGATAGATATTAATAAGGTTATAATTCCAACTGGTGATATAACTCCTGTGAGGGATAAGAATGTGTCTGCATATAATAATAACATCAGAACCTCTTTGTGAAATTGCGGCCTTTAATGTACATTTTAGCAGAAGGGTGCGTTAGTATTGTACAGGGGTCTTGTAAAGTCATCAAAACTTGCTATGAACGCTAATTGCCATTTGAAGCTACTGATAGGCAGTGGCTCTACTCTAAACTGCTTTTTAGCAATTGTATTTTTTTCCTGATTATATTTTTTAATGTACTTTGATGTTTATGCTGATGAGTTTTTTATGTACTTTTGGTGATGTTTCAGTCTTATGTACTCTTCTGACGTCAGAAAAGTACCACTGGTTGTTTGCAGTCTTATTGTGTAATCAGCCTACCGCAGGCTTCCATGTATAATAAAGTAATTAATATTGTGCAAGTGTAAAACACTTCTGTTATAAAAGCAGTGTTTGGAAAATAAGAAATATTAAAAATTGTTACAAAGTATTAGTTAATTTCCTTTTCCCACTTTCCTACCTTTAGCTTTAGCAGCTAAAGGGTCATCAACTTGTCATTACAAGATTCTTAGAAAATGTACTTAATCTTCTTAAATACACTCAGTACTAAAAAGTGTTTATTTCTTTTTTTCAGTAAGTGCGGTAAGTTCTATTGAGTACAGAGTACAAGCTGTAATCAAAGGATGGAGAGGACCTTTACCACTGTATCTCTTTAGCTGTATGATTTTTCTCCAGTTTGTTTTATACAGGTTTTGAATTTCTTTAACTTTTATTGTGTGTACTGAATACTGCATATGTATTATTCTGATTGTTTGCTCTAGTTTACTACCAATAAAAGTCCTGTTAATCACAAAATTGAAGAAAGGAGGTATCACTTAATATCCAGTCACATTTTTCAGATTTTTCTATTAACATTTTATAAAATATTCACATCCATGGCATAATCTGCAATTTAGAGGCTTGTATTTTAATTGTATTTTTTTAACTTACGTATTTTATGTTTCTAGGTTTATTTTAGTTGCAATTGGATTCAAGGCTGGGTGCGGTAGCTCACGCCTGTAATACTTGCACTTTGGGAGGCTGAGGCAGGCGGATTGCCTGAGCTCAGGATCTTGAGACCAGCCTGGGCAACACGGTGAAAGCTCATCTCTACTAAAATACAGAAAATCAACTGGGCGTGGTCATGTGTGCCTGTAGTCCCAGCTCATCTGGAGGCTGAGGCAGGGGAATTGCTTGAACCCAGGAGGCGGAGGTTGTAGTGAGCTGAGATTGCACCACTGTACTCCAGCCTGGGCGACAGAGCAAGACTCCATCTCAAAAAAAAAGGATTCAGATTTACATAATATTAAATTTCTATTCTTCTATATTACTATGGACCTAAAACATATTCAGTGTTCAATGTTCATAAAACAGTTATATTTCAGTGTTTGAAATACATTTATATTCAATGTTATGAAATTCTCTGTGATTAGGAAATGTTTTATGAACATTGAATATGTTTAGGTGCATAGTAATATGGAAGAATAGAAATTTAATATTATAGAAATAAGAATATGTTTTATTTAAATTGGGTTAGCCATCTTAATACTACTCCAGAGAAATTATTTATTGAGGCTTTATTTTAAATCAGATTCCATTGGCTTCTGGTTTTAGGTGGATCCTTTTCTGCCTCAAAAAGGTTGTAATATATTATGGAACCAGATTTGGAAAAAAAAATTTTTTTTTAATTAAAAAGTTGTAATAAAATGACAGTACGATTTGGATTACAGTGGTCTTGAGCATTTTAGGTAGGAAGAAGATATTAAATCATAGCAATATTTTTAAAAGTTGGGAGTATAAATATTAGAAGGAAAGCACTAAACCTATAAAATGCAGAAACTGAAAATTTGTAAATATGTAATAATATTAGTAAACTTTTAAACCTGAAGGAGAAAAAGTAGATCATCAGACAATTGTGCTTTGAAATTTAGTGGCTACAATGTTAAGGAATTGGGAATAGATACATTAAAGGAGAAATACAGGTCTCAAATAGGTCTTTGAGGCTTTGGGTTTTTTGGTATATGATAGTATTACAGGAAATGATAAAGTTTTGTGTTGGTTTTTTTGAGACAGTTTCGCTCGGTTGCCCATACTGAAGTGCAGTGGCAGAATCTCAGCTCACTGCCGCCTCCACCTCCCGGGTTCAAGCAATTCTCCTGCCTCAGCCTCCCAAGTAGCTGAGATTACAGGCATGCACCACCAGCCTGGCTAATTTTGTGTTTTTAGTAGAGATGGGGTTTCACCATGTTGGTCAGGCTGGTCTTGAACTCCTGACCTCAGATGATCCACTCCTAATCTCAGCCTCCCAAAGTGCTGGGATTACAGGTGTGAGCCACTGCGCCCAGTGATAAAGATTTATATTGAGTATAAGCATGAGTTTCTCTGTGGAGAAATATCTGTACTTGTGAGGCTCTGTGATTAGGAAGTGTAATTTTTTATTTTATTACAGTTTTTTTTTTGCCCAAGGGTGTTTCCTAGATTTGGTCATTTTCTTGAACAAGAGTGTTAAGCAGAATCTCTGATTCTGCATTGAAATCCAACTTTTGATTTCTTTGTACAGGTGACTTATTCTGTGTTCTAGAGTGACTCTAACAAATTGATTTTTTTTTTTAACAGTCCACCTGCCTTTATTTCTTCTGTGGAATAGCTGTCTCTGAATATGATCATTTTAAAATTAAGATTTTTTTTTTTTACTTTTAAGATGTTAGGGTATGAAGTAGGAAACAATGCTTTTGGATTTCTGTTGTGCTACTGGAAATTCAGAATAAGGACTACCATAATTTAGCAATTGCTGGTCAGTATTTTTGAGGTAATTTAATAATGAGAACAGTGAAAAACATTTATACTTTAATTTTTAGTGTGCTTTAAAAAAGTTGCAAACTGATACAACTATTTCTACTTTAGTTTTCTGTATTAGGCTTATCAGATGAGAGAGGCAAATGTTTGTATTCATTCCTGTCATCTGGCATTTTGTAGTTACTCGCCATTAGTAGCATTTAAGCCTGAATGCTACTGATGACGAGTAACTACAAAATGCCAGATGACAGGGTGACAGTTTGAACAGTATGGCTTCATGAGGTCACATGGAATCTCTACCTTCCAAATTCATAGGCTCTTTTTTTTGTTTGTTTTTTTTGTTTTGAGACAGAGTCTGGCTCTGTCGCCCAGGCTGGAATGCAATGGCGTGATCACGGCTCACTGCAACGTGTGCATCTCAGGTTTAGGCGATTCTCCTGTCTCAGCCTCCTGAGTAGCTGGGACCTCAGGTGCCGGCCACCACATCCAGCTAAGTTTTGTGTTTTTAGCAGAGATGGGGGTTTCACCATATTGGCCAGGCTGGTCTCAACTTTGTGATCCACCCGCCTTGGCCTTCCAGAGTGCTGGGAGTACAGGCGTGAGCCACACGCCTGGCCCCCCATAGGCTTTTATTAAATAGAAGATCTTCCCTCACCTAAAATAATTAGCTTCTGAACTTCAAACCTCTACTTTTTGAGTAAAACATACCTGAAGACTATCATTTTCTGAGTTTTATGGTCTTCATGTTTTCTATGATACATACTGATAGGATTTCATTTTTAAAATGTGATACAAGACCCTTTCATTAGTGCTGTGATATGATCCATGCATCATGTTGCGTGAGGTTATGTCAGTAATGTTCCATGAATATTTTGTTATGGGATCCATCCTGGTGTTTAAGAAGAGAGGTCTGTGGTTTACCAGTCTGCTTGTACCCTCTATGATACTGATAGATACTGAGGAAAAATATTGTATTCTCATTATATTTTTTTATATTGTTGGTAACATTTAAAATGAACATTAGCATGAACGCAGCATTTTAGAGTTCTATTGTCTTACACTTGACTTTATTTGAGTGTGACTAATTTAAATATATTCTATTTAAATTCTTGATTAATCTTTGGCTTACTCATAGAAGTTCTGCATAATGTTTTTTTGGGTCACAGACTCTGGGCAGCTGATAGAATTGATGGCCCGCCAGCCCCTTTACATTAGTAGAGATACATCAACAAATGAAAATGTGCAAGCCAGTTTACATGCTCACAAGATCTCCAACTTTGAAATAAATTCTTAGTTATGGACCCCAGGCTAAGAATTTAGAAGGCATTCTAAATATTGAAATTTTATTGTATAGATAATTAGAAAGTTAAAAAAAAAAAAAAAAAAAAAAAAAAAAAAAAAAAAAAAAAAAAAAAAAAAATCAAATATTGGGGGTGCTTCTGAATTGATTTATCTGCAGTTTCACAACTTAGCATTTATGGAATTCATTTAGGTTACATAAAGCCGTAGAGTTTTATGATAAGCTGGTCTAGTAATTAGTTGAATAGATTTTATAATTCTTTGCACTTCTCATAATAACTACCATATAGGTAGACTTGACAGTAGTTCATTATATTCTGTCAACAAAGTTGTGTTTATGGTGTACAATGATTACAGTCAACTACTGTGGTTCTTCAGTTGCAGAGTAGCTTCCCACATAAGTTGGGGCAAAAGTGAAAAAACCCCAAGCCAACCTACACCTTTTTACCTAGGAGGAATAATATTGAGTTATTAATAATAGACTATACCTCATTATAGCCTGAGTGTGAGTAGCTAGGTTGAAATGTACTGTGCATGATAAGCCTTGTAAAGCATGTTATATGTTGAAATTGGTGTCTTGGGAAGTGTAGATAGATAGCTGGGGAAAAATTTAATGATTTGGACCTTATACTCCAGAGGGGAAAATGTATTTCCCATGTTTATAGAGAATAGAAGAATAATGGGCAGGGGTTGAGTATAAAGGGAATTAAGGGATATCTTGGAATGGATAAGAAAAGGAATAGATTTTGAAGGAAAATAGGGAATATAAAATTTACTCCAATATTAACAGTGTTAAAAGAGTAAAGAGGATCTTTAGTTGGAAAACTGTGTTCTGATTTTGTCATTCTTTCAGTTCAGACTTATTTCAGTACTTTGGTTTGTAATGAACTTTAGAACTATTGTGGAACAATTAATAAATAACTCTTAACAGACAACTGTGGTGAACTTCTGTTTACATTTCCAATCTAGGAAAAAGATGGCTAATCTTTGTGTTTATGTATTAAATCTTTAGTAACTCATAAAATCACACAGCTTCCATTGGTGGTTAAGAATTTTAAATAACTTTTTTCTTTCTGGAACAATTGCAGTCAAAATTGTTATATGTGATCAAATGGATATGAACAGAATTTAGGAATTAAGACCAAAGCTCTGAATCCAAATTCTTTACCCACCAAAAAATAAATTTACAAATACAGTGTATAAAGGCGTGTTGTGTTACAACAAAGGAAAAGTGTGAGTGATTATAAAAAATTGGAAGCCCTTAATTATTTTTTGTTTTGCTTTGAAAAAATGTTTACAACCTTAACTTGTGACTAGTTCATTTGTTTATTCTACGTTAGATAAGAATCTTGTTTTATAAGTATTATCTATTGGAAAGTTAAAAGTTTTAAATGGGACCTACCATTTTAAATACTGAGTTTTGGAATAAATACAGTTTTTAAAGTCTGGAAGTGACATTTTTTAGATTCATTTTTAAAGAGTGGATTGCAAAATTGGATGACAAGATCAGCAGCAATATAACTATTTTATGTTTGTGCATAAACTGGCTCTTCCTACAAGGAAGCCAAGTGCAAACATTTGAAAGAGAGTTCCTTCTTTTTGGAGGATAATGAGAACTGTAAATGGGTATCATTGTGGGTCTCCATGAATAGACAACCCATGACCTTCATCAGCTTAGTGGTGGAACTGGAAAGAGCTTTTCTAAGACTTGCAGTTTTTTACTTTGTGGCCCAAAACAATAAAAGTGCCTAGTATAGATTAGAAAGCAGACTGAAATGAGACCTGAAGTTTTCATCTTGCAAGTTGGTAAGGTATAGGGATAAAAATTATGAAAATGTTTGCATTTAATAGACCCAGCATGTCAATTTTCTTTTTTAAAATTTATTATTATTTTTATACCCCAGGCCATGGCAGATTTATTCTTTTTTCTTTTTCTTTTTTCTAATATGTAAATTTTATTCAGTCAAGCATATTAGAAAACTGAGCAAGATTTCCTAGCACTGCATAAGTGCATTAAATCACTTTAAAACTTGATCTTATACTGCTTTCACTTTTGTTATAAGTAGCCTTACAATAAGCATCTTAAAATTGTGTTAATATAGCATTTTAAGGATTATGTTGTTTGTAAGGTAAATTACTGAGGAATTTTATTCCTTTGGAATTCAGGGTACAGCTGTAGAAGGTCCAAATGTTTAATTTCTTTATGATGTCCATTAAGATATCATACACATTTCTATACTCAGTCACATTTGGAATAGTTAGCTGTGTATTCTTTCTATGAATGTTTATGTTGGTAATTTGATCTCTTAAAGGTTTAGTTTAGAAAATTTGCAAGGGTAATTAGAAACCATTACACTAACTTTTAAAATTGCTTCTTATTTTTAGTAAACAAAAAATTAGGTTATGACAACACTTAACATAGAGTGTCCAGGTTTAGTTGAAAAAATTAAAAAACAACCTATGAATGTTGAACATGCTGTAAAAAACAAACTAGTAAAACTTGTGACAGATTTGTCTTAGGAAGGGAAGGAATGACTGTTGTGTAAGGACAGAGTGAAGAAAGATCTAAGGAGATTAATACTAATTGGTATGTTTACCATGGTCATACACTCAGAGACCTTAAACATTTGAATTAGATACATGTGGAAGACTGGTAATAATGGCCAACTGATAATGGGTTCTTGTGGGATACTGCTGGTGAGTCATAGGAATGTATATGAAGGTAAAATAAAATGTAATTTGGGAAGATTTCTAGAGTGGCCTGATAGAATAGAACATGGCTGGGCACAGCGGCTCACACCTGTAACCCCAGCACTTTGAGAGGCCGAGGCGGGTAGATCACCTGAGGTCGGGAGTTTGAGACCAGCCTGACCAACATGGAGAAACCTTGTCTCTACTGAAAATAAAAAATTAGCCAGGCGTGGTGCATGCCTGTAATCCCAGCTACTCAGGAGACCGAGGCAGGAGAATCGCCTGAACTCTGGAGGCGGACGTTGCAGTGAGCCAAGATCAGGCCACTACACTCCAGCCTGAGCGACAGAATGAGACTCCATCTCAAAAAAAAAAAAAAATTACAGTTTTTCATTTTGTTCACTTTGAATTTATTAAAATCAAATATTTGAGAAGGTGAGACAAAAGTATATAAAGGATATAATGGAATTTTTGCTAATAATGCTAGTGTATATGTCCTATAAAAAGGAGAAGAGGTAGTATTTAGGAAAAGATGAGAGAAAAAGGAGTCCCTTGCTTTGAAGCTTTTTTCTGATAACATTAAATTTTCTGTCTTAAAACGAAATTTTGAATTACTGTAATTCACTGTGGGTAAGTATATGAATTGGAAAAAAATACTAAACAACTGACGTAATACAAAGTAAATGATATTTTCATTCATAGTGAATGTGAGAGCAGAAATTCAATGTATATGTAGAATTGTCTTTCATAAGTCAATTTTGTTTATAAGCCATATGTAGTTATTTAGATGATCAAGTTTATCTGTACCAAATCAGCCATGCAGTTATTTAGATGGTCAAGTTTAGTACAGATAAACTTGATCATCTAAATTACATGGCTTAAAAAGTATGTTATACATATATTTGCTTTTTAATAAAACATTCAGAGCACAAATCACTGGTGGCTGAATATATAAAATACACTTTCAGAAATACTAGCAAGAGCAGATGGTGGGGACATTGGTCTGCAATAAATAAGATTAATGTGTTTAGAGCTGTTAAGATTGTGAAGAGAAAGGCAAGAAGTTTAGCCTATCAATAGGAGGCAAGCTAGTGCCTGAAGCTGACTTGAGTTTTGAAAAAGCTCATTTCTTATAAACATTCCTAGAAAATTGGGCTTCACAGAACAGATACTATATTTGGAAATCTTGATTCACATATGTATAAGGAATATCCATTTTTTCCTTGTTTTCAAGAATAGCCACTTCACATCTTTTAGGTGGCTCTCAAATGTTGGACAGGAGCAGTTGTTAGGGTTTTTCAAATGTAAGTTAGGGAATTATTGTTTGGAGAAAACTGAAATTTTTCATTTCATAAGATTATAATGCATTTCTAGAAATATATATTGAAAGGTGGAAATTACGTTAAAGATACTAAGTAAATATATTGTGAGTATGTGAAATGGATCTTAGAAATTATCACCTCAATGTATTATTTTAATAGAGTAAAACAAAAATGTTTTAAGTAGTTCTTACTTTGGTAATGGATGTCTTAAAAATTCTGATATTGCCACCATTTCTATGAAACTGAAGCATAGTAATAGCTGGAATTTATAAATGAATCTGTTTTAATCATATTTTATAATACAACATCACTTGATTTTAAATTAGGGATGAAAAAAGATGTTTAATTTTACAGTTTTACTTTACTGATTTGATTTAGAATTGTCTTTTGTAATAAAACTGGGTTTGCGTGTGTGTGTGTGTGTGTGTGTGTGTGTATTGAGATGGAGCCTTGCTCTGTTGCTCAGACTGGTGTGCAATGGCGTGATCTCCGCTTGCTGCAACCTCTGCTTCCCGAATCCAGGCGATACTCCTGCCTCAGCCTCTCAAGTAGCTGGGATTACAGGTGCCTTACCACACCTGGCTAATTTTGGTATTTTTTAAATTAGAGACAGGGTTTCACCATGTTGGCCAGGCTGGTCTCAAACTCCCTATCTCAGGTGATCTGCCCACCTTGGCCTCCCAAAATGCTGGGATTACAGGCCACTGTACCCGGCCTGTTTTGTTTTGTTTTTTACGTGTAGGTGGGGTTTTCCTATGTTGGTCAGGCTGGTCTCAAACTCCTGACCTCAAGTGATCCTTCCGCCTCAGCCTCCCAAAGTGCGGGGACTCAGGAGTGAGCCACCATGCCTGGCCAAGAATTGTCTTTTGTAATAAAAATAAGCATGTTGCTGTTACCAGAGGTAAGTAAACATAATTCGTAACTTGGAAATGAATGACATTCAGGGCTCCTCTTGATTTTAGTCCCAGTTACATTATCTAAATTGAAACTTGATGGACAACTGCCTGGTCTTGCAGTTACTTGGAATATATTCTCTCCTCCATTTAGCTGCTTTCAATCTCATGATTTTAAACTGCTCCTAATATACCAGCTGTCAAATTCCCAAGTTGTGTATGTGTTACATTAACTGTTAAGTGATGTTGAGGCAAAATGATTGTGGAAAAGAAAGCATTTCATAATCTGTTGAAATCTGATACATTAGTATGTTGTATTATATGGCAATCAGAAATAAAGCTAAATATATATATTTTAATACTAAACTTCCAGCATATCACCTCCCAAAGAAGACTAAAATATACATAGATGAGGATTACATTATGAAAAAGGTGCGGTATGAATATAAGATTGTGTAGTACTGGGACTCTCAGATTCTTTGTTCCATAAAGTATTACTTGGATCTTAACAGCCTTAGAAGCTGAAAGGAAAGCAATACAGAGAGAGCTGGCATGTACTTTTTATTAACAAACAATTCATCTAATTAGCCCTCTGCTGCTCTGATTCCCGTCTCAGTGCAAAGTTGGTTAGATCCTACCTAAATGCCTTCTTTGGTTGTCTAGGGCCTGGCGGTGAAAGTGGGCCAGCATCATTTAGGAGTATGTTAGATCTGCAGTCTCAGCCTCACCCTAGGCCTTCTGAATGAGAACCTTCATTTTAGCAAGATGCTCCAGGTACATTAGAATTTGAGAAGCATTGTGTTAAAACTCTTTCACTTAACGCTCCAACACTCTCTTTGACCTTCCTTTCTGCTATCTTGTCAAAATCCATCCAGTTGATCCCGAATTCAAATTTCACTGGTTTAGTTTTATAAAAACTAATCCACTGAGCAAATATCTGGGTACCCATTATGTGCCAGCATTAGTCTATGTAATAAAGGTGGAAAGGACAAAATTAAGTGCCCTTAAATTTTAATGGAGGAGCTGGGTGAACAAATACATCATATAATGTGGGTTAGAGTTAAGCGCTAGGAAGAAAAAGGGATCAGAAAATGATAGATGTGTGCTTATTCAGATAGGGAAGTCCTGAAAGGGGTAACATTGGAGCAAAGACCCAAAGAAGATAGGAAAGTGAATCTGGGGGAAGAGATTTTAGGGTACTAATATCCAACCATGAGTATTTTTAAAAATTTTTTATAACTACCTTTTTCTTTTTTTTTTTTTTTGAGATGGAGTCTTGTTCTGTTGCCCAGGCTGGAATGCAGTGGCTCCATCTCGGCTCGCTACAACCTCCACCTCCTGGGCTCAAGTGATTCTCCTGCCTCAGCCTCCACAGTAGCTGGGATTACAGCTGTATGCCACCATGCCTGGCTAATTTTTGTATTTTTAGTAGAGACAGGGTTTCACTATGTTGGCCAGTCTGGTCTCGAACTCCTGACCTCAGGTGATCTGCCTGCCTCGGCCTCCCAAAGTGCTGGGATTACAGGCGTGAGTCACCACGCCTGGCCTATAATATTACTGTTGTATGTCATAGTTCACATGTCCCTTGTGTGCTCTAAATGAGAGTATTTTCATGTCACTGGTGAAGAACAGGCTCAGGAAGGGAAGAGATCTGCTCTTGCCTGACATTGTATCACCAGTAAAATTGGTGAGCCCCCTTAGTGATTTCGAATCTTGTAGGTTTTTTTGTTTTTAACTACTGTTGCATTATGCCTTATTTCTTGAGAGGTCTTGTGGCCTTACAGAACGAGCCATGTAGAAAGTTTTATAGCTAGACCTAATTTATAGTCTTGGCTTTGGCATTGAATAGAAGTAAAGTTACTTCATTTTCCTGAAGCTGAACTTCCTCATCTGTAAAGTGGTGCTTATAAGCACCCACCACATGGAGCAAGGGCTCATAACAGATCAGTATTTAACCATTCTAGGGAATGCATGTGCACTTTAACAGGAGTCTTGTAGGGATAAAGACACTAAAGGAGTGACTATATCAGGGGTTCTCAATTGGGGGTAATTTTGTTCCGAGAGGACCTTGGGCAGGATCTGGAGACATTTTTGTTGTCACAACTTGGAGCTAGGCTGTGTGCTACTGGCATCTAATGGAGAGAGACCAGGGATGTTGCTAGCCATCCACAGTGCCAAGAACAGCCCCTCATCACAAAGAATTATGCAGCTTATCAGTAGGTTTTAAGGAGTCCCAGCCCTCCTACCCTCCCAGGCCTGACCAGCTATACAGCTCCATCTCCCCCAGCCACACACCTCGCCAAGTACTGCACGAGGACCCTGACCCCGGGGCCTGCACCATGAAATAAGGTGAAATACCAACTGGACCAAACACAATCAAACCTGTTTTTAGGAACAAAGAATTAGGTAGCCTAGAATGTCAGTAGTGCTGAGGTAGGGAAACTAAAAGATATGCCACTATTGAAATAGCTGGGGAACACATAGAAATCTCACTTTTGGAATATGTAGGTAAACTGACTAGTCACTAAGAAATGAGTACAAGGCTAGGGGTGACTAAAGATGGGCAATTTAGGCCAGGTGGGTGCAGTGGCTCATGCCTGTAATCCCAACACTTTGGGAGACCAAGGTGGGCAGGTTACCTGAGGTCTGGAGTTCAAGACCAGCCTGACCAACATGGAGAAACCCTGTCTCTACTAAAAATACAAAATTAGCTGGGTGTGTGGTGCATGCCTGTAATCTCAGCGACTTGGGAAGCTGAGGCAGGAGAATTGCTGGAATCTGGGAGGCGGTGGTTGTGGTGAGCCAAGGTCATGCCATTGCTCTGCAGCCTGGGCAACAAGAGTGAAACTCTGTCTCAAAAAAAAAAAAAAAAAAAAAGGACAATTTTTAGTGAGAAGTTTTTTTTACAAAAAACTTACTGTGCCTATCTGATTCAGTTATTTAAGCTTGCTTGGTTGCTACTTTTGATTATTTTATCTGACCACAACATTAAGGAATTTACTGCTTCTTAAATTCTAAAATTCACTAATGGAATGTTAGAAGCATCAGTAGGTTTTTCTCAAATCGCTAATAAACCTGGCATATACTGGATAATTTCTGGCTTAATTATGATTACAGATTAGGATTATTACATGGTATTTAGAGTTTGAGATCAGCCTAATTTCCTTCATGAGGGCAAATCTATTTGCGGTTAACCAAAACTCCCTATTTATTTTAATTTTATATTTATAGTTAACAGTTAAAAATTAAGCAGCCAGATGTGATGGCACACACCTGTAGTCTCAGCTACTCTGGAGGCTGAAATGGGAACATTCCTTGAGTCCAGGAGTTTCAGGCCCTATGATTGCACCTGTATGAACAGCCACTTATTCCAACCTGGGGAAGATAGTAAGACCCCTCTCTAAATAAATAAAATGATAAATTAGTTAAGGTAGGGGTATCTAGTCATCAAATCCCTCTTTTATTCCAATATTCTCTCTCTTTTTTTTTTTTTTTTTTTTTTTTTTTTTTTTTTTTTTTTTTTTTTTTTTTTTTTTTTTTTTTTTTGAGATGGAGTCTTGCTTTGTCACCCAGACTAGAGTGCAGTGACACAATCTTGGCTCACTGCAACGTCCACCTCCCAGGTTCAAGTAATTCTCCCACCTCAGCCTCTCAAGTAGCTGGTATTACAGGTGTGCACCACCATGCTGGCCAATTTTTGTAATTTTAGTAGAAGGTTCCAGCATGTTGACCATGACCAGGCTGGTCTCGAACTCATGACCTCAAGTGATCTGCCTGCCTCAGCCTCCCAAAGTGCCGGGATTACATGCATGAGCCACTGCCCTCCCTTTTCTTTAAAAAAGAATTCTCTGCCAGTCACAGTGGCACACACCTGTAATCCCAGCACTTTGAGAGGCCAAGGTGGGTGGATCACCTAAGGTCAGGAGTTCAAGACCAGCCTGGCCAACATGGCAGAACCCTGCCTTTTCAAAAAATACAAAAATTGGCCAGGCGCGGTGGCTCACGCCTGTAATCCCAGTACTTTTGGAGGCCGAGGTAGGCAGATCACCTGAGGTCAGTAGCTCGAGACCAGCCTGGCCAACATGTTGAAAACCCGTCTCTATTAAAAATACAAAAATTAGCAAGGCGTGGTGGCAGAAATCCCAGCTACTCAGGAGGCTGAGGCAGGAGAATCACTTGAACCAGGGAGGCAGAGGTTGCAGTGAGCCAAGATCACGCCATTGCACTCCAATCTGGTGGACAAGAGTGAGACTGAACCTAAAACAAAACAAAAACCACAAAAATTAGCTAGGAAGGGTGGCAGCTGCTTGTAATCCCAGCACTTTGGGAAGCTGAGGCGGGTGGATCTCGAGCCCAGGACTTCAACACCAGCCTGGGCAACATGGCAAACCCCTGTCTCTACAAAAAATACAAAATTAACCAGGTGTGGTGGTGTGTGCCTGTAGTGGGAGGATCGCTTGAGCCTGGGAGGCAGAGGCTGTAGTTAGCTGATTGTGTCACTGCACTCCAGCCTGGGGGACAAAGTGAGACCCTGTCTCAGAATAAAAAAAATCTTCCTGACTTCCTGAAAGCCAAGTCTTACTTTGTATGCATTATCTGAGTAATACCTTTATGTGGCATACAACTGTGACAGAGTGAATGAGTAATAATTACTGCTTCACATCAGTAGGAACTACTGGTAAAGATGGAGGAGGGAGGGGCCCTGTTACATTGTTAAAAGTGGTTTAGATGTGAGTTGAAACTCTAGTCCATTGATTGGAATGCCGTTTGGAGCTGTATAAACAGAGCCCTTTGATTGTTGTATGCCCTATAACATGGGAATGATGTACTAACATATAAAGCATAGTTCTGAGGAACCTGGCATTGCTTATGAAAGTTCCAAAGGCTGCTTGTGGGAATTGGATATTGTCATTTGTTGAACACTTACTTCATCAGTGTTTTTGGGCTTTGCCTCATTTAATTCTGACAAACTGAAAGGCAGGGTAATATTAATCTCATTTTACAGATGAACAAATTGTGTTAGGAAACTTCTACCAGAGAAACACCAGAAATAATGGGAGGTAGAATACAAATGTAGGATTAGTTTGAGATCCCTGAGACTTCCCACTGTGTTCAAGATCCAGCTTGAACCAAGTTTCAGCGTAATGGTCTCAAAAGAGCTCAAACCTAGGGGTCTCGCAGTTTAAGTTCTAATCCTGACTCCAGAACTTTCGAGCTACGTGATTCTGAAGAAACTGTTAAACCTTTCTTGGTCACCTCTTTCATAAACATGAAGTAGATATAAAAATATTTGCCAGGCTCATTCTCAGGACTGCTGTGACTATGAGAGCAGAGAACAGGAAAATGCCCTCTGATAGGTAAAGACCTATAGCCCAAAGAATCCTAACCTGCCTGTGTTACATAAAAGAGAGTGACTGGCAGAACTGGGCTAACTGAATGTCTAGGAGTGGTTTCTATTTTTACTCATTCTTTTTTTTTATGGAATCTTCCCATGTCCTATTTGTGTTTCCTCAGTTAGGCAGTGTTGATGCTATTGGTTCAGCTGTTTGCAGTTTTCAAGGAGTATAGTTTGTAATGCTAATGTCTGGAATTTGCATACTGGGAAAGTTGGGTTTTTTCTGTAGAAAGCAAATTTTATAATATCAAAAGGTAGACTATTTTCTATTTCTGTGATCAGATTATTTTTACTGTTTCCACTGGAAAGATGAATGTAAGGAAATTACTATTACCACCTTCCTCATTTTGTTTCCCCAAAACAACAATTTATAGAAACACTTGAGTCTTCTTGTCATAGCATTATTCTTACTTAACATGTATTAATAAGTAGATAAAAGGAAATATAATTTTCTCAGAAATAGACTTTCTATAATGGAGTCAGGGTGGTTTATATACCATGCAGTTTGTTTTTGTTGATTATTGATTTAGAATCGAGAAAAAATTTAAAATATACTGGTAGATTGAAGAATAAACAACTCTAGTGCTTACATATTAACTATATTTTGGAATCATATTCGATTAAGGAACATTTTCTGAAGCAGTTTTACACAGGACTTGCCTCTGGAATGAACTGAGAAATCAAAGAGATCCTGAAAATACTTTGAAATTTTTCTTAACAAAATTGCTGCATGATTTTCTACTGCTAGTGTTTATAATCTGATGACTGTTTTCTTCTAATTGTTTAAGTAGTTAGCCCATTTAACCTTTTCTAAAGAATAAGTAGAAAGGAAAATAAAATTTGTGGCTTGTATTTGGGATTTGACTTAAATATTGTAAGTACATGAATGTCAAGGAAAAAACCACAATTTAAGTGAGTACAGATACTTCTCAACGCAAGCACATACTTTGTTATTATCTCATTAAGAGGCAACGCATACTTTTTTATTTTTAAGGATTTGACTTGACTAGTACATTTGGGTGATTTTTATCAAAAAATATGTAAGATTAATATCATATATAACAGATTTGTTTCATTGTTGACACTTCACATTTTATCATCTGGATGTGCACTAATCAGTTTTTCAGCAGGTTTTCTTCCTCTTAAATTCTAAACTTAGCACTGGCATAAATTTTTAAGAGTAAATTTCAGTGTTAGCTCTTTTAAATAATAATTTGTCAGCCTGGCATGGTGGCTCACACCTGTAATCCCAGCACTTTGGGAGGCTGAGGCAGGTGGATCACCTGAGGTCAGGAGTTCAAGATCAGCCTGGGCAATATGGTGAAACCCTGTCTCTACCAAAAATACAAAAACTAGCTGGGTGTGGTAGTTCGCACCTGTAGTCCCAGCTACTTGAGAGGCTGAGGCAGGAGAATCACCTGAACCTAGGAGGTGGAGGTTGCAGTGAGCCGAGATCGTGCCATGGCACTCCAGCCTGGGTGACAAGAGCAAAACTCTGTCTCAAAAAAAAAAAAAGGAAAAAAATTGTCAAAAAGGAACAAATGAGCATTGATAATATGCTGTTTCAGATATTCTATGCTGCTGAATAGATCCTAACATCAGCCAAATATGTTGAAGATTTATACCAGTGGTGACAAGGACATCAAAAGAGTTGATCAATCAGTTCCTGCTGGCGATAAGCAAATTTTATATTACTTTCCTAGTGAGTCAGTGTTTCCTTTATATACAAAGGAACAAATAGGTAAGTTTAGTGAAAGACCAAATGTTATGATTTCACTTTTCTGGTCCAAAATAACTCCACTTTCAATGTTTCAGCTTTTAAAATATGACATCACTTCATCAACAGTATTTATTGAGTGCCAGGCATTGCTAGCTGCTGAGTAGAATCAAGAATCAGATATGGCCCTTCCCTCAAGGAGCTTAATTAAAGGCCATGGCAAAGAAGGGCCAGAAGCAGAGTATAAAGAGGAGAAAGAAGTAAAGGTGCTGTGAATGTGTATAGCTGAAAATGTATTCTAGTTTAGGAATCACTGAGACTTTAAAAAGATGAGAAGGAGTTAGGCAGGTAATGAATAAGCATAGAGAAAACAAATGCCAAGTTGAAAGTGGCCATGACTATATAGTCAGTGGTGCCAACTGGAGTGGATTTGCTAGGCAGCGGGACAGGACAACAATGGGAAATGCAGTGTTGAATGCAGGGGTGGAATCTAAGCTAGATAGAGGAGACAGGACCGGGGAAAAGGAAAGTCCTGAGAGATTTAGAAGGCAGCTCTGGTGGGAATAGATGAGGAAGCTACAAGGAGAAAAGTTGCATTCAAAGTGGAATGTCAGATTTCATTTCAGTGATAGAGCAGGTTGGAGCCTGGCAAGGTCTAGGGTGTGCCCGTGAGAGATGAGACTGAAGTGGTACAGGGCAGGATAAAGTTGGAGATAGGGTGGTCGAGAAAATGAGGGCAGAGTGATGATGGATGACTGGTCCACTTAATTCTCAAGGATATTATGAAAGATGGCAGGATGTGGGGAGGAACGGAGCCATTTCTAGTATTCTTAGGAAATGGCCAGGCAGTAAATAGATGTCAGCCAAGAGAAGTGATGGAGAGGCGTGTAGCCAAATGCCATGAGGCTTAAAGAAGCGAGTTTTACAAGAGGGTAAAAGAAAGGCGGTATGTGTGATGGGAAGGACAGTGACCTCACCTAGCCCCAAACTCTAGACTTTCTGAATTCTCCACGTTTCAGCCTGTTGGCAAATTCTATTGGTTGGTGTCCAGAAAATATTTCCCATCAGTTTTCCTCATTTCCACTGTCACCGCTTAGGTCCAAGCCACCATTATCTCTTGTTCTAAGACTGTTTTAACTTCCCAGCTCCTCTACCTATTTTCATTTTTGTCCCCATACAATCCATTTCCCTCCAGAATCATTTGTGCTATATCACTCCCCTGTTTTTTTTTT
>NW_016107572.1:1495119-1498293 GCF_001604975.1 Cebus imitator | reverse complement strand
TTGAGTGCCAGCTCCCCGCGCTGCTCAGCATCTGCAATGGCGGTCTCCAGGGAAGCCCTCTGGCCTTTATGGCTCTCAGTCTCAGCCTGAAGCCGGCTGATGTTCATCTTAGAGATCTCAGTATTTGTATACTGCAGGTCATCCCCGTGCTTCCCAGCCTGCATCTGCAGCTCCTCATACTTGATCTGGTACACGCACGCTCTCCACCTCAGTCCGCCTGTGGTTGGCAATCTCCTCATACTGCGCCTTGACCTCAGCGATGATGCTGTCCATGTCCAGGGAGCACTGCTGTCCATGGACAGCACCACAGACGTGTCCAAGATCTGGGACTGCAGCTCCGTATCTCCTCTTTACACAGATGCCTGAGGAAGTCGATCTCGTCAGTCAGCCCTTCCAGGCAAGACTGCAGCTCTACCTTGTTCATGTAAGCTGCATCCACATCCTTCTTCATGAGGACAAATTCATTCTCCATCTCTGTATGCTTACTGATCTCATCCTCATACTTATTCTTGAAGTCCTCCACCAGCCCCTGCATGTTGCCAAGCTCCGCCTCCAGCTTCAGCTTCTCCTGGCCCAGAGTCTCCAGCTGCCGCCTCAGGTTGTTGATGTAGCTCTCAAACATGTTGTCCATGTTGGTCCTAGCCGTTTTCTGCTGCTGGAGGAGGCTCCACTTGGTCTCCAGCATCTTGTTCTGCTGCTCCAGGAACCATACCTTGTCGATGAAGGAGGCAAACTTGTTGTTAAGGGTCTTGATCTGCTCCCTCTCCTGGGTATGCACGGCCTGGATGTTGGGGTCCACCTCCAGCTTAATGGGGTTCAGCAGGCTCTGGCTGATGGTGACGGCGGTGATGCCTCCCATGCCCATGCCGCTGGCCCAGCGTACCCTGCAACCAGGCCACCGCAGAAGCCGCTGCTGCCCACTTGGGAGAAGATCAAGGAGCTGATGTGGGCACCAGGCCCACTCGTGTAGGAGTGGCTGCTGAAGGCCCTGGGGCCAGAGGTGGACACCTTGTTGGACTTCTGGGTCACCCTCATGGACATGGTAGAGGCAGAAGTGGAGGCAGGCAGGCTGAACCAGGGAGAGATTCCAGAAGGAGCGGAGAAGCTGCTGCTTCCACTTCCCTGTTTTAAACTGCAGCCTGCTTCAGTGTCTTCCTACTCTTAGAGGAAAGCTCAAACTTCCCGTGAGGCCCGCAGAGCCACTCTCCCGTTAACTTTTCTGTGATCACATCCTATTCTCCTACTCACATGGGCTTCCTGTCTGTTCCTGCAAGAAGGCCAGCCCAGTGCCACCTCAGAACATTGCATTCGTCGCTCTTGTTTATTACTATGTTCATGGTGCATTGCACATTGCCTGGTTCTGGAAGGTACTTCATGTTGGCTTTTTGTTTCAAGTTTTAATCAAAGCTTGTATATAAGATTACTTTATTCTTGCATCTTCTCAATTGTTTCTTCCTTGTATTTGCCCTCCTTTCCTACTTAGTGAGATTTGGCTTTCTGTTCAAGGATCTTTTTGTGGTCTTTATCCAGTTTTAGCCTAGTGATAACCACCTTGCTGGGATGAATGCCTACGTGGACAGTTGTGCCATTAGCCTTTTCCCGCTGCACTCGTTCAATGTAGATTACATATTTCTTCCTGTAAACCTGGACTGCTTTGCCAATTTGCTGACCTTCATAGTGTCCTCGTACAACCTGAACTTCATCATCCTTTCGGATGGGCACAGATCGCACGTTGTACTTCCGTCTCAGCTCTTTGGAAAGACAGGAAGACATAATCTTCCTGTGAATGTGATAAGGTGCATTGAAATGCCTTTTACTATTCTTGCTTCAGTCGGAAGTCACAAAGGGATTGAACTTCATTTTGGCCGCTCCCACTTCAGTGATGGCTGCAGTAAGGCTTAATATTTGTTAAATGCATGAGAGAACAGCTTCCTCTTGAGAGAACTGTGGGGAGAGGGAGTTTCAAGTTAATGCCAGGAGTTTGAGGTTGAGGAGAGTTTAATTATGGAAAATGAGTTTCCCAGGATACAAAGGAAGGCTTTAAATGTAAAAGAGGAGTGTGGCCAGGAAAGTGGAAGCACAAAAAATTTAGGAGTTTGTGGTGATAACAGGCTGTATAATTATGTTACAACAAGTAAACTAAGTGTTAAGAAATTGACCAGTAATTAATGTGGCTGTAGTGCCAACACTTTTCATATGACTGAGTAACTCAAAACTTTCAAAGGTTTTAGATTGAGTTAGGGCTTAACTATAGACTTCTTAAATTGAAAATTATTTTTCCATACTTTCCAGGAATACTTGACTTGGGGATTTAATTTTTGATGGGAAAAAAGGGAGAATAGTTTGTTATTTCATTTATATTACATTAGAATAGAAGCTTTTAAATTTTTTCTGTGACTCCATGATAAAAAAATACATTTATATCACCTATAATATAAATCATAAATTGATGTAAACATGAAATATTGTTTTTAAAATTATTGCTCTTTGAAACAGTTTATTGTATTTCATATTTTTTAAAGTGCTGAATGGGACTCACTAAAAACCAATTTATAACTTCAAAAGCACTGTTTCACAACATGGAGAGAATCACTTCCTCCGAATGAGCATATTCCTCTGAACAAGCATGTCTGTCTGTCTTGATTTTGTCCCTTCTAGAAAGGAAAGAGATAGAAAGGGAAAAAGAGGACTTCTGTTTGTGACTCTAGTTTTTTTATCAATATATGAAACAGGTGTGGTGGCTCACGCCTGTAATCCCAGCACTTTGGGAGGCTAAGGGGGGTGGATCACCTGAGATCAGGAGTTCGAGACCAGCCTAGCCAACATGGTGAAACCCCGTTTCTACTAAAAATACAAAAATTAGTCAGGTGTGATGGTGCGTGCCTGTAATCTAGCTGCTCAGCAGGCTGAGGCATGAGAATAGCTTGAACCTGGGAGGCAGAGGCTACAGTGAGTCAAAATGGTGCCACTGCATCCAGCCTGGGTGACAGAGCAAGACTGTATCTCAAAAATGAACCAACAAGGCCGGGCGCGGTGGCTCAAGCCTGTAATCCCAGCACTGTGGGAGGCCAAGGCGGGTGGATCACGAGGTCAAGAGATCGAGACCATCCTGGTCAACATGGTGAAACCCCGTCTCTACTAAAACTACAAAAAATTAGCTGGGCATGGTGGTGC
>NW_016107572.1:1473092-1494848 GCF_001604975.1 Cebus imitator | reverse complement strand
AAACAAAAAACATCAGCAAAGAGTATCAAAAGTCTATAAGGTTGCTAGTCTGTGAGGGACAGATGTTATGAAGTCATTGTGGCAAGAATGGTGGGACCTGAGAGGAGTTAGGGTTTGAACCCAACCTTCCCTAATGGGGCCCAGTTAATGCTCTGCAGTTATTTTCCATCTGTGAAATGGGTTCTGACCAAGAGATTTGTCAAATAGCATGTAGATCAGCAAGTTTAAGATTTTGTGAGTAGTAAAGAAGCAATTCTGCCCAGGTTACACATGTGTAGTGAGTTCAAACTTCCTTCAGTCTTTTTAGCACTCATTAAACAGATTCATTAACAAATGGTACCTAATACCTGCTTGGCTCTGTTTGAGATCCTGGTGCAACAGTGGTGAACAAAATGGGTGAGGTCCTGGCTGTCAGAATGTATACGTAGCATCCTTAAATCTGGTTTCTGAAAGGAAGGTGTATTTAGATAATTTATGAATAATTATTATGAAATAATGCAAAGAAAAACCAAGATGCTTTGAGGAGACATTGGAACTTTCACTGTCAGAGGGAGCTACAACTTCTCCCAAAGTCCGGGGCTGGACCTACCAGTCATTGAATGTGGCTTATCTCCTGTTTCTTTTCTTTAGTGCTTTTTCTCTCTCTCTTTCTTTTCTTTCTTTCTCCCTTCCTTCCTCCCTCCCTCCCTCCCTCCCTCCCTCCCTCCCTCCTTCCTTCCTTCCTTCCTTCCTTCCTTCCTTCCTTCTTTCTTTTCTCTTTTCTTTTCTTTTCTTTTCTTTCTTTCATGTAAAGGAAACCCACAGCATTTTAATACTTATTTTTATATTTCCCAGAATACTCACATTACTCATGCTTCTGAAAGCACAGGTTTAAATCTGGGTTAACATGTAATCAAGATGTGAAAATGTTCATTCTTTGACTTGGTAATACCTGTTTAAGAATTTGTTTTAGAACCTAGTGAAATATATTAAAGTGTTATTTATTATCATCTCCCTCAAACAAAAGAGAAATGCCTATGGTCCCACAAAAGGAGTATAAAAGAAACCTTGGGATTTTATCAGATTTCATATGTAGCCACTGGAAATCATAAATAGGAAGTGTCCAACAACATGGAAATATATAACAAAAAGGACAAAACTCCAAATGTCATATATACTATGAATGCAATTTAGAATTATGTTTAGGCCGGGCGCAGTGGCTCACACCTGTAATCCCAACACTTTGGGAGGCTGAGGTGGGCGGATCACTTGAGGTCAGGAGTTTCAGATCAGCCTGGCCAACATGACGAAAACCTATCTCTACTAAAAATACAAAAACTAGCTGGGCATTGTGGCATGTGCCTGTAATCTCAGCTACTCAGGAGGCTGAGGCAGGAGAATCATTTGAACCCAGGAGGCAGAGGTTGCAGTGAGGTGAGATCACACCACTGTACTCCAGCCTGGGCAACAAAGTGAGACTCCATCTCAAAAAATTAAAATAAAAATAATGGGCCGGGCGCGGTGGCTCAAGCCTATAATCCCAGCACTTTGGGAGACCGAGGCGGGTGGATCACGAGGTCAAGAGATCGAGACCATCCTGGTCAACACGGTGAAACCTCGTCTCTACTAAAAATACAAAAAATTAGCTGGGCATGGTGGCGTGTGCCTGTAATCCCAGCTACTCAGGAGGCTGAGGCAGGAGAATTGCCTGAACCCAGGAGGCGGAGGTTGCGGTGAGCCGAGATCGCGCCATTGCACTCCAGCCTGGGTAACAAGAGCGAAACTCCGTCCCAAAAAAAAATAAAAATAAAAATAAAAATAATGTTCATGGCCAGGTGCTATGCCATTTTGGGAGACCAAGGCAGGAGTATCACTTAAGCCCAGGAGTTTGAGACCAGCTTGGGCAACACACGGAGACTCTGTCTCTACCAAAAAAAAAAAAAAAAAAAAAAATTAGCTCGACGTGGTGATACACACACCTGCGGTCCCAGTTACTCAGGAGGCTGAGCCCAGGAGGTTGAGGCCGCAGTGCAGCTGTGACTGTACCACTGCACTCCAGCCTGGGCAACAGAGCAAGATCCTCTCTCAATAAATAGATTAGGTAGATAAAATTATGTTCATGTATGCATAGAGATGAAGTGTTTGATTTCGTACAATGGCATTATGAGTGATTTTCTTTTTTTTAAATATTAATCTCCATTAATGTTGCTGTAATATTTGTGCAACACCAAAACCAACTGAGTTAATACGTCCTTGCTATACCTGGTTTTGGAATGATTATTGGTGTGGGCAAAAAATCTTATCTGTTATATTGTATCTAGTATATGGAGAAGGTGGCCAAAGTAAGTAAACAGCTCAAAGTGAACGTTGAAACTTTGTTAGCCTAAGTTAGCTAGGCTTTGAATTACCATGGAAATATTATGAAATATCAGTGTGTACTATGTCTGAATCTATTGAAAAAAGATTGATCTAGTATCTATTCACTTAGGTTTGGGGCTCCCATATTCAACAAATTGTGTGGATAAATATCAACACAATCTTTTATCCCCAAGATTAGTCAAAGTAGATTCTTGCCATAGATGTGATGCACCCAAAGAACCTGACTGTTGTAAAGCCATGTAATATTTCAGGGAATGCAAAGCAAATGAACTGCAATTAGTTAAGCTAGAACTGAGCCAGGAGTAAAGTTAGAGGGTCTAGATCTCATTTCATACTTACTGCTGATGAAAGAAGGCCCTGTTAAGTTAAATCTTTTCCTAAGAATCTAGATATAATAAAAAAAAACACAGAGAATATTAAATTTGCTACATTAAGGCCAAATGAAGAAATTAAAATGTTTTTAAATTTCTACCTATTCACTGTTGAATTAGTGAATTGAATATTTTTACTAGACTGTGAAAATTAAGAAGTATGACAGGAAACAGAATTAATTGTTAAGTTGAATGGACTTACAGATGGTGCTGTAGCTGGAATCTTGCAGTTTTTAATATTATTTTAGTTTTTTTAGAAATGTAGTCTTAAATTTTGAGAGCAGTTTGAACTTTGAACTGTCAGAATCTGACTTAGAATCTATCTGGAGTCGGGTGTGGTGGCTTATGCCTGTAATCCCAACACTTTGGGAGGTCAAGGCCAGTGGATCACCTGAGGTTAAGAGTTCGAGACCAGTTTGGCCAACATTGAGAAACCCTGTCTTTACTAAAAATACAGGGTTGCGGTGACACATGCCTGTAATTCTACCTATTTGGAAGGCTGAGGCAGAAGAATCACTTGAACCCCAGGAGGTTTCAGTGAGCCAAGCTTGTGCCACTGCACTCCAGCCTGGGCAACAAGAGCGAGACTGTCTAAAAAAAAAAAAAAAAAAAAAAAAATTAAAGAATCTATCAGGAATCTGGGATGGAAGGACTTGGATCATTCATCGAAGGATAATATGTCAATTGCTTAGAAAGCCTTTTACGAATCGTATTTATTTATTTATTTATTTTGAGACAGAGTCTCACTCTGTTGCCAGGCGCCAGGCTGGAGTGCTGTAGCATGATCTCAGCTCACTGCAACATCCGCCTCCGAGGTTCAAGCAATTCTTCTGCCTCAGCCTCCCAAGTAGCTGGGACTACAGGCTTGTGCCACCACGCCCAGCTAATTTTTGTATTTTTAGTAGAGATGGGGTTTCACCGTGTTGGCCAGGATGGTCTCGATCTCTTGATCTTGTGATCCGCCCGCCTCGGCCTCCCAAAGTGCTGGGATTACAGGCGTGAGCCACCGCAACCGGCCTACCAAATCTTATTTAAAAAAGAGAATTATATGTTGTCATATAGCAGCCTAGAGTAGAAGTCTAAGAACATTTTCTTATATTTTCCTCTAGCCAGCTATAAACTTTTTACATCATCTTTGGCTCCTAGGCACTCATTTATTTGTTCATTCATTCCTAAAAATTTCAGTATCTGTGGGGTACTAGGCACTGTGTCAGGTTCTGGAATATAGTGATAAACTGAAATAGTCAAAGTTCTTGCTCTCCTGGAATAACATTCTAGTGGGAGTAGGCAGACAGAAAATAGCAAACAAACAAGATAACTAGATTGTACTAAGCACTACAAAATAAGGACACAGGATAATGAGCTGGAGAAGAATGGGGGTGGGTGCACTTTAGATTGCTGCTCTAGGAAGAGTTAAAATGCATCTTGGACTGTGTCTCATTTTCTAATGCTCCTAGAAGCAGCCTCTGAGCGCTGTTAGTGCACATAATTGAAATGGTGAGTTAGGGAAGATTCACGTAGAATGAGGGTGCTCAAAACCCATTAGTCAATTTGACCAAGAAACTTCTGAAACTTTTTGACTCTACAGATACAGTCTCTGAAGGGTGTTTTAGGATGGTCCCAATTGCTTGCATTAATATCTTGGCCAGCTGGATGCGGTGGCTCACGCCTGTAATCCCAGCACTTTGTGGGACCAAGGTGGGCAGATCACAAGGTCAGGAGTTCGAGACCAGCCTGACCAACATGGCAAAACCCTGTCGCTAATAAAAAAAAAATACAAAAATTAGCTGGGTGTGGTGTCGAATTCCTGTAATCCCAGCCACTTGGGAGCCTGAGGCAGGAGAATTGCTTGACCCCAGGAGGTGGAAGTTGCAGCAAATCAAGATCTACCAGTGCACAGCAGCCTGGGCAACAGAGTGAGACACTGTCTCAAAAAAAAAAAAAACAAAAAAAAACCTTAGCCGTATTTTAAATGTGGGATCCATATATAAATTTTAATGCCCAATTTTTAATTATAATCAAACATGTTACTTTTGGGAAGTCTCTTTTTTTCTGACTTATTATGCATGCATGGCCCTATAATTTTACAATACAAATTGCATTTTTGTTTTGATGAGCTCTGTTCCTTTATTCGTACCTTCACTCATTTATTCAACAAATATTTATTCAGAACTTACTAGGTCCTGGGGATACTACCGTGAACAATAAACAGCAATCTATGCTCTCACGGGGTAGCCTCTGGTTATACTGCTTGGTTCCTTTTCTTCTTCTTTCTGACTTATATACTGCTAATATCACTGCTCAACCCAATACCAATTTGGGAAGATAACATTTATGTGATGTAAATAGATCTAGTTTATGTTCTGCTGTTCTTAACACTTAAACATTATTATTGTGGGTGATTTTTGTATTCTTTTGGACGTGGGTAATTTACCTTTTATTAAGGTAATTTTGGTATGTTAGAACTCAACTCTTTTGGCCGTTAGAGTGTTCTTCTTTATTTAGGAGCGTATAACTACTTGTCTCTGACTGATTGTGCAGTCATGACATAGCTGGAGTGGAGATCCAACTTTAAACATTGTGAGATAAATCATTTCCACAGTCTTGCTTAAGTGGCCATTTTAGTGTAGAGAAGCACATTTTCTGTTGAAAGCCAATGTGAGTGTCTCCTTGACCCAGGGTCTCAACAATTTTTGAGCAACATAGGTATGATGGTTTAGAAAAAGCTCAATAGATTAAAAAAAAAAAAGATTCTGTAAAATTAAAATTTTGTTCTTTGAAGAATTACTGAATAATAGTATTTCAAAAGCATGCATTTGAAACAGTATAATCATATATATCAATCATAAAAATGGGGTTTATTTGAGTTTACTAAGCATTAGCTCAGCAATGGCTACATTTCTCTAGACAGATTTCTGAGTTACTATGAACATTTTGATCTCATGACAAACAAATCTGTAGAAATTAGTAGTTCCTTTATCTTTTTTAATGCTCTGTATACCAAACAAAAACTGCCTCCTTTCATGCATAAACATTAATGACCAATATCTGTGAACACAAAGCCTGTGTATTTAAGGTTAAAACCCATTCCCTGCACTATTTGTGGAGATGATTAACTTCTTAGTAGCAGACCAGAAGCAAGAGGGGCGGTCCCCACCTCTTCACCTTTTTGTGGAGAGCTGCAGGGTTGTCTAGAAAACACCTGCTCCCCACATGTACTGGGCGTGAAAAAATACTGATGTTTTTGAGAAACAAACATCAAAACAAAGGCCTCAGAGCTATGCATTTTTCTACCTTTGGGTCCAAATCCAAAGTCCGTATGGAAACGGCTTACTTGCCTTCCAGAGCGCAGGGGTGGTTGCAGGAAGTAGACCCAGAGGTTTTTACAAACCAGGTCTTCCCTGGAAATAGTAATAGAAGCTTGGGACCCAGATCCCTATGGCCAGGTGGCTGGTTTCTTTAGGGGAGGGCCTGAGCCGGGAGTTTTTGAGAGGCAGAGCCATGTGCTTTTCTGATCTGACTGTATTCTGGGTTTGGGTGAATCTAGGTTGACTTTGGAGTGGTCAGAGGGATTGAAACAAAATTGGCTTGGATATTCTGCTGGTTGTCAAATGTTGGGCAAGTGTCCTGCTCCTAATTTTTAAAGGACAAATATTTGAAATGAGCTAGTTATTTTAGATAACTTAAAAAGTATTTATGTGCTGGTTTATTATATGGAAAAGAATATGAAATATTGTACATAACTTTAAAAAATTATTAAAACAAGCCTGGCACAGTGGCTGGCACCTGTGGTCCTAGCTGAGGTGAGAGAATGCTTGAGCGCAGGTGTCCGAGACTGCAGTGAGCTATAATTGTACCACTGCACTCCAGCCTGGACAACAGAGTGAGACCCTGTCTCTCTCTACATATAAAACAGTAGATCCACATTACAAAATGTTAAAAAGGAAAAAAAAAATGCCATTCCATTTTTCCTTTATGCAAATATATTTGAACATGGTTACATTCATAATGCACATATATCATTTGTATTCTGCTTTTCAATTTAACATCATCCTCAGTATTTTCTGTATATTGTGACAGTCTTCATAATTCATTTTTAATGATAGGGTAGTATTTCATTAGAAAGATGTACCATAACTGTTTTTCCTATTCTTGGGCATTGAGGTTTATTCATATTTTGTAGTGAACATCTTTTCTTTTGGATCATTTCTTAGGGTCAATTTCCAGCAATGAGATTACTGTGTCGAAGGAAGTAGACATTTTTATGACTCTTGATACATGCTTTGCAAAAGGTTTGGCCTTTTTCTTTGCACAACTTTAAGGTGAATCATCAGCCATGAGCCAGTGCTTACATTTTTGGACAGTTAATTATTATTCCCATATTAGGCAGAGAGAGAAGCTCTGTTCACATCTGATTTTCTTCTTATTGCTTTCATTATATAGAGCTGACGTGTTGAGAAAAATGTCCTGGCTGTGAGACATTCCAGACAACAGAGCCATCACTTTTGAAAAGTTTGGACCAATCCCAATTTTGCAATCAGCTCCCAGAGTTGTTCATATTTCTTTTGGCAAAGATATCTGTCACTGTGGTCAAATGCAGCTGAATGGTTAAAGTCACAGCGTGAGCTGATCAAGGTGCCTATTTTAGTATTAGGTTGGCAGTCTGTGGCCAGGTGTCTGAGTATTTTGAGAGAAGTAATTTTGTAAAGTAATTTGCAACTCTTAACTGTGAACAGCGTCAGAAGAGTCATGCACGTTTTCTGTGGAAATTCTCTCTCTCTTCCAGACCAGTTGGAGGATAATCACTGGTTTTTGAAGAAAACACACTAGCTGGGAGCGATGGCTCACACCTATAATCTCAGCACTTTGGGAGGCAGAGGGGGTGGTGGATCATCTGAGGTCAGGAGTTTGAGACCAGCCTGGCCAACATGGAGAAACCCTGTCTCTACTAAAAGTACAAAAATTAGCTGGGCATTGTGGCAGGCCCCTGTAATTCCAGCTACTCAGGAGGCTGAGGCAGGGAGAATTGCTTGAACAAGAAGGCAGAGATTGCAGTGAGCGGAGACATGTCATTGCACTCCAGCCTGGGCGACAGAGCAAGACTCCACCTAAAAAAAAAAAAAAGGAAAAAAGAAAAACAAAGAAAAGACAACACACTGATTGCAGGGAAATTAGGACACCTTGGTCCTTGCTGAATGTGTCACAGTGTCTGTGCTTTGCGGCAAATTGCTTGACCTGGGTTTTCCCCTCTGACAAGCAAAGGTATTGGAAATAGGAGTCCCACAATCCCCCAAATTTTTTAGATTCTTTCTCTATTGGGTGGTTCGAATTGCATCCCCGTTTTGTAGCCAAGGATGTAATTTCCCTATTCACTGGGGCTCCTGTTAGGCAACAGTGGAAAAGAATAGGATGAAACACAAACCAATGTTTATAGTTTGTCATTTCTACCAGAAGATACCGTGGCATATATAATTAAAACCAATGGCAAAAATTATTTGACCACCTGTGGCTTGAATGTACTTATTCCATCCATGCTCCTCATGAATATGTTAAATATAGAAAAATAAATAGCATTCACTCTTGTCCAGCAGGTTAAGAGGAAGTCAATTCATTCTGTGGAACTAGTCTTGAATTTACTGACCATTACTTTATTTGCTGACTGTAAAAATTCTAGCTTAAAAAATAGCACTTTCAGCAACATCATTTTCAAACATGAAGGCCAACCGTATTTTATTTTGCATAGCATTTTGAAATCTAATGGCAATTTGATAAAAACTTAGGCTAGTTAGGGGAGAAGTAAAAATGAAAGTGGGAATAGCATTCGTTTTCTTTTTTCTTTTCATTTTTTTTGAGGCAGTCTCACTCTGTCACCCAGGCTGGAGTGCAGTGGTGTGATTTTGGTTCATGCAATCTCTGACTCCCAGGTTCAAGCAGTTCTCCTGCCTCAGCCTCCTGAGTAGCTGAGATTACAGGTACATGCCACCATATCTGGATAAATTTTATGTTTTTAGTAGAGATGGGGTTTCACCATATTGGTCAGGCTGGACTCAAACTCCTGACCTGAAGTTATCTGCCTGCCTCAGCTTCCCAAAGTACTGGGATTACTGGTGTAAGGCACTGTGCCTAGCCATTTTCTGTTAACTGTCTGAAATTATTTTTCATTTAGTCTGTTACAAAAGTAGTTATTCTCATTTTCCCCTATGAAGACGTAGTCAGTAGAGAGATTTATAATGAAGCTGTGTGGTCACTTTAATGCCTATCTTTGTAGCTACCTGTAGAAGAGTTTTCTATTGACTGTGGAAACCCCATCATAAGAAACAGGGTGAGGGTCACTCTCACTGAGCTTGAGCAGTTTACTTAACCTGTCTGTTTCCATACCGGGTGTGGTGAAGATGAGAGCACCCAGCTGCCCTCTCGCAAGGGAGTACACCATATTTAGAGAGGAACCCATTCCCAACCTCTCCCCAGGGAATAGCAGCAGGAGAGTGCTGGGTTGTAGACCAAAGTGTTGAGACTTGTAAGTAGGCTCTGCACCATAGTGGCATGAGAATTCACTCATCAAATTCAGCCGTGTGTGTGTGTGTGTGACCCTGCTCTGAGCCAGGTACTGTTTCAGGTATTAGGGGTACTGCTGTGAACAAAACAGAGATGTTGCCCCTGCTGAAGGAGACAAGTAACACGTAAGTATAGAAACATAGATGGAGATCAGCGCTATAAAGAAAGAGCATAGCAGGCATGGTGGCCCATGCCTCCAGTCCTAGCACTTCGGGAGGCCAAAGTGAGAGGATCACTCGAGCCTAGGAGGTCAAGACCAGCCTGGGCAACACTGTGAGAGCACGTCTCTACTGAAAGAAAAAAAAAAAGCAGAGTATGGAGATAGAGAGTGATCAAGTGGGAGGGAATTGTTTGGATAGGCTTTTTAGATCAAGTAAGGTCAGATCTAGCCTCTCATCAGAGGACACTTACAGCAGAGTACCTACGAAGGAAGTAAAGGGGCTCCGAGTTTGTCATATGAATATTGGGTGAAAGTATGTTCCAGGCAACAAAAACAGCATGAGCAAAGGCCCTGAGGCAATAGCATGCTTGGTGTGTTCCACTAAAGAGGCAGTGTTGTGGCTGGAGTGGAGTCAACAAGGAAGAGATTAGGTGAGAGAGATGGTTAGGGCGGGCAGATCACATGAGGCCTTATAAATCAAGATAAGGACTTGCTTTGGCTTTTGAGTAAAATGGAAAACCACGGAGATTTCTGAGCAGAGGGGTGACATCATCTGACTTCAAAGGAGTTTTTATTGTGTGATGTGGGCTTTTATAGGCTCAGGCAAGAGGCTGATAGGGTGGTTGGGGAATAGCTCTTGTAGAGCTGAGCATTCTAACATGGTGGCCTCTAGCCACAAGTGGCTACTAAAATGTAAATTAATTAAAATTTTAAAAATTAAAAATTCGTTTTCTCATTTGCACTAGGCACATTTCAAATGCGCAGTAGCCACATTGGCTAGTGGCAAACATACTGGACAGTGAGATGTAGATCATTTTCATTGCCACAAAAAGTTCTACTGGACAGCGCTGGTAGGGCATTAAAGGCCTTTGTGGAGACTTCTGCTTTTACGCTGAGCCAATAGAAAGCCATTGGAGGGTTTTAAGCAGAGGAGGAACATGCTCTGACTTATGATTTCAAAAGATCACTGTGGAGAATAGACTGTAAAGGGGCAATGGTGGAGGTTGAGAGACCATTGGTAGTCTAGATGAGAGATGGCCATGTCTTTGATGAGGGAGCAGGAGTGATGATAATGAGAAATTATTGGATTTTGGATATATTTTGTAGGCAGAATCAATAGGCTTTTCTGATGAAATGATGCAATATGAGAAAAAAGTGACAAAAAGGTTGTGGATGATGATTCTCTTGAGAGAAGAGAATGCAAGGCAAAACAAAAGGGATTTCCCTTGTAGAGGAGGAGTCTCACTCACCTTGAAGCAGAAGGGAAAGCAGGGATCTGGGTGGAAAATGATTTAAAGAGCCTTCGTCTAAGCAGAAGATGAAGGAATAAAGAGAGACAGGTGTATTGGAAGTTTGAGGGTGATGGAGAAAGTTTCGAATAATTGTTGGAAAATGAATTGAAAAAAGAAATGTAGCACAGTTTAGAGCAGGGCATAGTCTCAGCTGCTTGGGAGGCTGAGGCAGGTGGATCTCTTGAGTCCAGGAGTTGGAAGCTGCAGTGAGCTGTGATCATGCCACTGCACTCCAGCCTGGGTGACAGGGCAAGGCTCCATTTCTTAAAAGTAAAACAAAAATGCAGTTGTCAGTACTGGGGGCCCATAAGAAGTTAGTGACCATGAACCTATCTATGCTTTTGTTCACCTTCAGCAGAGTGTGACTGCTGCATGCACACAAAGAAAAAGGAAATGGCTGGGTTCAATCAGGGCTGTCATTTTCCTAGAAAGGTTTGTAGAAAAAACAGGGAGGAAGGGAGTTTAAGGGATTGGTGAGAAGTATATTGTAATAGCAGACCATGGAATATAAATTGAATAAGAAGGAAAGTGAAAACAGCTGAGGGCTAATGAACTGGGAGAAAGCAGAGGGATCAACAGACTGGAGCCCCCAATATTTTGAAGAGCAGTAGGAGTTGTTGTCATGCAAGTTGGAAGGAAAGATGCTTATCTAAAAGCAAAATACCTGAATCAGTACTCTTGCAGCAGAGCTATTGTAGGTAACGACAAGGTCATTCCTTTGAAGCCTGTGCATATATATCTTCATTACAGGCTGACTTGCCAACTCTGAGAATCTCATACAATATAACCTCACTGTGGATCTCATCTAAGCAGATTAGGTGACCAAAAGCTCAAGAGCCTGGGATTGGGAGCCCAGAGAGCTACCCTACAGCTCTCAGCCAGTCACAAACCAGCTGTGTAACCGTGGACCTTGAGGATGTATCTCTAATCTGTGACTCCATAGCCTTATTATAATATAAGCTTTCCCCAGACACTGACCTTAACAAATAGACCCTGGGGGATTTTTCTATTAAAAATTTGCAACTCTGCACATTTTTATCTGCCGATGCCTCTTGGAATATTAAATGCCTAGAAAGCTGTCCTTGGGATCACATTCTGGAATCTTGACCATGTAGTCATCTGAGTGGGTGTGACAGGAATTATACACCAGTAGCATTTGTGCCTGGGTGTCCTTCGGACACTGGGATGGCTGTATCTGTACCCACTCTCTCCAACTCTCTCCACCTAGAAAGCATTCTTTTCTCTTGATTTTGTTAGAGCTATAGAGGAATGCTCCTTCAGCAGAAATGACAGAGACTGTTGCTCTCAGAATGAAATGCAATAATCTGACCTGTAAATTCCTATGAATATTTAGATATTTTAGTGATATTTGTTTATTCAGAAGAGATCCAGGAGACAGAACTCTCCTCCTCCCTGTCCCCCAACCCTCCTTTCTATCATCGTTCTTCTTTCTCTAGGGCACAGAGAGAATTAAGAACAATCTAAGGTAAATTTTTAACGAGATGGTCTAGCTTGAGCCCTGTAGGCTTGACTGATGAAACAAGTAGTAGTTTTTAGCTAAAATAACCACATTGTTTGCAAAAGTTTTCTCCGTCGAGTTTTCTAGGGTCATTATGATGGTCTAACTGCCTTACCTGCTGTTGAACTGGTTGAGTCTCTTGTGGGACAGAAAACAAAAGAAGGGTGTTGAAATGCAAATAGATAACCCTGGGTCCCAGTCCCTGACTGCAAAGTGAAGCCAAAACTGACAACAAGGTCTCCTTCTCTACAGAGGTTGGTAGAGAGGCCATACAAAAATCTCACAAGATGTATTTATTCTCGTGGATTGGAGTCCCAAAGTAGGTAAGAAAAACAAAAACAAGATAAAAACAAACAAAAGATTCCGTACTTGGAATTTGCTCTGTACCAGCTCAATAGCTAATTGTTTCTTGTGTTCTTTCCCTCCCCCCTTTTTTTCTGCCTGAATAGATAATCCTTACAAAACATCTATTCATTCTACAAGTGAAAATTTCAGGAATATTCGATACTGACCTTGGCAAGAGTAATGGACTGAGATTGAGTGATGAATTTGTGTGTATTGTGGCTCACGTGCATTTTGGTGCTTTGTATGCCAGTTTACGAATACCTTAGCAATAGGAAAAGAAGATTTATGGCATTTTAATTAATGAATATAATGAAGGCTAAAACTTGTAGATAAATTTATAAGGTACACAATTATTTTTATAGCTTTTTTTTTTTTTTTTTTAGCACAAATGTGATTGAATTTTGTTGCTTTAAGAAAGGATCTCCTGATATTTAATACTGGCTTGCTTTTATATTTCAGTGTGACCAGTTTAATTGATATTTAAACAATTTTTTAAGAGAAATAAAATAATGAGGCAGTAGTACAACTGAGTGAAGAGGACACTGTCAGATTCTTAATTACCAGGTTAAAATTTGAGCTCTTATTTGGTTTTTACTACCAACTGACTGTGTAACTTTGGATAAATTATTTGGCTTTTTAAAAAAAAAATTCACAAAATCAGAATGAGAACTACAGATAGTAAAAAATTTGGAAAAGCTTTTCAAGTCCCATGTGAAAGGCATCAGAAAAAAGAGTTGGGTGATTTTTTTTTTAATGGAAAATAATCTGATATTGTCAATAAACAAATTTTTCATATATTATTTTTTAAGCTGTTATTTAATTTCAGTTGCTTAAGAGCTCTTCAATTTTTTAATGGAAAGAAATACCTTTGACACCGGATGGCTGCAGAGCAACTTTATTCTGGTAAAATAATCTCTTAAATCCTTATATACACAGTCAGTAACTGTTGGCTTTTGAAGGTCAGTACCAGCAAACCAGCCCTGTGGCAGTTAGGAGCTCAGCATGTCCAAGATAACAGTAACACACAAAACAGCAAATAGTTTAAACAGTACCATTCGATTTGAATTTAACCCAATTTTAACAGAGGACTCAAAACAAATACCAGCAAGATTACATTAATTAGGGAGATCGTTAGGTTGTATCAATGCAGTTTAGATATGCCTTTTAAAAAGTGAAAATGGAGGCCGGACGTGGTGGTTCACGACTACAATCCAAGCACTTTGGAGGCCAAGGCGGGTGGATCACCTGAGGTCGGGAGTTCAAGACCAGCCTGACCAACATGGTGAGACCCCGTCTTAAAAAAAAAAAAAAAAAGGTGAAAATGGACCAGAAGCAGTGACTCATACCTGTAATCCCAGCACTTTGGGAGGCTAAGGCGGAAGGATCCCTTGAGCCCAGGAGTTTGAGGTCACCTTGGGTAACAAAGTGAGACCCTCATGACTACAGAAAATTAAAAAATTAGCTGGGTGTGGTGGGGCGTGCCTGTGGTCCCAGCTATTCGGAAGGCTGAAGCGGGAGGCTCACTTGAGCCCAGGAGGTCAAGGCTACAGTGAGCACTTGTGCCACTGTCCAACCTGGGCAACTGAGTGAGACCCTGTCTCAAAAAAAGAGAAAAAGATTGAACTTGCAGTCCAACATTCATTTCTGACTATTGACTGCTTTTGAAGGAGAAAGCTTTGGGCACTAACATTCTAGTCTTAGAGGCCTCTAAGAAGCACAGCCCTGTAAAGAAGAAAATTCTGCTGGGATTAGCAAGAGCCTCAAGGTTTTGGGAACTTGGAATGCCAGGCTTAGTGTTCCGAGTTCCAATATTGATTCTGCCTGTGAGTCACCCTGAACTAGTCACTCCGTCTCTTGTGTTTCCCCCTTTAGAGACGAGCTGAGACTATTGACTTTTCAGGAGTTGCAAAACACATTACAAAAGGATAGGAAAATACTATGCAAAAGTGTAAATATCATGAAATATTGGAGGGGTACATTTTAATAAAGATAAGCTGCATTCTTCTGATAATTGGAAGTTGATAATCTTTTTGTAAGGACAGGCAGTTTGATTTCAAAATAGACGTTAATGCTTGAAGTTTTAAATTGAACAGTGTAAATTTGGATCATTGTTTGCTGTATTAGTCAATGTTGCTTACTGAAAGGAAACTCTTAACAAGTTGTCTTACTAGAATGGTTAACTGATTTTCAGAGTCAGAACCCCCAGGCTTTCTAGAAATGTGCATTAAAATTTAGTAACCTGACTTTCAATTGTTGAGTTTAGGACACCGTACTTGGGTTTCTATATATGTTGTAACAAACCAAATACATAAAGTGAACTCTCTATGGACCTTAAAATAGTCTTAAATTTTTTTTTGAGGATACTGATTGAGGCACCTATTTTATTCCTTACTTTTGTAGGATAGCTTGTCAGTGCCAGCTTGGTTTTTGAATTCCGACTTTGTCCCGGCCACGATTTGGCTGTCTTATTTATAAGGCAAACCTTTCTGAAGTGGAGCTCATTTTTTTTTTGTTGTTGTTCTTTTAGTGGTGTGTCTAGCCTCTCATTGTTAAAGGAAAAAAAGAATCTAATTTTTAAGCTTTTTTTTTTTTTTTTTTTTGAGATGGAGTTTCACTCTTGTTACCCAGGCTGGAGTGCAATGGCGCAATCTCGGCTCACCGCAACCTCCGCCTCCTGGGTTCAAGCAATTCTCCTGTCTCAGCCTCCCAAGTAGCTGGGACTACAGGCGTGCGCCACCATGCCCAGCTAATTTTTGTATTTTTAGTAGAGACGGGGTTTCATCATGTTAACCAGGATGGTCTCGATCTCTTGACCTCGTGATCCACCCGCCTCGGCCTCGCAAAGTGCCGGGATTACAGGCATGAGCCACCGTGCCCAGCTTTTACTCTTTATTCTTTCTGGCAACTTTATATCCTCTACTAGTCCGCCCAGTCCCGGAATCCTGTTAGTTTTTCCATCTGCGTCTAGAATTGCTCTTCTGATCCTCCGCAAACACTACTCTATCCCTATCATTTAAAATTAACAACTGTTATTATTTTTGTCATATCTGCTTCAATTTTTTTAAATGAAATAAAACAAAACATTGATGATAAAATCAAGTTGCCTTTGAATACTAATTCCAGTTCCATTCCCTCCTTCTGTCCTCACTTCCCAGAGCCCATGTTCAGTGTGTATACTTTTAAATATCTTACATATATTTATATGTACCCATAGTTAATATGTAGTATTGTTTTATGGATTTAAATATGCATAAGTGGTTTCTTTTTTAGAGAGGTAGGATCTCACTCTGTCACCCAGGCTAGAGTGTATGAGCACAGCTCACTTGTGGCCTCGACCTCCTGGGCTGACGTGATCCTCCTGCTCCAAGCTCTCACGTAGCTAGGACTACAGCTGTGTGCCACTATGCCTGGCTTATTTATTTATTTATTTATTTTGATAGAGATGGGATCTCACTATGTTGCTTGGTCTCAAACTCCTGTCCTCAAGAGATCCTCCTGCCTCTGCTTCCCGTAGTGCTAGGATTACAAGTGTGAACCACCATGCCCGTCCCACATAAATGGTTTCATTACATCTGCTGTTACATGATTTGCTTACTCTCCCTGAGCATTGTTTTTAAGGTCTAGCCATATTTTTGTACAGACATACACACACACGTACACACACACACATACACACATACATACATATATATACACATACACTCATTGTTTTTAATTGCTGTCTAGCATTGCATGGCGTAGATAATACCACATTTTATCAGTCCATTTATTAGTGGATATATGATTGTTTATATTTGTTTCACTAATATATAGGCAATAGTTTCTCTTTTTTTTTTTTTTTGAGACAAGAGTTTCGCTCTTGTTGCCCAGGCTGGAATGCAATGGAGGGGTCTTGGCTCGCTGCAACCTCTGTCTCCCGGGTTCAAGCTATTCTCCTGCCTCAGCCTTCCACGTAGCTGGGATTACAAGCATGTGCCACCATGCCGGGCTAATTTTGTATTTTTAGTAGAGACAGGGTTTCTCCATGTTGATCAGGCTGGTCTCAAACTCCTGACCTCAGGTGGTCCACCTGCCTCGGCCTCCCAAAGTGCTGGGATTACAGGCATGAGCCACCGCGCCCGGCTGGCAATAGTTGCTTAGTCTTGACTCCTAGGTGCAGTATTGCTTAGTACATTTTGAATAGGCACAATTTAACTTTTAAGAGACATTACCACGTTCATTTTCAAGTGTTAGAAAACTGTTTCCCCAGATACTTTCCAACACTTGTCAGACTTCTTAATCTTTGCCAATTTTAGGGGTAACAAATGGTTTTCCCTGGGGCTTTCTAGCTTCATTTCAGTTCACCCTATTCATAGTTGCTGGCCTAATCCTCTCTAAGGACAGCACTGCTTAGCACCTCGCCTGGTCAAACACTCTCAGAAGCTCTCCACTATCTACTCAGTTCAAACTGCAGGCAACCTGTCCCACCTCATCTATCTGTGCCCAGCTGGACCAGAATGTGCAACTCACCACTTTCTCAAACTCAGCTTTTACTTTTCTGCCTCTGCCATTTGATCGTGCTCTTCTGCATTCCTGTATTGATTCAATAAATATTTATTGAGCTCTTTACTTCCTGCCAGGTGCTGGGACTATAAGGGTGAAAAAGAAAGACAATATCAAGGCACTTACGAAACTTAACAATTTTTAGCAGAGGGTGGAGATGGGCAGAAAAACCAGTAAAAAAAAAATTGAACATGATAATTTTCCATAGTTTTAAGTACTATAAAGTAAAATAGAATGTTAATGAGTTTGTATGGGGGAGTGATGGGGGTAGGTGTGGGGCATGTCTAGGTGGGAACCTTAGAGGGGCAGGTGCTCAGGGGAGGCTTTACAGAGAAGGTTATATTCCTCCTGAGACCAGCAGTGTGAAGCTCATTTACAGACCAGAAGTATTTCTGATCCTGAGCAAGTGCAGATGCCTGCATGTAGAGGTGGCCCCAGAGGACCCTGTTAGGAACAGAGCTGCCCTTGTGGCTGGCAGCCAAGGCTAGGAGAGTGGTGGATGCTGTAGAACACAAAGGCAGGCAAAGCCAGGCCTCTCAGGGCCTTGCGGGTGCTCTCTTCCAAAGCCATCGCAGGAAACCGTAGTTTGCCCTTTAAAGCCCTTTAAAGCCGTGATCAAATCCTCTCTTCGTAATCATTCTTGATCCAGCCGGCTGAGTGCGCTCTTTCTGGACCACCATTGCACAGTGGTGGTACCTCTTGCGATATTTAACATGGCACTTTGGGATCTTGATGTCTGTTCTTCCCATGACCTCTTAGAATCTGCTTTCATGTTGCTGTTTTGTTTCTACCTCACAAGGGACAATACTTTATTGTCTGGAAGGAGGAAAGTAGAGGTAGAAAAGGTAGAACACAGAAGAAGCCTGTCTTTTTTGATTGAGTCACTTTGGAATGAACTGAGTTTTCAGTGAAGTAAGCTTTCCTGTTGTGTATTTGAGCTGATTTTCTCAGTGGCAAATGACAAATTTAATTTTCCTTAAAAATTGATAAGACCAGTTGGCGTTCTAAAAGTGATTTTTTTCCACCCCTTGAGGATCTTTTCTGAGAATAGCATTCTGTAGGCTGTCACCTAAGGTGTCCTGTTTTCAGTGCTGCACCTGCTCTGAGCTTCAGCTTTTGACGAAGACGTCATGGTGTGTTGTCTGCACTGGGAACCTTTCCCCAGCATCAGCGAGCTCCCGAAGATAACACCGTCTGCTAGAGACTGTCATGTATGTGGATTGTATCTCTTTATCTTCATGATAATCTTGGAGCTGTGTGTCAGACCTGTCTCACTGGTGAAAAGAATGAATGTTCATAGAGGTCATTACTTGTCTGTTCCCAGGTTACAAAATTAGTGAACAGCGAAGCTGACCCTAGAATCTGGGGCTACTGCCCAATTCTCTAGGAAGCTTCCATGCTTTCAGTAGCAACACAGCAAATACCAAGCACTTACAATTATTTCTACATAAAGCCTTTGTGCTCTGAACCACTGTGATCACTGTTGATTGCACTTTCCTTCTTGAACTCATTTTCTATTAATAGGAGCATTTATCACAGACAGTGAGAGGCAGTTTATGCAGTGGGGAAGAGCATGGGCTGTCTGAAGCTAGACTGTCTGAGTCAGGGTCTTCTTTGCCAGCTTGCTAGCAGTGTGGGGGAAGTTACTTAACATTTCTGTGGTTAAGTTTCCTTATTTTTAGTATGAGCATAATAACAGCACCTACCTCATTGGGTTTTTGTAAGGATTAAACAGGATAATGTACTTAAAAGGCTTGGAACAGAGCTTCACACTTAATAAGTCCTCAGTTAATGCTCTCCTAGCCTCAGGTCTCAGCTCAAATGTCTTCTAGGGAGGCCTTACCTGGCCCCTGGAGCTAGTCTGGGCCTCCCCCAGGCACTGACATCTCTGCCCTTTGCCTGCACCCTGCCTGCTTCCCTCGTGATAGTTTCCCTCTTTTGGGGTACCAGGGTTATTGATGGGGTTGTCTCCTCTGTGACAATGTGAGCTTTTCATGGATTGGTTTGTATGTTCCAGTTTGCAGCTCCAGGGCGGTGCCTGGCATGTAGTTGGCTCTCAGTGTACATTTGTTTAATGGCTCTGTGTTTCTGACAATCCTGAATCAGACCTTTCATTTTGAACAAAATAGTTGCTACTTTGGTTTCTGCTCAATATGCCATATGTGTTAGTGTTCCCTGAAACTCCATTCCCACAGCTTCAAACATGATCTCAAATGGCTCATGAATCTGTACTTGTAGCTCTGACTCCCCTTTCAATATGTATTTCCAACTAACTGTTCAGAAAACACATTCTGGTAGGCATCCCTAGCACAACATGTTCAAAACCAAGCTCACTGCCTTTTTGTCAAAACCGGGTTCTCTTTCTGTGTCCCCAGCCTAGTCGACAACCTGCGCCTTCACTCACCCCATTAGAAACCTTGGAGGGCCGGGCGCGGTGGCTCACGCCTGTAATCCCAGCACTTTGGGAGGCCGAGGCGGGTGGATCACGAGGTCAAGAGATCGAGACCATCCTGGTCAACATGGTGAAACCCCGTCTCTACTAAAAACTATAAAAAATTAGCTGGGCATGGTGGTGCGTGCCTGTAATCCCATCTACTCAGGAGGCTGAGGCAGGAGAATTGCCTGAACCCAGGAGGCGGAGGTTGCGGTGAGCCGAGATCACGCCATTGCACTCCAGCCTGGGTAACGAGAGCAAAACTCCGTCTCAAAAAAAAAAAAAAGAAAAAAAGAAACCTTGGAGGTGGGCTGGGCGCAGTGACTCACGCCTGTAATCCCAGTGCTTTAGGAGGCCGAGGCAGGCAGATCATGAGGTCAGGAGTTTGAGACCAGCCTGGCCAACATGACGAAACCCCATCTCTACTAAAAATACAAAAATTAGCCGGGCGTGGTGGTGTACATCTGTAATCCCAGCTACTCAGGAGGCTGAGGCAGGAGAATCACTTGAATCTGAGAGGTAGAGGTTGCAGGGAGCTGAGATCACCCCACTGCACTCCAGCCTGGGCAACAGAGCAAGACTCCATCTCAAAAAAGAAAGAAAAACAAATCTTGGAGGTATCCTGTTCTATCACTTACCCTCAGCCTAAAGCCAGTCAGCCACCAAAGTGCAGTCTGTCATCATCATCTCATCATCAATGCTATCACCACTGATGGAGTGAGAACCTTATGCAGATGAGCATGCCTCCAATTTCATGTGCACAATGACCCAGACAACAGGTTTCATCTCCATAAGATAAGCAAGGTGAGGTTCTGATGAAATTACAGACACGGCTAAGAGGTTGAAAACCAGCATTCAGCCCACCTGACTCCAGAGCTCATGCCCTGTACCTCAGAAATTTCTCCACTGAGGTCCTTCCTTTCATGGCAAGATTACACCATTCGTCTGGTCTGGATCCAACCCGGATTGTTGCAACCTCTGATCTGATCTGTCAAGCTCTGTGCCTCCTGTGCAACCCCTTCTCTACCCCGGCACAAGCATTACTAAAATACCAATCTGGTCCTATGACTCCTCTGCATAAAAACCACTGTTGGGGCTGGTCAAGGGCAACAGTGCTTACAACTAATGGATCACAACCAGTTACAGATTTTTTTGTTCCTTATTTAGCCTAAAAAAAAAACCCTCAAAACAACAAAAACAAACACAAAAAACCCCTCACTGTTGGTTCCCTTTTGCATGTTTTGAATTCTAAACTCCTCATATAGCATAAAATCCCCTTTTGGGTCTTTTCCCAGCCAACACCCCACCTCCCTACCAGCCTCCTTCCCTGCTGTTGTTCCTACCCCCTGGCCTTACTTCAGCCCCAGGGTCCCCTGTTGCACGTGGCAAGCCCAGCACATGCTGACCTGGGCCTGGAACAGGCTTTCATTTTGCTTTGTGACATATTTTTCATCCTTCGACCTTCAGCTCATAAGCCATATTCTCTGTGAAGGTGTCCAGAGGGCCCCAGACAGCCCCTCCCACCTGTGTTCCTCAGAGCATTCGGTTCCCATAATTAGGGTGAACACATTTCTGAATCAGCAGTGGAAATGTTTCAGTTCAGACAGCTAAGCATGTGCCCCTGGAGACAATGGGACAGTTAATTGAGCAAAGTCTAGAAAAAGCTCTTGGAGATGATTCCTCTTTGCCTGCCACCCTGTAGAGGGCTGGGGAAGGTACTTCCAGGGGCTAATGCCTAACTCTGTTGTTTGCTGAATGTATGAATATTATACCAGGCCCAAGATTCTTTTGAACATATCCAAATGTCATGTGTAGATTTTTCCAAATAACCAACCAAGAAAACCAGCTCTTTATAACAATGGACCACCCCACATGAGTATTAGGACTCTGTTTAAGTCTCAGCTTTACCACTGGAACAATTCTCATAGCCCCATTTCTTCATCTGTAAAATGGGGATGATAGTAGCTATCATCTGTAAAATGGGGAGTTGCAGTGAATATTCTATGAATGAATTGAAGGACATTAGCAGGCACAGAGTCTGGCAAAGAAGTCTTTGTGTCAGGCACAACGATTTGTGTAGCTCATCACTATAAACAGGAACTAGAAGGCAAGGTCATGTTCTAAAATAACTTTTAGAAGTTAGGATATCTTTGACAATTAAAAATATGACTAATAGTGAT
>NW_016107572.1:1466687-1473017 GCF_001604975.1 Cebus imitator | reverse complement strand
TTTTGATATAGAGTCTTGCTCTTTCACCAAGGCTGGAGTGAAGTGGCATTATCTTGGCTACTGCAAACTCTGCCTCCTGGGTTCAAGCGATTCCCCCTCCTCAGACTCCTGAGTAGCTGACATTACAGGCACCCACCATCATGCCTGGCTAATTTTTGTATTTTTAGTAGAGACGGGTATTCACCATGTCGGCCAGGCTGGTCTTAAACTCCTGACCTCAGGTGATCCACTGGCCTTGGCCTCCCAAAGTGCTGGGATTACAGGCATGAGCCACCAGGACGGCTTTATTTGTCAGCTTTAACATGTGAAGAGACACCCTCCTAAATGTTAAAGTACTCTTTGACTTTTTACTGATGCACTGTATAGGTGGGCTGGGAGAGATGTGACTCTGGGTTTGTTTGGCCTCACTTTTGCATTTCATCAGCTGGAATCACTTGGATGAGTGTTTTACAGGTTCCTGGGTTCCAGCCCAAACCCACCGAATCAGAATGGGGACATGAAGGGAACTGTAAATCTACATTTATGAAAACCTCCCCTGGTGGTTTTGATAGTCTGCAAGGTTTGGGAATCACTAGTTCCCAAACACACCAGTAGAAAAGCATATAGTGCTTACCATTCTCAGTTTCTCAGCTTTGCAGTCTTTGTAATTTAAAAAATTTATTTGCTTTTTTGTAATCAACATTAGCTTTCTCAATGTCTGTTTCACCTTCACTGCCGTCTGTTTATCCAGCCTGGGAGAAAAACTGGCTCCACTTAAACAATGGAGAAAAAACGTGCAAACTTGATCGGCCTCCCTACCTTTTTTGCATTAGTGTGTGGGTATTTCCTCCATGTCCTACTGGGGCCATTTAAATGGTAATATAGTTAAGCACAACAACCTTTTTAACAATCAGAACTGTTTTTTACCACAGTCTTATTCTTATTTCTCCAGTCCATGCTTTCCTTTTTTGGGTCAGGGTGAGGGTAAGGCTAGAGGGGCGTATGTTTAAATTCTTTGACCTTTCAAACCTTTAAAAAAATCCTCTCCTAATATATTCTCAGCAGTTCTTCCAATGTGTCCATCCCGTAAACCTGAGCTCTGCAATTTGAATGTGCTGAGTCACCTTGTCTTTGCAGGGTCAAATATTTTGCATCCAGGAAAAGGACTGCAGAAATTCACACTGGGAGCAGCTAGCTGGTATGCTGCTATTTGAATCCAAATAGGAAGACTGGAAGGGGATAGTATACACAGTAACTTATCTATACTTAAAACAACTTTCTTCTTCCAGATTTCTTTTTTATTTTATTTATTTATTTTTTTTAGATGGAGTCTCTCCGTAGCTAGGCTGGAGTGTAGTGGCACAATCTCAGCTCACTGCAACCTCTGCCTCCTGGGTTCAAGTGAATTCTCCTGCCTCAGCCTCCCAAGTAGCTGGGGTTACAGGTGCACACCACCACGCCTAGCTAATTTTTGTATTTTTAGTAGAGATGGGGTTTCACCATGTTGGCCAGGCTGGTCTCAATCTCTTGAGCTTGTGATCCGCCCACTTCAGCCTCACCAAGTGCTGAGATTACAGGCTTGAGCCACCGTGTGGGGCCTTCTTCCAGATTTCTAATAGTCTTGCTACGTCCTTTCTGATTGATGATTTTTTTTAGGTGAAATTCTCTAAATATTTATTTGTGTTCCTAGAAAGTAAAAATGAACATAAACGGCAAAGCAATTGCCTTGCAATGTTTACAAAAAGGAGAAAATAGTCTTTGCCATTATTCTGAAGCTTTGCATAATTAAGATTCTTGAATTGGTTTTAAGGAATTAATAACAAAAAACACAATCATGAACCAGATACTGAAAGTTAATGTCTAACTTAAGTTCAACTTTTAGGAAGTCTGTTTTCCTTTTTTGATCATGCAGTTGAATAGACAGTGGGGAGATGTTACTACAGCTGTATTAACAGGGGAAGTGGCAGGAAGCTACGGCTTCCTTAGAATCAGAAAGAAAGTTTATAGAACTCACTGGAAATGAGGGCTATAGATAAAGATTGAAGCCGGAATAACTTGTATTTAGAACTGCTGTTGTATTTTTATAACATAAGAGTGGTTTTCTTTAAAGTAAGTATTTGGGGCTAAAGAGAATGCAAACACTCCTCTCACAGGCAAGTCAGAAGGCTTAGCAGTATTAACAAACATCTGAAGTCATTTCACAAGGTGGAAATTTACTGTAGAACCAGTGAACATAATCTTCCTCCAGGGTGTTCTGAGTCATGAATGGGGAGCAACTTGCTCCCTTTGTGGATGAGCACTGGGGACAAGCTTCTCTGCATCAGAGCCTGTGAAATATCAGTAACAACAACTACTGTACTCTGAGTGCTCACTTCCTCTGTGCCAGAAGCTGGCTCTGGGCTTTAATTGAATCCTCTCACTCCAACCTTACCGCAGCCCCCTTTAAAGAAGGAACGCTAATTCTCAATACCTTAAAGAGGCCAAATCATTCCCACAGCATCGGTGGCAGAGAGGGAATTTGAAGCCAGGCAGAATGACTGGAAGTCCCTGGTGATTAGTCATGGTGGAGAATGTCTCCCAGCTCACAAAAATGACTACTCAATGGCACGTAACACTAAGTTCAGAAAGAACGTCATCAGTTGGTCGGTGTTCTTGCTTTCTCTCAATGAACAATTAAAAGGATGCAGAGGTGAGACAGGGTGGGGTGGGATAAGGGACAGAAAGGCTGCAAGTAACCACCTGGGAGCCCAGTGAGACTCAAAGATTCTAACCTAACATACTTTTCTGCTTTCAGCTATTGCGTAATGAACATCCACAGATGAAAACATAAAGTGCATTAAGAATCCTTTGCGGTTTTTTTTTTCAGTTTTGATTGATGGACATAATACAATGTAAACAAAACAAAGCAAAAACCAACAACCAAAAATCCTAAACTAACTGCCTTTCATCATTCCGCTCCCTGATTAGACATGGCACTGGGCTCTTCGCTAGGGGTAGAATACTGGCCTGTCCTGGGCAGGACAAGGGCATGGAGCTCTCCAGCAAGAACCACAGCAGGACAGCACAGGCTTCTAGCAGACATGGTTTCCGTCTCAATTGTTTACAAGCCTTGGGATCTGGAACAATTGATTTGAGCCCTGCAACATTAGAATGGTTCCTTTTCTCAGGGCCTAACATGGGGCAGAGAAGGCACTCGGCAAGGAGGGTTACTATTCTCACATCCTCAGAGGCCCAGACAGAACTGGTTCAGAGGCTGAGCTTCCTGGGAGACCATGTAGAGGAGTGGAGTCAGGGGCCTGTGTCTGAGATCTAGCCCAGGTCAGGGCAGTTTCATTGAGAAGATGAGATCTGAGCAAAGATTTGAAGTTGCTGAGTGAGTTAGCCATGTGGGAATCTCAACGGAAGAGATTTCCAAGCAGAGGAAATGGCTAAGGAGAAACAGGAAATTGCCTTCTGGCAAGATCTAGGAACAGCAAGAAAGTCAGTGTGGTTCGGAACAGAGTGAGGGTAAAGTTGTTGAAAGTGAGGTCGGGGAGTAAGGGAGTCGGCATCATTTTAAGGACTCTGAGTTTTAACTATGAGAGCGACGTGGAGCCATTGCAAGGTTCTGAGCAGAGGAGGACATATGACTGAGAGTTTAAAAAGCTTGCTCTAAACCAGCTGCAATGGTTCATGCCTATAATCCCAGCACTCTGGGAGGCCAAGGCAGGGGGATCACTTGAGTCCAGGAGTTTGAGACCAGCCTGGACAACATAGCCTGACCTCAACTCTACTAAAAAAGAAATAATACTGGATGTGGTAGTACATACCTGTAGTCCCAGCTACGCGAGAGGTTGAGGCAGGAAGATCACTTTAGCCTGGGAAGTTGAGGCTGAAGTTGATCATTCCACTGCACTCCAGCCTGGGCAACAGAGCAAGACCCTGTCTCGAAAACAAAACAACAGCAACCACAAAAATCTAAAAATATCGCTCTGATTGCTGTATTCAGAATAGACTGGGTTTGAAACAGAAAGACCAGTTAGGAGAGTAATCCAGACAAGAGATCATGATGGGTCTGACCAGGGTTCATAACAGTATGGGGGTGAGAAGTGGGCAGATTGTGGGCATATGTTGAAGGTAGAACCAACAGGATTTATCCCTGGGTTGGATATGGAAAAGAGTGGAAAAGAGAAGGTAAGGATTTACTCCAGGGCTTTTGGCATGAGCAACTGAAAGGACAGAGTTGCCAATACCTGGGGTGGGAAGGATATGCAGAGGAAACAGATTTGGGGGGAACACCAAGGCTTCATTTTTGCCCATGTTGAGTGTGAGATGTCCACTTGACATCCAAGTGGAGGGCAAATGGAGGAGAGGAAGGGGTCCAGTCTGGTGATGCACTCTTGGAAATTACCAGCATATAAATATTTAAAGCCCAGAGACAAATAGATCATAAAAGGAGTATTGATAGAGAAGAGGGGTCAACAGACTGAGCTTTGAGGTGCTGCAATACTGAGAGTTCTAGAAAAAGAGGAGGGAGCCTCCCAGGGGACTTGAGATGGAGCAACAAACGAGGCTGTCTTATAGGAGGCGTTCACCAGGCAGAGAGTAGGGAAAGAATTCTAGGTGAGGGGAAGGGTGGGTACCTGGACCCAGAGGTGTGAAAGCCTGATGTGGGAGGGGGAGGGGGAGGATAGTAAGTGGCGTGGTGTGGGGAAGAATAGAGGAGAGGCTACAAGATGGGCTTCTCTGACATGTAAGGGACTTGGACCCTCAATGGAAGACTTTGGGAGCTAATTTCATGATAATTATGAGGAAGACGATGACAGCTAAGACTCATTGTGGTATTATTCTGACTTACCATGTGTCAAGCACTGTGCTGAGCAAATTACTTACATTATCTTCACTTAATCTTTACACCTACCTGTTAAGAAAGATAGTAGAATTATCCTCTGCAGATGAAGAGATGGGCTCGGGGAGGTCCAAGTTGTCAGTGAGTAACTGCCTTTAGCCCAGGTAGTTCCATTCCAGAGTCCGTCCTTTTAACCACTAGCCTGTCTTGGCTCCTTGAGGTCTGGGACTTCTTAACCAGGCCTCAGAGGGTCAGCCTGAGAGCATGTGTCATTTCCCCGTAGAGGATCTGACTTCACTCTTTCTCAGATGAGGTGCTTTAAATGCAAAGGGTTAAGGTAGAGTCTGGGCACCAGTGAAGGAGTTCAAGTGGAGCAGCAACTTGACAAGATTTGCTTATGTAGGATGTTGATCATCCTACATAAGCAAATGTAGTGTGGTGAACAGAGTGCATGAGGGTGCCTGGTAGTATTGGGGGGAGATATATCTGGGGAAGATGAGCTCAGTGTGAGGCCTACTGAGAGGCCTGAGGGTTGATGAAACAGTGTGCTTCAGGCTGTAGGGTCAGGGGCTTAGTAAGAGTTGAGCTAGATTTGAAAGTCATGTGGCTGTAAATAGAATCAGTGGTTCTGAGTGAGGGAAGCAATTTTCGGATCTTCACTGTCCATATAGACACACTTTTCTGAAATGGATCCCTCGGAGAACAGGGAAAACGCACACCTCTTGCACTTCCGTCGTCTTTCTGTGGTGTGTTTGGGAAGGTAAAAAAATGAAAAACAAAAAACAGCCTCCAGGACTCCAAACATAGGGGGCAATTTCAAATATAATACATGTATGAGAATGTGAATGACTCAGGGTGAGTGGCACTTCCTTTTACAAGTCAGGTGGTTCTGGCTGTTTGCTTTCATCATACTTGAAGTGACACCTAAACACACACACACACACACACACACTTAGAGATAGGTCTCACTGTGTTGCCCAGGCTGGAGTTCAGTGGCTATTCGCAGGTGTGATCATAGCGTACTACAGCCTCGAACTGCAGGTGGTTCTCCCACCTCAGTCTCACAGGGTGGCTGGGGTTACAGTGGCACCCCACTGTGCCTGGCTGAACATAAGGATAGATTACAAAGTGATTTGGGGGCTATGATTTTCAAGGATTTCAAAGATTTGAGTGACATTGCTGTAGCTAAAATACTTACATTCTTTTATTTATTTGAAAAGAGTTTCTCAGTTATTGTTTCTATAAAAAGAAAAGTGGTGATCCCAGTGGCTCACGCCTGTAATCCCAGCACTTTGGGAGGCTGAGGTGGGCGGATCACCAGAGGTCAGGAGTTTGAGGCCATCCTGGGCAACAAGGTGAAACCCCGCCTCTACTAAAAATACAAAAATTAGCTGGGCATGGTGGCGCGCACCTGTAGTCCCAGCTACTCGGGAGGCTGAGGCAGGAGAATTGCCTGAACCCAGGAGGCGGAGGTTGCGGTGAGCCGAGATCGCGCCATTGCACTCCAGCCTGGGCAACAAGAG
>NW_016107572.1:1458078-1466592 GCF_001604975.1 Cebus imitator | reverse complement strand
GTACTCCTATGCAATTTTTGATTTGACATCCAAATGTTTTATTTTATTTATTTATTTTGTTATTTATTTACTTGACAGGGGCTCACTCTTCATCCAGGCTGGAGTGCAGTGGGGCAATTATGGCTCACTACAGTCTCAAACTCCTGAGCTCAAGCAATCCTCCCACCTCAGCCTCCCAAGTAGCTACAATCCAAAATTTAAATGGTTGCAAGAATTTATAGTGTTTTACAAATGTGTGAGATCCATCCTAGCCAACATGGTGAAACCTGTCTCTGCTAAAAATACAAAATTTAGCTGGGCGTGGTGGCATGCGCCTGTAATCCCAGCTACTTGGGGGGCTGCGGCAGGAGAATTGCTTGAAACCGGGAAGCAGATGTGACAGTGAGCCCAGACCGCACCACTGCACTCTAGCCTGGCACCTGGTGACAGAGCGAGATCCTGTCTCAAAACAAAAACAAAAGAAAGACAATTAGGAATATTAGCGTCTAAAGAAAATGCAGGAAAAGTGGTTAGGTAGGACTAGGACAGCAGAAGCACTGTTTCCAGCTGGAGCGTGCTGTCAGGTATCCCTCGGGATTATGGACGCTCAGGACTCAAAATCATCTGTGGTTGGCCATTATGAGGTCTTTGAGTTTGGCACCACCCATTTCAGTGAATTAACTGCAGTCCAGTGCAGAGACTGATGTTTGGGAACAGGAGTTGAGAGAGGTCAGAGGAGAGAATCAGAGGGAAGTGAAGACATCAACTGTGAACTACTCTCTTGAGAAATTAGAACACGGAGATAATACGGCAGTAGCTTGGTCACTTTTGGGAGAAGTGGTGTAAAGGCAGTTGTTACTACTTTGAAAATGGGATTGATTTGAACATAAACCAAAGGTAAAAAGCGGGTGAAGTGAGGGTGAAGAGAGGAGGGACGCTCATTTCTGTCGTATGCAAAATGTTCTGCAAATCAGCTGGCCTTGGCTGATCCCCCAGGAAGCCAGAGGGGATGCCAGCCCCCTTACTTCAGAATTGTGGCCTTTCTCTTCTGGTGAGCTAGAAATTTTACTCAGTAGTTCTCAGGAATTTTACAAATTCTCATCTAGGCAGTGAGCCACTATCTTGATACTCAGTGTCCAAAACTGCTTGTTTCTACAGAGCTCATTTTTAATGTCAATGTTTACTGCTATAACGGGGATGGGGGTGTGCATAGACCAACAGGCTTGCTCCACATTTTTTGAATTTGCCTGACTGATTTAGGGTAAGAGTGGCTCCCAAATTTCTTGGTAGGAGTAAAAAAGAGATTTTAACGTATTTTTCTTTTTTCTTAAACTCACCTTAGCTCTTTAGAATTATGCTGTAAGAAACCAGTTCACCTCGAATACCAAGGAAATGGGTATGATGTAGGAGGCAGAGGAGTAGCCTCTTCCATGCTGCCTGCAGAATGGAGATAGACCTGGGCTCGCACACGGCACCCAGACCCAGGAGTGGATGGTTCAATGTGCAGCGTTTAAGACTAAAGCAGGCTGGCCAGGCGTGGTGGCTCATGCATGGAATTGCAACACTTTGGGAGGCCAAGGCAGGTGGATCACTTGAGCCCAGGAGTTTGAGACCAGCCTGGGTAGCATGGTGAAACTCCATCTCTACAAAAAACACAGAAAAGGTGGATGTGTTGGCACGTGCCTGTAGTCCCAGCTGCACTCCAGCCTGGGTGGCAGAGGACCTGTCTCAATTAAAATAAAAGACCTGAAGGTCATGTGAGAGCTCACAGTGAACAGGAGTTTTTCCTCTGTAGGTACTTCATTGTTACTTCAGTTTACTTAAACTTGTTTCATTGTTTTCACGCTCTTATGAAATGCTCTCAACAATAGCTGCAACAACAGAGAAGAAAGGAAGTATTTAGTAATAGCAAGACAGGGCCGTGGTTAGCATGAAACATCTTGCGTTATTCACCACTGCAATGAGAAGAAAAAGACTGAGCAAAGGGAATTTCTTCCATTTCTCCAGGATTTAGAGAGCTACATGCTCCACTGGAAGGTCACATTGTATGTGGCAAGGTCACATTAAGGGAATTGACTTCCTCCTCTAAGTCCCCCTGATCTTTGTGTATTTCTTTCCGTGGTTTTATGCTAATACTTTGAAGAATCGAAGAATGTTATGAGGTGGCCAGGGAATGCTATGGTTCCAGGTAAATGTATTTTCTAGGTCTTTGGCAGTCAGTAAACCATTTTCCAGGACATACTTCGGTGGAAGCATGCTAGTAGTAATGAGTATTAACAGGAGAAACTATCTTAATATTGCCATTGTTATTATTACATTGTTTTGTAGCTGAGATATTAGGTTCCCTGCTGTGTGCTGAGAACATCGAGAACCCAAAGACAGAGAGGACACAGCCCCTCTAAACAGCTGTTCTCTCTAGGGGCCTGTGGCTCCTTGTTCTTGGGTGGAATTCAGGAACTTCTATAGGAAAAGATTACAGTTTTACCAACCTCTAACCACAATACAGTATTTCCTTCAGTTATCAATGGTAATGACAAGCCACAGGAGTGGTGGCTATTCCTGTTTATACATATCGCTACTTTGAAATAATGGTAATCATCTGACCTACCACTACATCAATGCGAGGCACATATGGCGTGACAGCCAATATATGTTTGAATAGTTTGATAACTGTATTTCATAATGAGTGTTCTGCATATGCCTATGTAGTTTACCTTATTTTGAGAAGGATTTAGGAGGCACAAAAAAGGGTTAAGAACTCCTTTCTGTTTACTGGCTCATGAGGAAGACTAGAAGCTTCAACAGATAAAATCAGTACAGAGCGGTGAGTGGCAGCTGGAGATATGCTCAGGAGCCGTGGAGCGCAGGTGTGAGCGCAGATTCAGGGAAGGCTGCTGGAGAAGATTCCTGAGCTGCATCTGGAATGAAGAAGAAACGGAAGCAGGAGGCCATTTCCAGGGAGAGAACAGAACAGCTCTTAGGGCAGGAAATGACCAAGTGTGTGTGGAAGGCAGGTACTGAGAGTCAGGGCTTGCTTACCGTGCCAGGTCCGGGGATCTCGAGAAGGAATGAGGGTCAGGCTAGGTGGTCAGTGTGCTCATGATTCAGAGCAATGTTTATGGGGACAGGGTAGAGAGGGGTAGAGTTTAAAAAAGGAAATTCTTTGTTTTTTGGGGGGGACACAGTGTCTGGCTCTGTCGCCCAAGCTGGAGTGCAATGGTGCAATCTCAGCTCACCACAATGTCTGCCTCCTAGGTTCAAATGATTCTCCTGCCTCAGCCTCCCATATAGATGGGATTACAGGCATCTGCCACCAAGCCCAGCTAATTTTTGTATTTTTAGTAGAGATAGGGTTTCACTGTATTGGTCAGGCTGGTCTCGAACTCCTGACCTTAGGTGATCTGTCCACCTCGGCCTCCCAAAGTGCTGGGATTACAGGCATGAGCCACCACACCTGGCTGCCTTTCTAGAATTTTATATGAGTGGAATCATACACCATGTGCTCTTTTTGGTCTGGCTTCTTTCACATGGCATAATGCATTTAAGATTTGTGCATGCTGTTGTAAATCAATGGTTCATTCCCATTTTTTTTTTTTTTGGCCAAGCAGTATTTATTATAGAATTATATACTTTGAAAAGGGGGGAAAAATCAACCTTTGTTTTCATAAAAAACAATTTTAAAAAGGAGTGAGATTTTTAATGCTTATCAAATGGGAGTCTGAGTTAAAAATTGTTGAGAAATGCTGCTCCAGAGTGTGGTCAGAACGGTTTCCAGCCCAAGATTTTCTTACCGTCAATGCCAAATTTGAGCACATTTGGAAATATTTTAGACCTGAAAGAAGGCAGGACATCAAAACAACCACTAGAACCGAGTGGGCCTTTGTAACCACAGACTCTGTGACGAAAAGGTTTGTAAGGACTCTGCCTAATGAAGAGTTCAGAAAGCATTTTGTGTGTCATCTGTTTTCCTTACAACCTCCTCACTTAGTAGATAAGGGGCAAGAATTATTTTCCATGTTGCGAAAATAGGAAATGAGGTATAGCGAGTTTGAGATACTTATTACCCAAGATCCCAGTGAGTCAGGGGCAGATGGAGGACTGCAGAAGATCCCCCCTGGTCCCTAATCCTAGCCTTGCCAGTAGGCTGGGCTGAAAGTGTTAGAGAAAATACAGTAATTTCACTTTCACTTTGGTTCTTGTTTGGGTTGCGATAGAATCTTTAACTTGAAGGAATGAAGGGTTTTCTTTTCCTTCTTTGTTTTTAAGGCTTTCCCCTCTCTTCTTGGTAAATGCCAACATGTGTGTTGACTACCCAGTTGAACTCCACAATTGAATGCCTGGTGTGTGCCAGGCTCTTTTCCAGGCACTCAGGAGGCACACTGAGCTGGATAAACCCTGAAGGTCGCTTTGAAGCAGGCAGTACAAAGTGACCAACTGAGAAGTAAATTACTTTTTTGGACTCACAGAAGATTTGAAAATCTGGGGAAACATATGTGTCCTCTTTCCCCCACAAAATGCACAGTGTAGACACACACACACACACACACACACACACACACACACACGATTTTGCAATGATTTTAGGGTGTTTAGAGACCCCCCCCAGAGCTTGTGTGCAGGATTGGCCTTTGGATGAGTATTTTTGGCATAGGATGAAAGTGTAATGCTTTGAAGGCCGTACAAAGCCATGGTCACTGAATGGATAGAAACCTTAAGATTAGACCTAAGTGGTTCAGAGGATCCTGTGAGATGGGTGGCGCTGTTAGTGTTTTTATAGACAGGGGTACTAAATTGGGTGGGTACTAATTTCCGGAAGGCAATATTCCAGGCAGAGGGCAAGCCTGAGAAAGGTAGGAGGGGAGGGAAGTCGAAAAATGCAAAGCAAGCTGAGAACTCCAGTTTGGCTGGACAATAGCTTATATGAAGAGGAATCTTCAGAAACAGCCATAGAAGGTGGGCAGGGGTCACATTGTGAATGATGCTGTAAGCAAGGTGAGTAGTCTTCTTTTAATTCTCTCCAGTAAGATATTCTGCAGTTCCTTTTATTTTTAATTAGATGGCAAAACCCCATCTCTATCAAAAAACACAAAAATTAGCTGGGCTTGGTGGTGCATGTCTATAGTCCCAGGCTATTCGGGAGGCTGAGGCAAGAGAATCACTTGGGGGTGAGCTGTGATCATGCCACTGCATTCCAGCATGGCTGACACAGTGAGACCCTGTCTCAAAACTATATATATATATATATATATATTTGTTGTTGTTTGTTTTTGAGACAGAGTTTTGCTCTTGTTGCCCAGGCTGGAGTGTAGTTGGAGCGACCTCAGGCTCACTGCAACCTCTGCCTCCTGGGTTTAAGCCATTCTTCTGCCTCAGCCTCACAAGCAGCTGGGACTACAGGTGTGCACCACCCACCTGGCTAATTTTTGTATTTTTAGTAGAGATGGGGTTTCACCATGTTAGTCAGGCTGGTCTCGAACTCCTGATTTTAGGTGATCCACCCACCTCAGCTTCTCAAAGTACTAGGATTACAGGTGTGAACCACTGCACCTGGCCTTTATTTTGTACTTTTATTTTTGAGATGGAGTTTTGCTCTTGTCACTCAGGCTGGAGTGCAATGGAATGATTTTGGCTCACTACAACCTCCGCCTCCCAGGTTCAAGTGATTCTTCTGCCTTAGCCTCCTGAGTAGCTGGGATTATAGGCGCCCACCACCACGCCCAGCTAACTTTTGTATTTTTAGTAGAGGTGGGCTTTCACCAAGTGGCCAGGCTGTCCTTGAACTCCTGACCTCAAGTGATCTGCCCACCTCGTCCTCCCAAAGTGCTGGGATTACAGGCATGAGCCACCACGCCTGGCCTTGTATATACTTTTGAGTGACCACACAATGTCATTCAAAATGACACATAATGATTAATGTGTCACATATGATTGATATCACATAATAGTTAATATCTTCATTTTGCAGATGTGAAAACGCAGAAAGGAATGCTAGTTTCCCAAGGGAATGGCCACAAATGCTTTGGGAAATGTCTGTGTGTTTATCATACCAAATCTGTATCTTTTTCCATCTCTCTACTGAGCTTCAGAGCAGCACATCCCATTACCCAGTGTACATTTCCATCTGAGGTTTCTGTGGACATCCCAAACCCAAATTAAACTCAGTTATCAACTGTTACCCGCAAACCTGCTCCTCCAATACACTAGTAAGTCCGTAAGTCACGCCTGACAGTCTTTCTTTTTCTCTCTTTCCCTCTTTCTTCCTTCCTTCCTTCCTTCCTTCCTTCCTTCCTTCCTTCCTTCCTTCCTTCCTTCCTTCCTTCTTTCTTTCTTTCTCTCTCTTTCTTTCTCTTTCTTCTCTCTCTCTGTTTCTTTTCCTTCCTTCCTTCCTTCCTTCCTTCCTTCCTTCCTTCCTTCCTTCCTTCCTTCCTTCCTTCCTTCCTTCCTTCCTTCCTAAGACAGAGGCTTACTCTGATGCCCAGGCTGCAGTGCAATTGTGCAATCACAGCTCACTTCAACCTTGACCTCCTGGGCTCAAGTGATCCCCCCACCTCAGCCTCCCAAGTAGCTGGGACTACAGGCATGGCCATACCTGGCTAATTTTTGTAGGTTTTATAAAGGCTAGGTTTCACCATGTTGCCCAGGTTGGTCTTGAACTCCTGGCCTGAAGCTATCCACCTGCCTTGGCCTCCCAAAGTGCTGGGATTATAGGTGTGAGCCACTGGGCCTGGCTGTGATCACTCTACTTTTGCTTATTTGTTTAGTGCAACTGCAGCTTACGTTGGTCTCCCCACCTCTAGCTGGTTTTTCTCTCATCATTTTCATCATTACTGGCAGGTTGATTAAACTGCACTTTCTCAAATGTCTTAAAAACACTTAAGGTTTTTGAGATAGGAAGAAAGTATAACAAGTTTCTTAACTTCAACATAAAATTCTAGTTTCTTAGCAGGACCTAAGAGTGTGTTGCGGTTGCCATCAGCCTCCTCTCTGCCCCTTTGGTCCTGCTCATGCCTCCTTTCCCATTTGTGGCTGTGGGTTCCAATCACAGGGAACTATTTGCTGTTGGAATGGGGTCCTAGCTAATTCTCTGTGGCCCTTTGCCTGAGCTCCTCCCTTTCTCCTCTGCAATTCCTATAATCCCAGGACTCTAAGAGGCTGAAGTGGGCAGATCACTTGAGCCCAGGAGTTCAAGACCAGCCAGGGCAACATGAGGAAACCCTGCCTCAACAAAAAAGACCAAAAATTAGCCGGGATTGGCGGTGTGTGCCTTGGGAAGCTGAGGTGGAAAGATTGCTTGAGCCTGGGTAGGGGGTCGAGGCTGCAGTCACCCTGGTGACTCCCACTCACCCCTCTTGACTAATTCCTCTTGTCTTTCAAAATCTGGCTAAGGTGTCTAGATCCTGGTGCCCTTCTCGCCTTCTCATTCCCTTTCCCTTCTCCTCCTCCCCACCTCCCACATGCCTAGCTCCTTCATAAAAACAATCAGATCCTGTTTTAATTGTCTGACTACTCTTGTGTTTTTCCATTTCCCTGTCTTAAGAAGTTTGAAGGCTCACGCCTGTAATCCCAGTACTTTGGGAGGCTGAGATGGGTGGATCCCCTGAGGTCAGGAGTTCAAGACCAACCTGGCCAACATAGTGAAACCCCATCTCAACAAATAGTACAAAAAAATTAGCCAGGTGTCGTGGTGGGTGTATGTAATTCCAGCTACTCAGGAGGCTGAGGCAGGAGAATTGCTTGAACCCGGGAAGTGGGGTTGCAGTGAGCCGAGATTGTGCCATTGCACTCCAGCCTGGGTGACAAGAGTGAAACTCTGTCCCCCAACCCCCCAAAAAAGAATTTTGAGGGCAGAGCCTGAGTTATTTAGTCATCTTTGTAACCCTGGAGACTAAAACATGTAATAGGTGCTCAGTAAATGTTTGCTGAATAAACTGCAGTGTTTCTCCCAGGCCTCAGTGCACTTAGTCGTTTTTCAGTAACTGTGTTGTCTGCCATACAGGGCAAATAAAATTGAGACTTTTGGCTCTGCACCATGGCTCCTACCTGTAATCCCAGGACTCTGAGAGACTGAGGTGGGCAGATCACTTGAGCCCAGGAGTTCAAGACCAGCCTGGGCAACATGATGAATGAAACCTTGTCTCTATAAAAAAGACCAAAAATTAGCCAGGATTGGTGGCGTGTGTCCTGGGAGGCTGATTGGGAAGATGGCTTGAGCCCGCTTAGGGGGTCAAGGCTGCAGTGAGCTGTGTTCGCACCACTGCACTCCAGCCTGGGCAACAGAGTCAGACCTTGTCTCAAAAATAAATAAATACATACATAAATAAATAAAATTGAGACTTTTACAGATTTGACTTTTTTTTTTGGGGGGGGGGGACGGAGTTTCACTCTGTTACCCAGGCTGGAGTGCAATGGCGCGATCTCGGCTCACCGCAACCTCCACCTCCTGGGTTCAGGCAATTCTCCTGCCTCAGCCTCCTGAGTAGCTGGGATTACAGGCACGCGCCACCATGCCCAGCTAATTTTTTGTATTTTTAGTAG
>NW_016107572.1:1455938-1457678 GCF_001604975.1 Cebus imitator | reverse complement strand
CTGTCTCAGCCTCCTGAGTAGCTGGCACTACAGGCGCATGCCACCACGCCCAGGTAATTTTTGTATTTTTAGTAGAGATGGGGTTTCACCATATTGATCAGGCTGGTCTCAAACTCCCGACCTCAGGTGATCCGCCCACCTTGGCCTTCCAAAGTGCTGGTATTACAGGTGTGAGCCACCGCACCTGGCTTAATCTGTTTTTGCTGGTAACAATTCCCCCCACCCCTAAAATTTTGTGGCTTAAAACAACCAAATATTTAGCTTATGATTTTGTGGTCAGATGATTCTAGTCTGGGCAGCTGATGTCTTCTTGGACTTGTCCCCATGTTTGGAGCCAGCCAGTGGGTTAGATGGTGGCCAGATGAGCCAGGAGGGCTTCCCTTATGTGTGGCCATTGGCTGAGAGCCTTGGTGTGCCTCCATGTTTCCACTCCTCTAGCAGGCTAGCACGGGCTCATTCACATGTTGGTCTTAGGGATACAAATGCAAGCAAGAGAGTAAACCCAGAGCACAGGTAAATTAAAGTCACTGCTTGCATCACATTTGCTTCACAAATCACATGGCCAACCAAGTGCAGGGGCAGGGAAATAGACTTGACTTTCTGATGGGAAGAACTGCAACACTGCATTGCATGGATGTGGAAGGGAGAATTTGTGGTGGTTTTTGTAAACCACCCCACCTGGTTATTGAATGTATTGATTCCACAGTATATGATAGATATAGGCACCTAACAAAAATTTGAATTATTGGATAAATTATTGGCCATATATACACATGTATGTATGTACCATACTTGTTTTGCAAATAGGCTTAAAGCCTGCCTAGGAAAAGCTGAGCCTTTTTTTCGAACCCATCTTATTTTTGGATCCTCATATTAGTGGTATATTGAGCTTAAATGTTGCAGAACTGGTACCAAAACGTTAATGTCAATACCTCAGATATTAATATTGAACTTAATGTATAGTTGAATTAAATGAAGATGGTGACCCAAACTGAGTATTATTAGATTCGTGCATAGTAGAGACAAAAAGCTACAAAGAGGTTTGGTTTGCATGTTAAAAAGTACCTGGCCAGGTGTGGTGACTCACCCCTGTAGTCCCAGCACTTTGGGAGGCCGAGGCAGGCAGATATCTTGAGGTCAGGAGTTCGACACCAGCCTGGCCAACCTGGTGAAACCCCGTCTCTACTAAAAATACAAAATATTAGCTGGGCGTAGTGGCGCGTGCCTGTAATACTAGCTACTTGGGAGGCTGAGGCAGGAGAATCGCTTGAACCTGGGAGGCGGAGGTTGCAGTGAGCTGAGATTGCACCGCTGCACTCCAGCCTGGTGACAAAGCGAGACTCCATCTCAAAAAAAAAAAAAAAAAAATGCATCCTATGCATGAAACCACTTCACATCTTTATGCTTCATTGTCATTTCCAATTAGATTATCTACCCACTAGAATTATTTCATTTTTCCAAAGTGGTTGAATTAGTTGTCTTACAATTCCAGCTGCATACAGGATTATTTTACAGGTAAGCAAGCCATATCTGGGTTACCAACAGTGGCAGAAATAAGGTGAATGGTGTTTACCATTCCTGCACATGCAGACTAACAGTCATGGGACATAACATACATACCAGGCATTGTAATACAGAGAAAAATCATATAAAACCCTCTGCCTCCAGGAGCTCATACTCTTTGTGAGGGAGAGAGATACATACATAAGATACAAAAGAGCCTAGATTTTTTTTTTTTTT
>NW_016107572.1:1447819-1454682 GCF_001604975.1 Cebus imitator | reverse complement strand
AAAAAAAAAAAAAAAGAAAATACACCACAAACAATCAGACTTTTGTCACTGCTTTTTACATTTAATATACCCTGGCAATATTTTCATGTTATTAAGTAGTCATCTACGGTATTTTAAAAGGTCAATATGTTTCTCTTTACATACATTAAGTTATTAATATGCCATCATTGGTACGAGAGAATTAAGGATAAATAAGACATGGACATTGTCCTTTATGAGTTCATGGGCTTGTCCAAGAGACACATGTAAAAATGTATAGTACAGGTTAGGAATTACTATAAGGAATATCTTGTCAAATTCTCTTACTCATCCAAGACCCAAATCAATTTGCTGTCACTTCCTGGTAGCTCTCTCTTAATAATGAACAACCATTAATAATTCTACCCATTTACTGAATTTCATTTGCTTAGCAGGAACTGTGCTAAGCACTTTACATAAATTAACTCAAGTTCACAAAAATGATGCAAGATAGGTTTATTTTTTAAATTGTTTTGAAATGCAGTTTTGCTCTTGCTGTCCAGGCTGGAGTGGAATGGCATGATCTCGGCTCACCACAACCTCTGCTTCCCGGGTTCAAGTGATTCTTTTGCTTCAGCTTCCCGAGTTGCTGGGATTACAGGAACGTGCCACCACATCCAGCTAATTTTGTATTTTTAGTAGAGATGGGGTTTCTTCATGTTGGTCAGGCTGGTCTTGAACTCGCGACCTCAGGTGATCCACCTGCCTTGTCCCTCCCAAAGTGCTGGGAGTACAGGCATGACCCACTGTGCCCGGCCTGGTTTATTGTTTTAAAGAATAGTTTTATTGAGATATGATTCAAATATATGCAATTCACCTACTTAAAGTGTAAATTCAGTGGTTTTAAATATATTCACAGAATTGTGCATCACCAGAATCAATTTTAGGCCATTTTTATTGCCCACAAAGGAACCCCATTAGCAGTGCCCGTTAGCAGTCACTCCCCATTTCTCCTCAATTCGTCACTTCTAGGCAACCGCTCATATATTTTCTGTCTCAATAGATTTGTCTCTCCTGGACATTTCACATCATGTGTGATCTTTTGTGACTGGCTTCTTTCATATAGCATCGTTTTCAGGGCTCATCCATATTATAGCATGTGGCAGCCCTTCAGTCTCTTTCATGGCTGAATAGTATTCCATTGCATGAATTAAACATAGCACAATTTGTTTACCTATTTCTCATTTGGGTTGTTTCTAGTATTTGCCTAATATGAATAAGAATAATGGTTCTATGAACATTCACATTGCAAATTTTTATATGGACACGTGTTTTCATTTCTCCTGGGTAAACCCTTAGGAGAGGAATCCCTGGGCTACGTGAGAATTTTGTTTCCTCTTTTGAGAAACTGCCAAACTTTTCCAAAGCAAATGCACCATTTTACATTCCATCAGTATGAGAGCTCCATTTTCTCCACATTCCCCCAACACTCGTTATTTGTGATTTTGAATACAGCCAAAAATAGATTTTATTATCCCCATTTTTTTTTTTTTTTTTTTTTTTAGACGCATTCTTGCTCTGTCACCAGGCTGGAGTGTAGTGGCACGATCTTGGCTCACTACAGCCTCCGCCTCCTCGGTTTAAGCCATTCTCCTGCCTCAGCCTCCTGAGTAGCTGGGATTACAGATGTGTGCCACCACACCCGGCTAATTTCTGTATTTTTTAAGTAGAGACAGGGTTTCATCATGATGGTCAGGCTGGTCTCGAACTCCTGACCTTGTGATCCACCTACCTCAGTCTCCCAAAGTACTGGGACTACAGGCATAAGCCACCATGCCCAGCCTATTATCCCCATTTTTTAATATAAAAATATCACGGTTTACAGCAGTTGCCAGGCCATAGATAGGTATTTTGCCCTCTCAGACACTGGACCTCATCTGTCATAGCACTTTGACATGACCTTACAGTAACTGAAAGAGGAAGGCCAGGCGCAGTGGCTCATGCCTGTAATCCTAGCACTTTGGGAGGCTGACACAGGTGGATCATCTGAGGTCAGGAGTTCGAGACCAGCCTGGCCAACATGGTGAAACCCCATCTTTACTAAAAATACAAAAAATTAGCTGGGCATGGTGGCAGGCGCCTGTAATCCCAGCTACTCAGGAGGCTGAGGCAGGAGGATCACTTGAACCTGGGAAGCAGAAGTTGCAGTGAGCAGAGATCATGCCACTATACTCCAGCCTGGGCAGCATGAGCAAAACTCCATCTCAATAAATAAATACATAAATATTTGAAAGAGAAAAACATGGAACAGTACATAAAATTGTTTTCAAACACTTTAGTATTTTTTTCCAGAATTAATGGGCAATTAAATATTTTATATGATGGATTTCTAGAAATGATTGGTATTCCTTTTATAAAATATATATCTGACTTAATTCTATCTATTGCCTCATTACATCAAGATTTATATCCAAGCTAAATTTGTATAGATTACAGGTGATCAAATGCGATAAGCACCCACTGAAATGTTTCCAAATTTTAAAAATTTCCTTACTGTCAGCGTGATAATTCTTAATCAGAGGAAACTGATACACGAACAGAAACTCATGTGGATAGGTTTGTTCCGGGGGTTCACATCCATGATTGCTCATCCGACTTCAGAGCTTTATAAAATAGAATACAGGCACACAGGCTCCACCCCGGATTAAGCGAGTCAAGATCTCTGTGGTTGGCTCTGGGGTGTCTGCATTTGTAAAAAGCCCCCCAGATGATTCTGAGGCTCAGCGAGATGGAGAATCAATGGCTTGTGTGACTCAGATGATTGGCAGTATGAAAATGTTTTTGAGAAATTTACTGGTGGACCTGCCTGGACATCCAGCTTGATCAGTCTGTTACATGGGGTGGAAAAGAGCTGGGGCGGAGACATGGGGTGGCTTTGGCAGGTGGGAGAAGGCAGTGTAGGCAATGCAGAAAAGGGATTTGAGTGAAGTTGTGTCTGTTTTTGAAGCCAATGAGAAGCTTCCTTATAAAGAAATCATATTCATATGCTGTGACTCTATTCCCACCTCAACTTGTTCTGAAAAACTCCATCTAGAGAGAAGTTGAAATAAAGGAACAATGAACAGCTGTACTGTTTTTATCTAGGTTCACTAGTTGACATTTTGCTGTAACACTGGCTCTCCCTCCCAACCCCCTTTCTAAGCCATTTGAAAGTGAGATGCAGTCACTGTGGCCTGTACATTTAAGTAACTCCAAAGAATAAGAATATTTTCCTGCATAACCATAATATAATTATTACATAAAGAAATTTCACATTGTATAATACCATTACCTCATATACAGTCTACGTTCATTTTCCCCAATTTGTCCTCTTAATGCTCTTCATAGCTCTTTTTCTTTTCGATTCCAGGATCCAGTTGAAAACCAGGCATTGCATCCAGTTGTCATAGCTTTAATCTTTTTTTTCTTTTTTTGAGGAGTTTCGCTCTTCTCACCCAGGCTGGAGTGCAATAGCACGATCTCGGCTCACCACAACTTCCACCTCACAGATTCAAGCAATTCTCTTGCCTCAGCCTCCTAAGTAGTTGGAATTACAGGCATGCGCCACCATGTCCCGCTAATTTTGTATTTTTAGTAGAGACGGGGTTTCTCCCTTTTGGTCAGGCTGGTCTTGAACTTCCGACCTCAGGTGATCTGCCCAGCTTGGCCTCCCAAAATGCTGGGATGACAGGCGTGAGCCACTGCAGCCAGCCATGACTTTAATCTTCATGCCTCCCCTGCCACTGTTTTGGGAATATCCTGATACTGATATTTTTGAGGAGTCCAGATCAATTACTCTGCAGGATGTCTGTTGATTGGCTTTGGCTGTTTCCTCATGAGTAGATCCAGATTATACATTTTTGTTGATGTTGGGTTCTTCTCAGTGAATCACATCAGACGATGTCAGCACAAGGCCTGATGGGTTGGTTTAGGCAGCTTTCACTAGACTTTTTCATTGTAAAGGCACCTGTCCTGTTTCTAATTAATAAGTAATATGTTGGGTGATAGTTTGTGTGACTTTCCTTTTCTCCAGTGACCTTTCACCCAATGATTTTAGCATCTTAGATGATCCTTGCCTGAGTCAGTTGTTTCAGTGGTGGCTACAAATTTGTGGTTTTCCAATTCTGTCATCACTTTTACATTTATTAGTTGGCAGTCTATGACTTCTCGTAGCCATGTAAAGATAATTCAGGAATTACCTGAACCTGTGAATGTTACCTTATTTGGAAAAAACAGTCTTTGCAGATACAATTCCATTAAGAATCTTGAGATGAGGAGATTATCCTGGATTTTCCAATGGGCCCTAAATCCAATGACGAATGTCCTTGGCAGAGGGAGATTTGAGAGAGAGAGAGAGCAGAGAAGACACAAAGGAGAGCAGGAGGCGATGTGAATGTGACCACAGAGGCAGAGACTGCAGTGACGCAATCACAAGCCAAGGAATGCCCACAGCCCCCAGGAGCTGGAAGAGCCCAAGAGTATACACTAACACCTGGATTTAGGACTTCTTGTCTCTAGAATAGGAAAGGATAAATGTCTGAGTTTTTTGTTGTTGTTGTTTGTTTTTTGGGTTTTTTTTTTTTGAGATAGGGTCTTGCTCTGTCGCCCAGGCTGAAGTGCAGTGACATGATCATGGCTCACTGCAGCCTTAACCTCCTGGTTCCAAGCTGTCCAATTCATCTCAGTCTCCCGAGTAGCTGGGAGACCAGCCACTACGCCCTAATTTTTGTACTTTTGGAGAGATGAGGTTTCACAACATGTTACCCAGGCTGATCTCGAACTCCTGAGCTCAAGCGATCTGCCCGCCTTGGCCTCCCTAAGTGCAGGGATTACAGGCATCTGTTATTTTAAGGCACCCAGTTTTTATTACAGCCTCAGGAAACCAGTACAAAGGTCAAGGGAATGTTTTGTTTTTGAAACATGGAGGCCAGGCTCAGTGGCTCCACCTGTAATCCCAGCACTTTGGGAGGTCAAGGCAGGTGGATCACCTGAGGTTAGGAGTTCAAGACCAGCCTAGCCAACATGGTGAAATCCTGTCTCTACTAAAAATACAAAAATCAGCTGGACATGTTGGCAGGAGTCTGTAATCCCAGCTGCTTAGGAGGCTGAGGCAGGAGAATTGCTTGAACCTGGGAGGCAGAGGTTGCAGTGAGCCAAGATCATGCCCCTGCACTCCAGCCAGGGTGACAGAGTGAGACTCATCTCTCTCTCTCTGTGTATATATATCACCATATATATACACAATGTGTATATATATATACATATATGCACACACACACCACATACACATACACACACACACACACACACATATAAATATGGAAGACGTGTTGGCAAGTTTGAGTACGGATGGGAAAGTCTCAGTAGAAAATGAGATTTGATGCAAGAGAGGAGAGAAAATTGCTGGAGACACATCCTTGAGCAGGTGAAAGAGAGACGGAATCTAATGCCCTGGTGGAGAGCTTGGCCTTGGCGGCGGGCTTGGAGTCTCTCCATGGTAAGAAGAGGGAAGCAGAGAATATGGGGCCAGGTGCAGTTATGGGTGTGGTGCAGGTGCAGATAAAGGTGATGGCAGGGACTTGTGGCCATTCTTTTGTTTGAAGAGAAAGGATCGGTATTAATTTTTGGTTTGTATTACATGGATAATAATGGCAAAGACATACAATTTTACATGTGTGGACCCTATGTATAGAATTGTCCTGCAAAGAAATGCTGGATGATACTTTTTGAATATTTACTCTGAAACAGTTCATACCTTTTTCTGAACACCACCTTATTTGCAAAAGATTTGGAAGCCTGAGTAGAAATGACTATGGATATTTCTGGAAAATTAAGGGGTACATGAAAATCCTCAGTGTAGGAAAAATACCTTTTCAGGAAATCAGAATTTTAAAAAGTACTAAAGAATTAAGGTATATCAGATATGACAATGGGCTCAGTACTCAGGGGGCAGGGTGGGAGAGGTTGAGGGATAAAAAATTACACATCGGGAAGAGTGTCCACTGCTTGGGTGATGGGTGAACCAAAATCTCAGAAATCACCACGGAAGAACTTACCGAGGTAACCAAACCACATACCACCTGTTCCCCAAAAGCTATTGGAATAAAAAAAAAAATTTTAAGAATATATCAGAATTGGGAACATAGCAGAATTTAGGTACATGATACTCAACAAACAATAGATGCTGCAAGAAACTTCAGACATGGGTGTGGGTTTGATAAAGGGAAGGACCTTTGTCTGTGTTGATCATGGCTTAGAAGTGGTATTTCTAAGTACTTGTCATATGACCTGGATGAATACAGCGAGTGTGGCCAATGTCCCTTAAAGCTAATAGCTTATTGGACCTGTCTGAGATACATACATGGAAAATAGCAGAGAAAGAATGCTTTTCTGGTGTGCTGGAAATCCTGTTGTCCGCCCTCCCCCACCTTTCCCCTCTCCTCACTTCCCCACCCTGCCCTCTCCTGGGGGAGTCTGGCCAGAAGGAACCACATCAAAGGATCCTCTGGCTTCCAGCTGGGTTTCACCAGTGGGGAGTCCCAGCAAATACATGGAAGGTAGGCAGCTTGGCTGTGTCCCCAAGTAGAAGGTCACTCGTTCTCTCAGCATGTCCTCTCTCCATATCAGGGTCCCCAAGATCACTCCCTTCCTGCACGCTTGAGGCCTTGGAGTAGACAGCACTGCTTGCCAGCCTCAGGAACCTGCACTTTCCTTGGGGTTTTCTGTATCCTGTCTATATTTACAAATAGCCTTTTAATGGAATCCTCTTGGAATTATGGAGAGTGGAATATGCCACCTATTTCTCTGTGGGGAATCTGACTAGGGATACTCTTTGAGTGGACAGAAAACCATGAATCTTTGGACAC
>NW_016107572.1:1431227-1447427 GCF_001604975.1 Cebus imitator | reverse complement strand
GTTTCACATTCAGCATTGCTGGTGTCATAGATGAACACCTGTTGGGTAGTTGTACCATTTTCACACTCAGTCATTTTTCAGTAAAGGTCTTTGGACTGCTATTAATATTCAATGTCCTTGTGTTTTCTTATAGACCTCCCCAAGTCTCCTATCTTACGCTGTTTGCTAAATAATTATATTCTTTTTTTAAAAAAATAATTTTTAAAATTTTTTCTTATTTTTTCATCACTCTCAGAATGTGGCTACATTCTTTATTAATATTTTTTTCTTCCACTTCTTGCCACAAATACCATCCTGATCATGAGTAAATAATAGCATTAATTTTAAAATGTCAGCTCATAGCCATATGATGGTTTTTTCCTCCTAAGGACTTCAGGAAACAACATATATCCTAAGGTATTTGTCTACTTGTCACAGTCACTTGTTTGGTAAATACTGTGTCCTTTGAATGCCTGTGGAAAGCTGCCTTCCCGGGTAGTTCTCTCTCAAGATAGCCATGAGCCCACAATTCCGATTATCAGTGCAGAGTGGGACTCTAACTTTTTTTTTTTCTTGAAGTGGAGTTTTGTTCTTGTTGCCCAGGCTGGAGTGCAATGGCTCAATCTCAGCTCACTGCAACCTCCGCCTTTTGGGTTCAAGTGATTTTCCAGTGTCAGCCTCCTGAGTAGCTGGGATTACAGGCTGTGGCACCACGCCTGGCTAATTTTGTATTTTTAGTAGAAACAGGGTTTCTCCATGTTGGTCAGGCTGGTCTCGAACTCCCAACCTCTGGTGATCTGCCCGCCTCAGCCTCCCAAAGTGTTGGTATTACAGGCGTGAGCCACTGCTCCCGGCCGGGCTCCAACTTTTTATTTTTATTTTAGATATGGAGTCTTGTTCTGTCATCCAGGCTGGGGTGCAGTGGGGCAATCATGGCTTACTGCAGCCTTGAGCTCCTGGGCTCAAGCGATCATCCTGCCACAGCCTCCTGAGTAGCTGGGACTACAGGTATGTGCTACCATACCTAGCTAATTTTTTTTTTGAGACAGTGTCTTGCTGTATAGCCCAGGCTGGAGTGCAGTGGTATACTCTCTGCTCACTGCAACCTCTACCTCCTGGCTTCAGTCAATTCTGCCTCAGCCTCCCAAGTAGCTGGGATTATAGGCACCCACCACCATGCCCAGCTAAGTTTTGTATTTTTAGTAGAGACAGGGTTTCACCATTTTGGCCAGGCTGGTCTTGAACTCCTGACCTCGTGATCCACCTGCCTCCACTTCCCGAAGTGACGGGATTCTAGCTAATTTTTAAAAAAAGATTTTTGGTTTTTTTTTTTGAGATGGAGGCTTACTCTGTCACCAGGCTGGGTGCAGTGGCATGATCTCAGCTCACTGCAATCTCCGCCTCCTGGGTTCAAGTGATTCTCCCGCCTCAGCCTCCCGAGCTGCGACTACAGGTGCATGCCACCATGCCCGGCTGCAACCTCTGCTTTCCCGGTTTAGGCCTTGGTTGTGGCTTGGCCACACTCGGCTAATTTTTTGTACTTTTAGTAGAGACAGGATTTTGTCATGTTGGCCAGCCTGGTCTCAAACTCCTGAGTTCAGGCCACCCGCTGCGGCCTCCCAAAGTGCTAGGATCACAGGCATGGGCCACCACTCCCGGCCCACAGGTTCTTAAATAATGTTCACAACCATCCTGATTACCTTCTTTTTGCATCTTTGAAACCAAAGCTTTGGGGAGTCACGCATGGACTGAGGATTTGAACCTGGGACTCCTGACCCCTAACCCAGCTGATCTCCTCTCCAGCTACCCACAGAGCACAGCACTCACAGACAGGGCCTGGGTTTTCAGCCTGACTTCTTCGGTGACTAGTTGCGAGGCTTCAGACATCACTTTCCCATCTCTAAAATGGGGACAGTGCCCCCCAGGGTGTTCAGTGGGTTAAATATAGTCACTTATGAGAAAGCAGTGAGCCTCTTGCCTCTGTAAAATGGCCTCCCCAGGTCGATTTCAGCATCCTGTTCATTTCCTCCATAGCAAGTACCCAGTCTGCAATTATCTGCTTTGTTACCAGGTTTTCCTGTTTAAAACATGTGCTTCCCGAGGGAAGGGACTCGGCCTGTTTGTCTTCTCTCAGCAGTGCTTAGCACAGTCCCTGGCACACAGTAGATGCTCAATAAATATGTTGTTGACTCCCTACCTCCTCATCCACTTATTTTCTAAAGCAGGGGCCAGCAAACTGTAGCTCAAGTTTCGCCTCTGACTGTCACCTGTTTTTATATGACTTGTGAGCCAAATGATTTTTACATTCTTAAATGGGCGGAGGAAAAAAAGAATTTGTGACGGGAAAATTATGCAAACTTCAGATTTCTGTGTACGTATGTAAACTTTTAATGGAACACAGCTGTGTCCATTCATTGACCTATTGTCTATGGCTGCGTTCAAACCACAGTGTGGAGCTGAGTAGTCGCAGCAGAGATCATATGAACCAAAAGCTTAAAATAGTCACTATTTGGGTCTTTACAGAAAAAGTTTGCCCATCCTTATCCTAAGGGATAAATAGCAATTGCTTGAAAATGAATAGTCTCTCTGCTTCTTTAACCTCGGTTATTCACGTGCTTACCTGACTCTCCTTCATTCAAACCTTTATTTATTCAACAAATATTTATTGAGCATCCACCTCTTCTACCAAATAGATCAAAGGACTCAGCTCTATTTGCCCTCCCATAGTTGGGGAGGTGTGTCAGAGAACTGGGGAAATGTGGCCCCAGTGGTGGTGACTGAATTTGTGTTAATCCATCAGCTCCGTACCCCTTCGTTAAGGTGGCACGGCTGGCTGTTGAGTAGGAAGAAGCCGCATGCATCCCACGGGGCTTGAACCCAAGCTGTTGGCACGATCGGTATCGAAGCGCTAGGCAGGGTCTCATGAGTGGAGGCCTGTTCTTTTAGATGAGGATGTTCTAATCTTTTTCAGTCTGGGACTCACCTGTTACTTTTCTAGGCTCAGAAGCTCTGATCTCTGCTTTTGTCTCTCTGTCTTCTGTGACGTTTTGTCACAATGTAAATATAACTAAAACATCCGCAGGCGCCCTTCTTCCTCTTCCCCCGTGGTTTCCATTTCCTCTGTCCTCTGTCCCAGCTGTTAAAACCACATTAGCTACGAAGGGGGTCAGAGGAATGAGAAATAGTAGGAATGAGAAATGTCAATATTTGCTAAGTGCCTAGCACAAGCATTCTAAGGGCTTTACATGCATCGCCATTTTTAATCTTTTCTTTAAAAGGTGGGTGCTTTTGTCGTTCTCCTATGTTACAGATGAAAAAACTGCGGTTCAGAGGGGCAAAGCAATTTGCCCAGTGTAACGTATCTGTGAAGCAGTGAAGCCTGGAATTTGAACCCAGGTGGTGTGACTCCAGAGCTGGAGCTCTTGAGTACCGTGAGGGTGATGGATCTGGTATCTCTGCATATTCTATGACAGGAGAGCAATGTGGGTGGAAAATAGGGGTGTCTTCCCTCTTTTGTAATGGCATTTTTGGCAACTCCCTCAGGTAGATACCAAAGGAAAAGCTGGTAGTCACTGTCAGACCAGACGCCCTGCATTTCAGAAAGAACATTTCCTACCAAAGTGACTTGGAAGTGCTAACAGGTCAGAAAAAAAAGTGGATGAGGGACACAAAAGACTGACATGTGTGCTTTCCGTCGGTGTGGGGTTATCATGACTTTGCAAAATCAAACATCTTGACAAAACATCCAAACATCGTGACATCTGACAAACCAGGATGTTTCTCAGGATTGACTCAGACAATGATTGCCCAGAATACCAGGCCATAAATTTCACAGAAATGACCCAACCAGCCATGCCCAAGGAGCCTGTGGAATGTTAATCATGTTACTAGAAAAAAGGAGTGGCCAAATAGGTATGGGGATGTAGAGTTAAACAAGGTAGTCAGGATCGTGATTGTGAGTACTTCTGTGACCCCCCCAGAGGGAGATGCATGGAAGGCAATTATCAGACCTTGGCCGTGCGTCAATGGCTACCTCAGGGGACTGGTGTTCTGGGTGTTCCAGGGAACTTACTTTGGACAGTGTTGCTTTAAGCCTTGCCCTTTCCCTTTTCCTTTTAGATAAGAAATCCCTAACACCTTGGGAGGCCAAGGTGAGCAGATCACGAGGTCAGGAGTTCGAGACCATCCTGGCCAACACAGTGAACCCCCAGAATATACTAAAAATACAAAAATTATCTGGGTGTGGTGGAGCATGTCTTTAGTCCCAGCTACTTTGGAGGCTGAGGCAGAAGAATTGCTTGAACCTGGGAGGAGAAAGTTGTGGCAAGTTGAGATCATGCCACTGCACTCCAGCCTGGGCAACAGAGCAAGACTCAGGTCTCAAAAGAAAAAAAAGAAAAGAAATCCCAAACACCTAAGTGACTTCAGAGCAGGCTGGGTCTTGTGTCAATTCACTGCTACTTCGAGGCTAGGAAGGGAAAAGGATTGCCGTATTTCCAGTGATGAAAAAGCTTAGGAAGGATGTTGAGATTAATAAAACAGAATTAGATTGGATTTTTTTTTTTTTTTTTTTTTTTGAGACAGAGTTTCACTGTTGTCACCCAGGCTGGAGTGCAATGGCATGATTTCCGCTCACTGCAACCTCCGCCTCTCAGGTTCAAGCGATTCTCCTGCCTTAGCCTCCCAAGTAGCTGGAATTACAGGCATGGGCCATCACGCCCGGCTTATTTTGTATTTTTAGTGGAGATGAGGTTTCACTATGTTAATCAGGCTGGTCTTGAACTCCCAACCTCAGATGATCTGCTTGCCTCAGCCTCCCAAAGTGCTGGGATTACCGGCGTGACTCAAGGCGCCCAGCTAGATTGGAGTTTTTTTGAGAGCCTTGCAGTTATTCAGCAGTGATGTCTCAGTAAAAGTGGAAGTAAATTGGGATCATGTAGACCTTTCTCAAGTGTTAAAGTATTTTGGTTTGTTTAATCTTTTTCATATCGTTTAATTTATTAAGTTAGACCTCAGACTATAAAGCAAGTTTTTTTTTTCTTTTCTTTTTTTATCTTAATATAGCAAGTCAAAGCATGTTTATTTTCTAATGATAAACAAAACACATTCATGTGACTAAGAGTGGGAATTGTAACCCTGGGCTCTGGTTATGTAAACATGGGAATGTGTGGAATTTACTCACAGTTTACAGGAAGTAAGGTGTCATTGTTCGGATAGTTTCCGGTCATAAAACATTATCTAATTTGATTTTAAAATAGCAACCGTAGATGTTGTTTTTCGACTCAGAAATTCATAGGAACCCAAAACTGTGTGTTTTTTCTTTTTCTTTTCTGTTTTTGTGAAAGAATTTTCTGTATTTTCTACTGACAAGAAGTCAGATGTTTCTATTCCCGTTAGTGCACAATGTGATGATGTCCTTAGCTACCACAAACATATGTGCAGGTGACCTGACATTAAACCTAGGGAAACTCTGTTGATTTCAGTGATGAGCTACACGTACAAAAAACCATCCTTCTTCCTTGACCATTTCTACAACTTCCAGTCCTGAGAACTGGTCACTCCGGCAGGTTTAAAGTAATAATATATGGCTGTGAAACAATTTTACTTGAAGCATTTTGGGTTTGTACTTCGTTATAAGCTTGCATTTAAAACCAGAGGCAGACCGGGAGCAGTGGCTCATGCTTGTAATCCCAGCACTTTGGGAGGCCGAGGTGGGTGGATCACCTGAGGTCAGGAGTTTGACCAACATGGTGAAACCCCATTTCTACTAAAAATACAAAAAAGTTAGGTGGGAGTGGTGGCAGGTGCCTGTAGTTCCTCCTCGGGAAGCTGAGATGGGAGAATCGCTTGAACCTGGGAGGCAGAGGTTGCAGTGAGCCGAGATTGCGCCACTGCGCTCCAGCCTGGGCAACAGAGTGACACCCTGTCTCAAAAAAATAAAATAAAAATAAATAAAATTAAAACAAAATTTTTCTTTTTTGAGACAGAGTCACACTGTCATCACCCCCAAGGGAAACACACCCATTAAGCTGTCACTCACCGTTTTTCTCCTCTGTCCAGCCTTTGTCTCCTCATGGATTTGCCTATTCTGGAAATTTCAAACAAATGGAATTGAACAATAGGTGGTCTTTTGTGACTGGCTTTTCTCACTTAGTATACTGTAAAAACAGTTCATCCACATTGTAGCACATATCAGCATTTTATTCCTTTTAATGGCTGAATAATATTCCATTTTACAGGGAATAAACTTTTGTTTATTCCATCATCAGGTGATGGACATTTAGGTTGTTTCCACCTTTTGGGAATTGTAAATAGTGGTATGGTGAATGTTTCATGTACAAGGTTTTATTTGAAAACCTGTTTTTAATTCTTTTGAGTAGAGATCTAGAAGTGGATATGGTGAGTCACATGGCTATACTGCTTACCTTATTGAATCATCACTAACCTGTTTTTCTCTTATCTTTTTTTTTTTTTTTTAGATGTGGCCTTATTCTCTTGCCCAGGCTGGAGTGCAGGAGCACAATCACAGCTCACTGCATCCTCAACCTCTCGGTCAAGCAATCATCTCACCTCAGCCTCCTGAGTGGCTGGGAGTATAGGCACATACCACCCTGCCTAATTTTTATTTTTTTGTAGACACAATGTCTCACTTTGTTGCCCAGGCTGGTCTCGAACTTCTGGACTTAAGTGATTCTCCTGTCTCGACCTCCCAAAGCGTTGGGATTATAGGCATGACCATGGCCATGGCCTGGCCTCTCTTATCTTTTAAATGCCTTTCTAGAAATAAAAATGTACCACAAAATTGGTATCCCGATATCAATATGAGACTTGTGTTAAAGAATGTTTATATTTCTAGACTGAATATTAAAAGCCTAAGATGTTTCATTGAGGTCAAAATTTATTCAGAATACTTTGCTAAATGAACAGGCAAAGCGGACAGAAGGCACTTATATTCATTTGCTTCTTGCCGTCCTTGGCTCTTTGCTAAAACGTTTGGCCTTTCACAAAATTCAGTATCTGTAAAGATGATGGTTATAAATAGATGATACCGTCACTGTCCACTTTGGTTTTGTACTTTTTCTGGGTCAGATGGAAGCTCTCTAATCTCTTTTGTGATTTGGTTAAATGTAGAGTAATCCTGTGGCAAATCCGAGTTAGCTCCTCATCTTCCTTTTTATGTTGACTTTTGCTTAAATATCATGGTTCCCTGGGGCAGGGTAAAAGGGAAATAGAATGATGACAGATAATGCTGATAATATCCCAGTGTGAAATTGGCTGGTGAGGATCCTAGTCCCAGCTACAAGTGAACAATAACGCTCAGTCTGACTGCCACAGACAGTGAGCTCCACGGAGGGTGTGAGAGCCTGTGAAAACTAAAATGTTTTCCTACTCACACTCACCACAGCACAGAGCTCCCTAGCCACCATGATGTGCGGGGTTTTTTCCCCCACAAACCAAGCAATTCTCCAGCGGACACCAACAGGCTGTCCTATGACTCAATTTAATTCTGGAGTTGGAGTCAGGCCCTTTGCGGGGGCTCAGTCCCACAGACTGCTCCTATTTTAGATGCCAATTGCAAGTCCAGCAGCATGTTGTCACCTGTACTTCTGGGTTTGTTTGTTTTTGTTTTTTTAAGACAGAGTCTTACTCTGTTGCCCAGGATGAGTGTGGTGTTGGCTCACTGCAGCCTCCATCTCCTGGGCTCAAGTGATCCTCCCACCTCAGCCTCCTGAGTAACTAGGACCACAGGTCCGTGCCACTGCGACTGGCTAATTGTTTTTTATAGAGATGAGGGTCTTGCTATGTTCCCCAGGCTGGTCACAAACTCTTGGACTCAGCTCCCACCCTGGCCTCCCAAAGCGCTGGGATTACAGGTGTGAGCCATTGTGCCCGGCCCACCTATGCCAACTGATGGGCTATAAATCAACTTACCAGGATCCCTTCCTCAGGTTCCATTAGTTAAGTAGGATGGCTCACAACTTAGGGAAACAGTTACTCATACTTACTGGTTTGTTATATTAATAAAGAACTCAGATGAGCAGCCAGATGGGGAGTTGCACAGGGCAAGGCACATGGGGAGGAGCACTGAGCCTGCATGTGCGCTCTCCAGGTGCACCACGCTCCAGACACTCCACGCGTCCAGGATCCCGGAGGCTCTTCTAGCCCTGCGTTTTGAGTTTTTACAGGGACTTCATTACAAAGACACAATAGATGACATCACTGGCCATTAGCGAGTAACTCAACCATCAGCCCTCTCTCTGCCCCTCCCTGGAGGTGAAGGTAGGGTGGGGATAAAAGTTCCAACCATCCAATCACATGGTTGGTTCCCTTGGCAACCAGCCCCCCCTTTGGGAGGCCACCAGAGCCCCCAACCATCAGTCATCTCATTAGTATACAAAAATACTTACCCCTTTGGAGAGTCTAAGAGTTTTAGTTGCTGTGTGCCAGGAAATTGGGACGAGGGTCAAATACATATTTCTTTCATAAATTGCAATATCACAAGGGCTGTAGCCCATTCATTTCTACGCAGGTTCTTATCTGTCTATCAGCTGCTCTTTGGCGGTCCAGCCTTCCCAATTCTTTCCAGGTTTTGGGGAATAGTTTAGGAATTTTTCTCCACGAGAGGTCTGCTCTTATCTAGGGCTTAGATCCCAAATATTGAACAATCAATATGGTGCAGGCATCAACCAGTCTGCACACAGGATATGGGTCATGGTATAATGCAGCACGTTCTGAATTCTGTCCCCCCTACACCACCCCACCATCAGGCTCAATGCTGTAGTTGTGGGAACATGAAGTCTCCTGGTTCTGGGACTGGGGTATAAGGAGGCAATGCCCTTGGGAGGACGTGTTAGGATATCGACTATTTACCAACTGATATAGAAGTATTAATTATTTATTTATTTTGAGACGGAGTTTTGCTCACGTTGCCCAGGCTGCAGTGCAATGGTGCGATCTCGGCTCACTGCAATCTCTGCCTCCCAGGTTCAAGCAATTCTCCTGCCTCAGCCTCCCGAGAAGCTAGGATTATAGGTTCCTGCCACCACGCCTGGCTAATTTTTTGTATTTTTGTAGAAACGAGGTTTCACCATGTTGGTCAGGCTGGTCCTGAACTCCTGGCCTCAGGTGAACCACCTGCCTCAGCCTCCCAAAGTGCTGGGATTACAGGCATGAGCCACCGCGCCCGGCCCAGAAGTATTTTAACATGTACACAGCCAATATGACATACTGATGTGCTAGGAGGAGTCTATTTCTAGAACCTACGTTTTCCTACCGTCTATAGCTTTAAATCTTCAGAATCAAGATTCTGCTGTCTTACCCTACTGTCTTTCCACAAATAGTTACCACTGTTCTTATTAAAAAAGGCATCACTGTGCCTCCCTAGAGAAGACCCTTCTACCTATATCAGTCTAGGAAGTTTACTGTCATGAGCTGTGGTTCCTTTGGTTCCCTGTACTTTCAGGAATTTCATCCTCTATCCATTTTGAGACTGAGTTTCACTCTTGTTGCCCAGGCTGGAGTGCAGTGGCGTGATCTCGCCTGCTGCAACCTCTGCCTGCTGGGTTCAAGTGATTCTCCTGCCTCAGCCTCCGGAGTAGCAGGGATTACAGGCATGCACCACCATGCCAGGCAAATTTTTTGTATTTTTAGTAGAGATGGGGTTTCACCATGTTGGCCAGGCTGGTCTTGAACTCCTGACCTCCAGTGATCCACCGGCCTCCACCTCCCAAGGTGCTGGGATTACAGGCATGAGCCACCACGCCAGCCTATCACCATTTTTTCTAAAGCCTCAGTTACACTTGGTCATTGTCCTACTTAATAGCCATCAATGTGTGTTCAATGCCTACAAATAAACAGTTTCCCCACTTCCAGCAAGAGAAAAAAAAATCACACATACAACTTTAGAATGACATTCTAAGCCTCGGTCTCATTCCCAACATCTTTTTTTTTTTTTTTTTGGGACGGAGTTTCGCTCTTGTTACCCAGGCTGGAGTGCAATGGCGCAATCTCGGCTCACCGCAACCTCCGCCTCCTGGGTTCAGGCAATTCTCCTGCCTCAGCCTCCTGAGTAGCTGGGATTACAGGCACGCGCCACCATGCCCAGCTAATTTTTTGTATTTTTAGTAGAGACGGGGTTTCACCGTGTTGACCAGGATGGTCTCGATCTCTTGACCTCGTGATCCACCCGCCTCGGCCTCCCAAAGTGCTGGGATTACAGGCTTGAGCCACCGCGCCCGGCCCTCCCAACATCTTTTTCAATGACAACTTCTCTTCCTATACTTCTCCCCATGCATGGAAATGCGTCTCCTACCCCAAGTACACCCTGTCAATCACCGTCTCTGTTCCTCAATTCCCTGCAAGTAATCTCTTGCTGAAGTCCTATGATACCTGCCGTGTTATTCCTTCAGTGTCACACCCTCTCTGTTTTTGGAAGCTGTGGAGTCAACAGAGGAGCAGGGCCAAGGGGTCAAGGGATTTCAGGAATGTGCCCTGATAGGCATCAGTGAAACCCTGAGATCCCCCCTTGGATTTCTGTTCTGTTGGGGACAATACATTCCTTTTTTTTTGGTTAAATGAATTTGAGTTAGCTTTCTGTTGCTTGTGAGAATGAGGTGGCCTTCTTTCAAGGCGCAGGTCATATGCCCACTCCTCGTGTTCCTACCTCCTTTTTCATTGGCCTTTTTTGCACTGTTTTGCCACTGCCTTGGGGCGTGTTGTTTTTTGCACATGTTTCATGCTGCTAGGACGTATGGACCTTCGGGAGGACAGATTCCTGGAGCATCAAGACCAGATTACATGGTTAATTAGAGAGGGAGTGGGTGGTGGGCACTATGTGTGAGTCACTCTTTTGTGAGATTAGGCAGGAAGAAAGAAAGCTGGTGGGAAAAGGCGTAGGGGACCAGGCGCAAGGCTGGCTTAAGACTGGCTCTAGACTCGAGAAGAAAAAATTCAGCTCAGAGTGGATATGTGCATTCACGCTTATAAACAAAGGGAGGTCAGGGAAGAGGGAGGAAGAAGTTATCAAAGAAAGAAAATTCACTGCAGAAATGCCATCTCAGGATCAGCAGGCGGGCCAGGAGTAGAGCTCAGAGAGCTGGAGCTGGGAGAGAAGAGAGGGTGTTTATTCAGGGATGTGAATGGAGAAAATAATGTATTCAGATGTGGGGACATTGTCACATGAAGAGGAACTGAAGGAATAGATACTTTATGGTATTAATCTTGGCAAAGCAGCAAATCGTCAGTTTCCTGGACATGTTATTTAAGGATTTTAATTTAAGGCTATTTTCCTTAAAACTGCCTTGAGGATTTAATAGCTGTGTCTTTATTTTTCCTCTAAGTGGAGGTCACTTCTCATCGGCTTCCTAAAGGGCCTCCTTGTCCATATTCTCTTTTCATATTAATCTCTCCTCTACCCAGTGTCAGGCATTCTAAAGTGTAAATCTTATCTTGTCACTTTCTTTCTTGAAACACTGCAAATCTTCCCAGAAATTCTAGAATGAAATTTCCAGTCCTTAGCTTAGCACATAGGCCCTGTATTCTGTGGATACAGACGTCACAGCCCAGCACGGGGATATATGTGGCAAGCAGGCCCCGCCCACCTGTCCAGACCACCTTCAGCCACCTCTCTCCTGTCTCCTTGTTTCCCTTGTCCCCTCCTCACATTTTACACCTCCGCGGATATTGAAGTTACTTGGTATTTTCTGCCAAACCGTGTGCTTTGCTCTCCCTTGAAATCTTTCTGCATATTGCTTCAACTTAATTCAATAACATTCACTGAGCATAAAAAGGTGTCTGTTGCTGTTGTGGGAGCTACAATATTACTTAAACTAATTACCAGGTTAACTCCTAACTGAGGTTAACTGCGGTGAAACAATCGGCCTCCCTCTACTGGAAGCCCCCTAGCCCCTCCCATTTGGCAGGAAGAGGGCAGCCTGCAATCCCCAAGGGCAGATCTGGGGCTGCCAGATGCTCCAGGCAGGAGGCCAGAGAGGGCTCACCAAAGCTTGCCCTGCAGGAGATGACAGCGCTGCCCCTAGCTTGTCTGCCAGGGTACAGTGGTCCTTGACCTCCTGTAGCCACTTGCTGGTAATTCATGCAGGATCCCTGTGAGCTTCTTCTTGAAGGCATCCTTGGAGCTGCCATAGATCATTCTACTCTTAGGGGTGCAGACTGAGGGGCTCAGAAGATAAACACCAGGTCTTCCTCCTAGCGCTCCTTGGATTCATAGGCTGCGTCCTGGGGGAGACAGTGGCGGTCCTTGTCTGGCAGCATGTTGACAACCACGTAGGAGTCAACAACTGCCCCACCTCACCTGCCAGGGGCCCCTGCAGGTGACGTTCTTGTCCTCACTCAGGCAAAAGAGCACTGCCTTCTTACACGTCTTCACCTCCTCTGCTGTTGAAGACTTGTGCCCCTTCGTGTCATCATGTCATTGAACACCTCTTTAAATCTTCTTTTTCGTTTTTTAAATTTTGAGATAGAGTCTTGCTTTGCCATCCAGGCTGGAGAGCAATGGTGTGATCTCAGCTCACTGCAACCTCTGCCTCCCAGGTTCAAGCAATTCTTGTGCTGCAGCCTCCCAAGTAGCTGGGATTAGAGGCACCCGCCACTGCGCCCGGCTAATTTTGTATTTTTAGTACTGACGGTGTTTCGCCATGTTGGTCAGGCTGGTCTTGAACTCCTGACCTCAAGTGATCTGCCCACCTTGGCCTCCCAAACTGCTGGGATTACAGGCGTGAGCTACTGTGCCTGGCCAATTTTTGTATTTTTAGTAGAGCTAATTTTTGTAGTTTTAATAGAGACAGGGTTTCACCATATTGGCCAGGCTTGTCTCGAACTCCTGACCTCAGGTGATCCGCCCACCTTGGCCTCCCAAAGTGCTGGGGTTACAGGCATGAGCCACCACGCCTGGCCTCATTAAGCACCTTGATGATGCCTTCAGAAACAGCCACACCCGATGCCATGTTCCTGGAAGTAAGAAGGAGATGGCAGGAGAGACCCAGAAGAGGGGAAAGGCTGAAGCTGCCGCCAGGATCCGACGGAACCAAAAAGTCTTACGAAGGAGCTGGGTCGAAGTATGACATTTAAGTGCAAGAATACTACCTTCTGCTGCAGCGCTGGAACAGACTGTGGCTTTTTTTTTTTTTTCCAGTTGAGCATGAACTTAAGTAGTTGGCTTATGTTTTGGGGCCAGGAGTCTCTTGAAACTCGCCACTCACCAGTGCTCACCGTCCCAGAGGCATTTGGGAAACCACAGCCACGGTCACTATCGTCCTCATGTTGTGGAATGGCCTGGGCTATTCGTATTGTTTTATGTCTCTTGTTTAAAAGAAAATTACTGAATGAGTATGTTTGAGTTCACTTACCTCAGATGCTGAAATGATGTGACCCCACTGTGCTGGTCTGAGTTCTCCAGAGAGTTCTAGTCTGGGAATGCCTTTGGAAAGTAATCAGTGTGTAGGTAGTAGTTAAAGCTGTGAGTGTGGATGTGTTCACCAAGGGGAGTGTGTGTCAAGAGGAAGAGGAGGCAGCCTAGGGCAGAGCCTCGGTGAACACGGATGTTTATGGGGCTGGAGAAGGAGGAACCCAAAAAGGAATTTGAAAAAGATAAGAGCCTGGAAAGTAACACAGAGACCAAGGACAAGAGTTTCAAAGAAAAGAGAGTGGTGAAAAGTGCCTGGTACTACAGAAAGAGGTATTCCCTTATCTTCATGAAGTCAGATAAGCCTGGAGGGTGTCCTTTAGATTTAACAGCTTCTCCAAAGCACCCACCATGGAGAGGCATAGTGACGGCAGAGATCAGATTGCAGAGGAAGGAGCCGGGAATGGGAGACTGACTTTTTTTCCAAGAGTTGGAAGTGAGCATGGAAGGTTACTAGAGAGAGGGTTGTGAACTAAGAAAATCCTTTAAAAATAAATAGAGGGGGAAGTTCTTGAGCCTGTTTTTATGATGAAGAGGAGAACCAGTTTAAAAGGAGAGCTTAGAGGCTGGGCGTGGTGGCTTGCCCCTGTAATCCCAGCACTTTGGGAGGCTGAGGTGGGTGGAACACCTGAGATCAGGAGTTCAAGACCAGCCTGGCCAACATGGTGAAACCCTGACTCTACTAAAAATACAGAAAGTTAGCCAGGCGTGGTAGCGGGTGCCCGTAATACCAGCTACACCGGAGGCTGAGGCAGCAGAATGGCTTGAACTTGGGATGTGGACGTTGCAGTGGGCCGAGATCATGCCATGGCACTCCAGCCTGGGCAAAAAGAGCAAAACTGTCTTAAAAAAAAAAAAAAAGAAAAAGAAGAGAGCTTAGAAATAAAAGTGTGTAGTGGTGGAGATGGAACAAGGTGCCGGAGAATTTGGGAGGGGACGATCTGAAGACCAGGTCCAACATTTCACCTTGGACTGGAGGAGGGGGAAGGAATGGGAGAAGCAAATGTTTTGCAAACCAGCAGCGTGTCTTATTTGTGTCTGCCCTGTGCAGCGTGGTGCCTGTTTGCTGGAAGGTGAGGGAGGTACAGATGACTGTGGTAGGTGAGGGATGAAGAGTCAAGAGAGCACTTGCCTCTTTTCGAAGAGGAGCAGTCAAGACCCTCTATTGAAGGTGCCTGAGAAAGTAGTGGGGATTTGGAGAGGGAGCGCAGGTTGGGAGGACCCACTGAAGGAGGTGGAGAGGAGGAGGGAGGAGTAGCTGTGCTGCTGGGGAGGCTCGCTAAAATCGGGGACCATGAAGTTAGAAGCCAAATCTATGGGACTGGGGGTCTTCTCCAGGAGCGTGCAGATGCCCATGGGTAGGAGTCGAGAAGGCGGCACCTGGCCGGGCGTGGTGGCTCACGCCTGTAATCTCAGAACTTTGGGAGGCCAAGGTGGGCAGATCACCTGAGGTCAGGAGTTGAAGACCAGCCTGGCCAACATGGCAAAACCCCGTCTCTACTAAGAAAAATACAAAAATTAGTCGGGCATCGTGGTGGGTGACTGTAATCCCAGCTACTCGGGAGGCTGAGGCAGAAGAATTGCTTGAACCTGGGAGGCGAAGTTTGCAGTGAGCCGAGATTGTGCCACTGCACTCCAGCCTCGGTGACAGAGTGAGATTCCATGTCAAATAAAGAAAGAAGAAGGAAGGAAGAAAGGAAGGGGGGGAGGGAGGAAGGAAGGAAGGAAGGAAGGAAGGAAGGAAGGAAGGAAGGAAGGAAGGAAGGAAGAGGAAGGAAGAAAGGAAGGAAGAGGAAGGAAGGAAGGAAGGAAAAGGCAAGGAAGCAGGCAGCACCTAACAGAATAAGTCATCCATGTGGAAAGGGAGTGAGGGACTCTTCTCTACTTTCTGGCATTAACTTTCCATTTCTCCCCCTGAAAACTCAGCGCCTGCCCATCCTCAGACACTGAGGTGGAGAGAGTTGAGCTCCTCCAGGCTCTCCCTTAGGGGACTTGCATCCCTTTAGAGACCTGTGCTGACTGTGGACCGCCCTGGAACAAGCCTGAGTTGGGGTTATGACTGCTGGACTTTTGTGCTGCCCAGTTCCTCCATACCCCTACTGCGCCTGTTTCTTTTCATCAGTTTCCTGAGCACCCTGCATATATCCTAGGATGGTTAAAAATGTGAAACTGTCAATACCAGGTGTCACTGAGGACGCAGAGCACCTGGAACACTCAGACACTGCTTGTGAGAGTGTCAATGGGAGCAAACCTTTGAAAACCCTTTGGCAGTGTTGACTGTAAATATACCCAGTGTCAGTAATTCTACTCTGAAAATATATGCCCAAAGGTAAATACACCAAAAAATTGATACAAGAATGTGTATAGCAGCATTATTCCTAAAATAGCCCAAGACTCGCAACAACCTACATGTCCGACGGTGGTAGAACTGACAAATTAATTTGCTAAAGTCCTGCAATTGAATGCTATCAGTAGAGAAAATAAGCTGTTGCTCCACGTGAAAACACGGATGGATCTCACAAACAATGCTGAGTGACAGAAGATGGATGCAACACACAAGCCACATGTTGTAATTACAGATAAATTTCAAAAGCAGGCAAAACTAATGGTTGGGGCAAGGATTGGGAGGGGACATGATGGAAGCTATTGGGTTACCGGTAATGTTCCCTACCTTAATCTGGGTGGCGGTTACATGAGAATTTTTACATTTAAAAGTTAATCAAACTTCAAAAATTCATCAAGTATATTTATAATTTCTGATTTTTGTTTTCTTTTTCTGTTTTTTTTTTTTTTTTTTT
>NW_016107572.1:1425058-1431201 GCF_001604975.1 Cebus imitator | reverse complement strand
AGATGGAGTCTTGCTCTGTTGCCCAGGCTGGAGTGCAATGGAATGGTCTTGGCTTACCGCAAACTCCGCCTCCCAGGTTCAAGTGATTCTCCTGCCTCAGCTCCAGAGTAGCTGGGATTACAGGCACCCCTCACCACTCCTGGCTAATTTTTGTATTGTTAGGAGAGACGGGGTTTCACCATGTTGGTCAGGCTTGTCTCGAACTCCTGATCTCGTGATCCACTTGTCTTGGCCTCCCAAAGTGCTGGGATTACAGGTGTGAGCCACCCAGCCTGGCCGATTTCTGAATTTTTATATGTAAATATTGAAAATATCATTTCTTGAAATACGATGACTGACTCTAAGTCAGCACAGACTCTAATTTGGACTATTTTACATTTTATAAAAGAGCATGATTTAATTTGTTTTAAATTTATTATGCTTATTTCCCTCTTCATTTTCTGTGATTTGATTTCATCTTATTGGACCATGAAATACTGATTGCAGTCAGTTTTTTTTGCAGTCAGCTTTAAATATGATTATTAGGTAGCTGGTATAATTTTGTTGGTATGAATGGTTCAAAAATCAAAGATTACATTTTTAAAAAATAGGTACTTTTGGTGGTTAAATATGATGGTTAAGTGAATTTATTTTCTGATAATCTATAATGCAATTAATTGGATCAATCAATTTGCCCTTTGTATTCTCCTTAGGGAAACAACAGGATTGGATGCCAAATGTTTAATCAGATTGTGAATCGTGGCAGGCGTGGTTTTTGCCATGCAGCATCCATTCCCCATTTCTGTGACAATGGCACTCTGTCTTTGCTTTTGTGGGTGCATTAGTTATTTGTTGCTGTGTCACATTATCACAGACTCAACAATATATTTATCATCTCAGAGTCTATAAGTCAAAAGTCTGAGTGCAGCTTCCCTGGGTCCTCTCCAAGGCTACACCATGGTGGCTGTGGCTGTGTTCTCATCTGAGGCTTGACTGGGGAAATATCTTCTTCTAAACTAACATGGTCATTGGCTGAACTCAGTTTCTTTCTTTTTTTTTTTTGAGACAAAGTCTCACTCTTGCCCAGGCTGGAGTGCAGTGGCACAGTCTTGGCTCACTGCAACCTCTGCCTCTCGGGTTCAAACAATTTTCTCCCTCAGCCTCCTGAGTAGCTGGGTACAGGCACCCACCACCACGCCTGCCTAATTTTTGTATTTTTAGTAGAGATGGGATTTCACCATCCTGGCCAGGCTGGTCTTGAGCTCCTGACCTTGTGATCCACCCTCCTCAGCCTCCCAAAGCACTGGGATTACAGGCTTGAGCCACCATGTCCAGCCTGAACTCAGTTTCTTGCAGGCCACTGGAATAAAGCCTCATTTTCTCACTGGCTATTGTCTGGAGGCCAGCCTCAGGTCCTAGAAGTGCCATGCTCAGGTCCTCAACATAGCTGCTTGCTTAATGAAGTCAGCAAAGGAAAGAAAAAGTCTTCAGCAAAATAGGTTCTACAGTCTTTTGAAACATTACATATACCCCATCACCTTTCTGTTGGTTAGAAGCCAGGCACAAGGTTGTGTTCATTCTCAAGTGGAAGGGATTGCACAAGGGCATGAATGCCAGGAGGTGGACTCTTGGCAGCCACTAGTATTGTTATTATGAGTCTATCTGCCACAGTGAGGAACAGTCTGTTTCTCATGCCACGTTCCAGGTCCAGCAGACTCCCTTCCTCTCACCTTGGCTAAGCCAATCGCCACATTCCATTCTCTGGTCACAGTGATTGGACCAAGGTTGGGCACACCACCAAGGTCAAGCCAAATGGGGCCCATGTGACTCAAGGCTCAGGAAATAAAATCAGAATCTAGTTTTTCTTTAGACTGTGATGCAATTCACAATATCAACCTTTAATGAGGTAAAGTGGAAAAAGTAGATTCTACCTGTCTGTCTGTAGCTGTCAGGCTAAGCAGATTTTCACTACATTTGGAGATCATATTTGGCATGGCTTGACTTAAAGCACAGGTTTTGAGTCAGGTAACTATGAATTCTGACTTGTCCAGAAAAGCTCCAATTTAGACCTGTTGTCGCAGTATAATTATTACTAGCATTTCCTTTCACTCTCTAAAGTGTCGAGTTTGGACAATAAATTATATGATTACCCTAGCTCTGAAGTGTGTTCCAAGTTCATTTGGAAAGCCTTAGGGAGGACCATTTCCACTTCCAAGAGACAGCCTGTTATCCCCTAAAACTGCAGTCAGAGGAAGAACCCCAGTGATGACTGATCGAGAGAGACATGTACGGTACGTAGTTATTAAGATACTGTGTACAGAACAAGAAGAGATTCCAACTGAATATGCACCCAAATTCTTTCTTTCTTTATTTTTTGAGATGAAATCTCGCTCTGTTGCCCAGCCTGGAGTGCAGTGGCACGATCTCAGCTCACTGCAAACCCCTCCTCTAGGATTCCAGAGATCCGCCAGCCTCAGCCTCCCAGTAGCTGGGATTACAGGCACGTGCAACCATGCCTGGCTAATTTTTGCATTTTTAGTAGGGATGGGGTTTCGCCATGTTGGCCAGGCTGGTCTCGAACTCCCGCCCTCAGGTGAACCACCCACCTTGGCCTCCTAAAATGTTGAGATTACAGATGTGGGCCACCTTGCCCGGCCCCAAATTCTTAATAAAAGAATTGTAGATGTTGACTTGCAATTTAGATGCATCTAACATGAGCACCATCTCTTGAACTTCAGGGTTAGAAACAGCAGGGATTCATTGAATTATTAATGAAATGACTGGTTCATTCTGGGAACTCTCGTTCTGCAAGTTAAGAAATTTAAGTGAGAAATGAGTCAGAGGAATTAGAATTTGGATACCGTCTTGGAAGCAAGAGATGAAGGGAAGGGAACAAATAGCAAGTGGAGATCAAGGAATCCCACGGCAGGTCCGCAGAGGCCTGGGCACCCTTTGGACTCCTCTTTTCTTTGTCCTTCCTTCTTCTCCTTTAGAAGAAGGACTAAACACCCTTCACAGAAAAGGAAAGGAAGGTGGAGAGCGGGGTGGGATTGAGATTGCGGGGGAAGATGAGGGAGGTAGCATAATTTAGAATCTTTACAAGCATAAGCTCTAGACAACTACTGGGATTTGAATACTGACTCTTACCTTGATATTTGTATGTGCTTGGACAGAGTTACTATGATCAATTTCATCATCTATAAATTATTATGCTAAATTATGAGAATTAAATGAGATAATACATGTGATATGTCTAGAACAGTCCTCAAAACACAGTAACATCTCAGTCATAATTAGCTTCCATAAACAACAGCTGAGCTCCAGACAGAGTAACGTATCATTACTATTCATGTTACCATGAATAACATTTGTTGAGCTCCATACATAGTAATGTATCATGTACGTTAAACACATTACCTAGGCCAGGTGCCGTGGCTCACACCTGTAATCCCAGCACTCTGGGAGGCTGAAGTGGGAGGATGGCTTGAGCCCAGGAGTTTGAGACTAGCCTGGGCAACATGGCAAAACTTCCCATCTTTACAAAAGTTAGCAGGTGTTGTGGCGAACATCTGTAGTCCCAGCTACTCAGGAGGCTAAGATGGGAGAATTCATTCAGCTTGGGAGGTCAAGGCTGCAGTGAACCATAATTGTACCACTGCACTCCAGCCTGGGCCACAGAGTGAGACCCTGTCTCAAATAAATAAATAAAATTAATGTATTACCTAATTTCATACAATGGACTGGACATTTCCCTCATCTTACGATGGAAGAAACTGAGGCTCAGGGATTATATAATTTGCCTTGTCTAGTGAGAGGCACACTAGAATTTATGTTCCCGTAAGAAGCATGGCTGCATTTGATGCTCCTTCCACCACCCCAGGCTGCTTTGTCTGAACCGTTCCTGCATCCCCAGAGCCTAGAACGCTGCCTAGCACTCAGGCGCCCACCAAGTATGTATTGGCTGACTGCATGAATGCTTCCTGCCTCCTCTCACCATGACGGTTCCTTTGTTGGGTGTGTTGGGCATTTGAGTGTCTGGCCCGCAGTGTAGCACATTGCGCTCATTAGTATGCTGCTTCTTGTCCGTAAGCCTTGTTTGTGTGTTGCCAGTCCGCTGGCTAGACGGGCAATTCTCAGGCCAGGCCTGCCTTGTATTCACTAATGCAGGGAGCTAAGCTCCAGCATGTTGGAGCCCAGAAAGCACTTTTCCAGAAAAAGATTATTTAGAATCTCCAAGGATGGAGTATCATGACTTTTTTTTCTTTTAAACATTCAGATATCAAATGCACACTTGGCTAGCTAATCTGTCTTAACTAGGATCAAATGTATGAAACTGTCTTCACGTTGGCAGCTCAGCCAAAAATGAATATTTGGCATGCTTAAAACAACTGTTGCCTGCTTTTGTTGCTGAAGGCTGCGTATTTCAGAGGCAAAGAGCGCTGGACTTGGGGCTTGAGTCACTTAACTTCTTGGGCTCTCCTTCCTCATTTTTAAAAAAGCATTTATATTTTTACATTTTTATTTTATTTATTTATTTTTGAGATGGAGTTTCGCTCTTCTTACCCAGGTTGGAGTGCAATGGTGTGATCTCAGCTCACTGCAACCTCTGCCTCCCAGGTTCAAGTGATTCTCCTGCCTCAGCCTCCTGAATAGCTGGGATTATAGCCTTGCACCACCATGCCTAGCTATTATTTATTTATTTATTTTTGAGACAGAGTTTCACTCTTGTTGCCCAGGCTGGAGTACAATGACACGATCTTGGCTCACCGCAACCTCCACCTCCTGGGTTCAAACGATTCTCCTGCCTCAGCCTCCCGAGTAGCTTGGATTATAGGCCTGCGTCATCAAGCTCGGTAATTTTGTATTTTTAGTAGAGATGGGGTTTCTCCATGTTGGGCAGGCTGATCTTGAACTCCCGACCTCAGGTGATCTGCTGGCATCGGCCTCCCAAAGTGCTGGGATTACAGGTATGAGCCACCGTGCCCGGCCTTCCTTCCTCATTCATAAAGCCAGGATGATAATGCATGCTCTAGTAACCCAGAGTTTGGTGAGTTTGGAAGATACAGACTGTTTTCAAGGCCTTACTTAGTGTAGTGTACCATTAAAATAAAAAAGGATCATCTATAGAGCTTATTGGTGGTGAGATTATGGGTGATTTTCTCTTCTCAATTTTGCCTATTTTTATTTCCTAATTTTGATATTATGAACTTTTTTCCCACTTTGCTTGAGTCACTAAAAGTCATTAAAGATTCCCATTAAAAAGATTGTGGGCTGGGTGCTGTGGCTCATCCCTGTAATCCTGCGGCTTTGGGAGGCTGAAGCTGGAGGGTCACTTGAAGGCAGGAGTTTGAGACCAGCTTGGGCAACATTGCATCTCTACAAAAAATAAAAAGAAAAGTTAAATTCGCCAGGCATGGTGGCACACACCTATAGTCCTTGCTACTTGGGAGGCTGAAGTGGGAGGATTGCTTGAGCCCAGGAGGTCAAGGGTGTGTTCAGCTGTGTTCACACCACTGCACTCCTGCTTGGGTGACATAGAGAGACCCTGTCTCAAGAAAAATGTACACTTTTGCACAGTTTTTAGTGGACATTTAACATTTTTCATAAATTTAAATATCAAATTTCAAAAATCCATAATAAATCTATAATATACCTTAAGGGTCCTCAATCAGGGGTGATTTTGCCCCCAGGAGACTTTAGGCAAAATCTGGAGGTCACAGCTCTGTGTGGTGTGTGTGTGTGTGTGTGTATGTGTGTGTGTGTGTGTGTGCATGCAGAGATCAGGGATGCTGGTCAAGATCCTGATAAAAAGGTTTGGTTTCAGCAAACCACAACACGAATTATCCAGCTCAAAATGTCAACAGTGCTGAGGCTGAGAAACTTTGGTTTAACTGTGTCCAAAGGAATATGAGTATCATGGGATTTTGTACTCACCAGCGCCAATGTAAAAAATACACGCACTCTTCCATAGCATTGTTCCTTTTTCTCCTTGTATTTCCATTCTCTTTCCCTCACAGAATTTTATCTTGATGAAATACAACCTGGGCCGGGAGCGGTGGCTCATGCCTGTAATCCCAGGATCTTGGGAGGCTGAGACGGGTGGATCACCTGAGGTCAGGAGTTCAAGATCAGCCTGGCCAACATGGTGAAACCCTGTCTCTTCT
>NW_016107572.1:1400701-1424897 GCF_001604975.1 Cebus imitator | reverse complement strand
AAAAAAAAAAAAAAAAAAAAGAAGTACATTCTTATGCTTGAAAGCCCTTATTAACTATGATATAATTCTCTGCCACAAAACTAAGCATATAAATTGAAATTTGTTTTTCAAATATCCTATAAGATTCTAAAGGCTAACATTTTTCTTCTGTATCGAGGTACTACTGGAAATTGATCAAAACACCAGAAATATATTACAACCTATTTGATATATTTGATAGATGAGTTTTAAACACAAAAATCTTTTGGTCGAAATGCATTTCTTAATAGGATGAATTGGGGAGGGAATGTCAGGGACCTGGTAAATAGGCCTTGGGTGAAGTGGAGGTTTGTATTTTCTCATGTGGATCAAGTTTAGAAAAGAAAACATATGGACACTGAGGATTGTGAAATGGGGCTCCTTAAAACTATGTGTGCCCACGTACCCTCTGGAAAGTCTTCGTGTTTCCACAGAGATACTCACGTATCGGCCTGATTTGGCTCTCTTTGGTTTCTGAGTAACTTAGCAACGCTTTTCTTTTAATGATTCAGACAGTTTTGCATGCAGCTAATGCATGTTAAAGAAAGCTAAGCCAGTGTATATTATAAATACTTTATAAGTCAAGCAAGTAGAATTTCTCACAGGAGTCATAATTATAGTGGAGGCGGTATACCGTTGTAGTGAGGGTGCTTGTTCTGGAGACAGACACAGTATTTGTTCCTGTTCTTCATCGCTACTGGCTATGTGACTTGGGGTAAATGATTACCTGTTCTGGTGTGTTGCTTTCTCACCTATGATAAACAGGGGCCAATAATAGATTCCTCATTTGGTTATTGTAAGATTTAAATGAGGTCATGCGCACAAAGCACTTTGTACAGTGATCAACACATCCTCAGCCCTTGGTAAATACTAGTTGTTGTTATCTTTAGATATGATCATGTTTATCTCAAGGAATGAGCACTTGCGAGGTAATAGAATAAGTATTTCAGTCTTTTTTCTTATATCATGGCTCTTTTGTGTTCAACTGACTATACCCGACTTCCCTGATCTTATGGATAGCAGTGGGTCTTTGATATTCCCATTGATGATGAACTCTGGAAGCCCAAGGCTGTGAGGCTGCTGCAAGGCACTCGCTCCCAACAGCCATGTGCTCTCATTTTCTAATCAGCCACACAAGAACAAACGTTAACTCTCGAACACCTGGAAGAATGAACCTCTGAACGCCTGAAGTTATTCTTAATATTCTCAGAATGCTGTCTGGGGGTTGCATGATGTAGATGGAGGGCACTCATTCGGAGTCTCCTACAGGGTCCCTTGCACAAAGCATAGGTAAAGGCATGACTTCAAGTAATGGGACCAAAGTACCTTAATCCTTATATCGACAACCGTCCTATTGGGTTACACAGTTTTAATCCCAGAGGAGTTGTCTCTTGACATTAAACTGTCCAAACAGTATTAATATCTGCGGCTGCCCTGCAAGATCACTTAACCCTGCACAGCCGTTTAAAAGTAGTTAATGACAGAACCGGCATGACTTGCCCGTTATGAATGATCACATAAGTTCGACCTGTGCTGTCATGGTTTATGGAGAAAGGCAGTTTGTCCATAGCCCGCTTCAACCACAGCAGGTAATTTGAAATGAAATGAGACAGTTTCTACAAGCAGATTGATTTGGGAATCTTGCCTGTTCTTCCCTTTGACCCTTGACAAGTTGACACTACAAAGATTGTGACTTTAAAAAATGATTGGGTGCAAATACATTTAGGTAGATGATTTACTGTGTGCTGAAGCAAGGACAGTGCATTTAGAGTGAGGCTGTGAGGAAAGGTAATTGTAAACTTTAACAACTCATGTTTTATGTTTCTGTATCTTATTAATTATCCTGCTAGGTGAATCCACTGATATCCCTTGATCAAGTAGTTTATATTCCTGGTAAGTGACCAGAAACCCAATTTCAGGATTAAGGGATATAGTATTTATGATAAACTTACTAAAAGTTACAGATTCAATTTGTTATTTTGGCCATAAACCACAGCTTCTTAAGGATAAGAAGTCGAGTTCTCTTTCATGGATTCTGTTTTTTTTTTTTTCCTTTTTCTATTGGTTTTCCTAAATGTAGTTAAACATATACGGGAGTAAACATTGGGAGTAAAAAGATAATCAGCTTGATTTTTGATGACCAAAGAGTCACCAGGGATATCTGAAAAGAAAAGAAATTCCCAATTACAATTTCACACATGTTATTTCTAATTTAGATTTTCACACCAAATAGTATGTAATAAGTAAACAAGTATTTTCCATATCATTTCTATTCTATTCTTCTGGTGCAGTTTTTCTTAGAATGAGGTTGTGTCATGAATCGATGCTACCATAAGTAGAATTTTAAAATTAGCTGTCTTCCAAAACAAAAATAAAAAAGACAGTAAGATCATTTTTAAAACACTGTTTCCTTACACAGTGATACAATATTTATGTTGAGATTGTTTTAAACGAACTCTGTGATAGAATTGTTGATTTATTAATATTTGGATTTGGGCTGATGCTCCTTTTACATTTGCTGTAGAAAATACCCAGGACGTGAGGTTTCTAAGACTTGGCCTATTCTCTGCAGCTTTTGTGTTTTTCTGTATTCTAACCACTTTGCTTGAAATATAATTTTGAAGATGCTAGTAAAAAATGTAGCAAATGCCCTATTGGTCTCCGTTTAAATTATTTACTGCCCTTTTGAGCCATATCTTCATTGAACTATGTTAAAAGTATTTTGCTGAAATGTTTCTTTATGTTGTCCATCGGGTTTAATAGACGTGCCGTTTAATAAGCTCTCTACCTGTAAGGATAGACTATTTGACCTCTATGCCCTACCACTGGTAGACATAGTATAAGATTGCTTTGTGAAATAAAGCTGTCGGTAACATCAACAAAATAAAAAATGATCGTATTCCAATACTCTCTGCTGAGTACTATGACAGGGCTGAAATATGGAATAAAATTGAAAGTAGATTAGTTTTGGGTCTTAAGTCATGTTTTGACAAGAAATAGGAGAGGAGAACATATCTTTGAACTTTTAGTTTTAAAGTTTTTTAATGAAAATATTTATCATTTTGTAAGGTTCCTTCTTTCTTTATCACATCTAGCGTGTATAACCTTAAAACAATTCATTCTCTTATTGTGAGGGATATAAATACTGTTCTATCTTTATATTAAATATCATAAAGGAGACACGCACAACGAGAGATGGCTTGTCACATGTTAAGGATTGTCACGCTAATAAAAAAGCTTATTGAAGAGGTTGGGAAATCAGTCATTAATAAGCCATATATTTTTAGGGTATGTAAAGCATGTAAATACTGTAGACAAGAAGGCTGCTTTTGCTGTATTTTTTGTTCCCTTTTTGGAATGGTTTGAATCTGAAGAGGAAGAATAAATATGTCAGAGTAGAGAAAGCTTTGCAGTGATTGCTTTCAACCTAAAGGAATTTGAAAATTGCTGCGACACGCAGATTGTGAAATTATTTCTTTTGCCTCTGTGGTTACATATTAATCAGCTGAAACCATGACAAATAAATGGCACTGATGGCCTGCAGGGAGTGTGGGTTGAGTACAGTAACCTTTCCCTCCAGGAGTTTGCAGGCATCCTGTGTCACCAAATGTGAGATGGCGGAGCTCTTAAACATGCAGTGCCTGCTTTCCCTTCATTGCCTACGCGGAGTGATTACCCAGCAGGTTAAACCACGCTCCTGTTCATCTCAGAATGAACTTTTCTCTCTTCGTATTCTTTCCCTTTAAAACACAGGATACACATTCTCCACACAGGTCACTGGGCTGCCCTTGCTGTCTCCAGTGTGTCCAGGAGCCCTCAGCCCATCGGGGCAAAGCTCACTGATGGAAGCCTTCTAACCCTTCATTTAAAAATATTGAAATTGACCCCCCCTCCGTCCCACCAATAAATGTGAATTGCATGATAGCATGGGGCTATAACTTTGGTCAGACCTTTGTGAAATGCTGTTTTTAGTCATGAAAAGAGCCATTGTCGTAATCTGAAAATTTTCATATTAAGAAATTTAAAAAATAAATGGAAAAAGCCAAGATCATGTTGGCTAAAAGTTCTGGAAAAAAAGTTTTCTTACAAGGTTTCAAACAATCTCTCCTATGATAATTTAAAATGTACAAAGAAAAAAAATTAAAAATTAGAGGAATATGAAATATAGCTATGTTTCTTAGTTGAAGTATACACCAAAAGTGTGACAGAGGTCCTGTAATATCACCCCTTAATTTGTTCCATTACATGGTTTTAACCTTGACTTTGCTAAATAGTATCTTTAAACAGGACGATGAATTACTGTGGTCATTAGGTTGGTGTCATTTGTCATGATTGGTGTAGGCTTGACTCCTGAGTATAGAAGGTTGTTAAATAACTATACAGTTGTCAATGATCCAGACCAAATTTACCTGTGTATTTTATTCGTATGTGTGTGTGTGTGTGTGTGTGTGTGTGTGTGGTCAAATGTCAAGCTTGGCCCTGAACATCTTGAGAAGGTCAAAAAGTGTGCTGCAGGCTTTTAGAGGGCTGGGAGTGGCCATGCCCTGGGAAACAGGTCCTTGGCCAGTGGAGAGTTCCCAGAGGAGATTGAGGCTAGCCAAGGAGGGGACTGTGCATAAGGGTAGGGAAAGGTAACAAAATTGGAGGTGAGAGAAAATTTTAACATTCTGGAAGACAAGGGAGAAGGGAAAAGGGAAGTACTGGTCGAAAATTAACAGTAACTGATCGGGAACGGTGGCTCACGCCTATAATCCCAGCACTTTGGGAGGCCGAGGCGGGCAGATCACCTGAGGTCAGGAGTTCGAGACCAACCTGGCCAACATGGGGAAACCCCATCTCTACCAAAAATACAAAAATTACCTGGGCATGGTGGTGTGCACCTGTAATCCCAGCTACAAGGGAGGCTGAGGCAGGAGAATTGCTTGAACCCGAGAGGCGGAGGTTGCAGTGAGCCGAGATCACACCACTGCACTCCAGCCTGGGTGACAGAGTGAGACTCAGTCTTGGGGGGGAAAAATGAAATAATTATAACATAGGAAAGGGACTTGGAAGGCATTCCATTGTGAAGTAGGTGAGGGGATAGACTTTTCATAGTGGCATTCTGTATGTCAGCCAGGAGCTCAGGGTCAGGTGTGCCAGATCACAGCTGTGATACTTTTGGCAAAAGATGCAAAGCTTCTTAGTGTCAGGGTTTTAATTTGTAAAATGGCGATAAAACTGAGGTGATTGCACTGTGTGTGAATTCAATAACCTACTTGAAAGTGCCTAGTATAGTTGCCAATACGCAGCAACTGCTGGTGACCTCCTCTCCCCTCTTCTCCATTCTGAAATAAGGTTGTCAACCTCTTCCTTCTTTCAGATTTTATGAACCTGAAGACGTCCATTCTATTCTTGTGAAAGGGAATATTCTAGAAGTTTTTTTTCACCTTCACTAAACAAAACATTCTTATTCTAATTTCAATTACTCCAGTTATTTGGTTTAAGAAATCCAAACTAGAACCTTAGTGTCAACGAATTTTAGAGACAATTTGCATTGTGGTTTTGTAATTAACATTGATTAATATTATTACAGGAGAATATGGGAGATGAGATGAGTAAGTTTCTCACTTGGGCCCTTATTGATTCATTTATCTATTTGTTTATGCATTTGGTCATTCTCAGAAGATTCAATTTTGTAGAAAAAGGTTTCCTGAAGCAATATGTTGCAATAAGATCTTTGCTCTCAAGTAATTTAAAATCTGGTAAAGAAGAAAAAGATGCCTACAGAAAGTTTAAGCCTGGTGGTGAAGGAAAAGAATGTAGTCAGAAGGGTTCTGCAAAAACACTGAAGTGACCATGGAGACACAGGATGGAGGTGAGCATTCGGGGATAAGAACGAGGACCAGGAGAGCTGTGAAGGATGTTCAGTGATTGTCGGGAGCGCCTGTCCTGAGAGGCACCCTCGGGCAAGAGCACCAATGCATCATGCCAGCAACAGATGGAGTTACAGGGTGCATGGGGTTCATCTCAGTCATAGCCTATGGGATGCTTGCCATGCTGGGACTTAGTTTTGAGGTGTCATTTGGACGTTACTAATAACCTCGTGATGATCTCTAAGTGCAGAAATAGCAAGAGGGTTAAAAGATCTAGTAAGAGAAGGCAGATGACGCCAATGAAAAGGAAAGAAACATTTTTCTAAAATGGTGAGCAAGGAAGTATGCCACACATGTTTAAGGGTTGAGTCCTCACTTGGGCCACAGACTCAAAGCAGCACAATGTTCAGGATAAGAACTCGAGAGATATAACATCATAATGATCTTAGAAGCTCTTTCTTCTTTCTGTTTCTTTCTTTCTTTGCTTTCTTTCTTTCTTTCCTTTCTCCTTTCTTTCCTTCCTTCCCTCCTTCCTTCCTTCCTTCCTTCCTTCCTTCCTTCCTTCCTTCCTTCCTTCCTTTCTTTCTTTCTTTCTTTCTTCTTGCTTTCTTGCTTTCTTTTTCTTTCTCTTTCTCACTCTTTCTTTCTTTTCTCTTTCTACCTCCCTTTCTCTCTCTCTCCTCCCTCCCTCCCTCTCTCCCTCACTCTCTCTTTCTCTCTTTCTTTCTTTCTTTTCTTTCTTTCTCTCACTCTGTCACCCAGGCTGGAGTGCAGTGGCATGATCTCAGCTCACTGCAATCTCTGCCTCCCAGGCTCAAGCAATTCTCCTGCCTCAGCCTCCCGAGCAGCTGGGACTACAGGCGCGCGCCACTACCTCCCAGCTGATTTTTGTATTTTTAGTAGAGACAGAGTTTTACCATGTTGGGCAGACTGGTCTTAAACTCCTGACCTCAAATGATCTACCCACCCAGGCCTCCTGAAGTGCTGGGATTACAGGCATGAGCCAGCCACCGTGCCTGGCAAAAGCCTTTAATTTCTTTGAGAATCTTTATCACCGTTAAAGTCAGAGGACAATAATAATCATTGTAACACTACATACATGTGTTCACTATGTGCCAGGCACTGTTGATGTAACCTATCTATATAAAGCCATTTAAACTTCATAACAACTCTACAAGGTAAGATGCTATTACCCATGTTATAGATGAGGAAACTGAGGCACAGAGAACTTGCATAACATGCCTGTAGTCATCCAATAAGTGAGCTAAGATTTGAAACCAGGAAGTCTGATGTCAGAGTCCATGACTCTTATAAAGCCCGGAATGAAGCACTGTTTTGTGATTCACTAATTTACTCATTTATTCAACCAACCGGCCAACCAACCAATCAACCAGTTAACTAAACAACCAACACATTTATTGAGTATGTACTATGTGCTAGTTACTCAGTAAGACATCAAAGCTAGAGTGCAGACCAAAAGCAGATGCTACCTTCATGAAACTTATAGATAGACCAGAGACATAGACATTATTCAAATAAATAACATCAGTAATCACACAATTTCAATTTGAGCAAGAGGTCCAAGGTGCTAAGAAAGCTCACAATAGGGCAATTGGGCCTAGTAAGGGAAAACTTCCTTAAGAAAATGGTACCTGAAGCTGGGCTCTGAACAATGAGTAAGAGTTAACCAAGTAAATGGAAGCAGAATTTGTGCTTCACAGCCCCTGTGATCAGAGGGAGAGTTGAGGCTTCGAAACTCAGAGAAGGTAACTTTGATACTAGGGAGAGACAAATGCTACATGAAGTCAAACCATGTAGGAAGACTTTGTGGCCTATGGAAAGGAATTTATTGTTTGTCTCAAGATCAATGGAAATATTTTTAATGTGGGGGAGGGTGGCATGGTTTGGGTTTCACATCACTCCTCTTGCTACAATATGGAAAATAGATTTGTGGTAGACCAGAGGTGGATGCAGAGAATTGGGCTATGAGGCAACTACATAAACTCTGGTGAGATATGATGGAGCTCAAACCAGGGAGTGAGAGTGGAGGTGGGGAGAAATAGACTAATCCGGGAGATACGTAGGAGGCAAAATCCGCAAAACTCATTGGTGGGTTAGATGGGGAGATGGTTCCTGGGTGGTTTCTGGGGCTGGATGATTGTGGTACCATCCCCGGTGATGGGGACACTTGCAGAAGACCTTGGTGGTTTTTGTTCTGCTTCTGGACAAGTAGATTTCGGAAGTTTTTTTTTTTTTTTGAGATGGAGTCTTGCTGTCGCCTAGGCTGGGTGCAGTGCTGTGATCTTGGTTCGCTGTGACCTGCATCTCCCAGGTTCAAGCGATTTCCCTGCCTCAACCTCCCCAGTAGCTGGGTTTACAGGTGCACCCCACCATGCCTGGCTAATTTTTGTATTTTTACTAGAGGTGGGGTTTCACCATGTTGGCCAGGCCGGTCTTGAACTCCTGACCTCATATTATCTGCCCGCCTTGGCCTCCCAAAGTGCTGGGATTACAAGCATGAGCCACTGTGCCCAGCTCGGAGTTTTTTTTTTTTTTTTTTTTAAATAAATATTTTATTAGAAATGTAAAGAATAAAGTCAAAAATGTAGATATTTTTAGATGAAATTTTATAAGAATTGAAAGGAAACAAGAAGAGTCAGAACTGATGCCATGTGGAACAGCCATTGTTCTTTAATGAAATTGAGTTTTACATGTATATGTTCATTTTATTCCTTTTTTTTAGACAAGGTTTTACTCTGTTACCCAGGCTGGAGTGCAGTAGTGGTGAGATCATAGCTTACTGTCGCCTCAAACTCCTGGGCTCAAGCAATCCTCCTGCTTCAGTCTCTCTCTCTCTCTTTTTGAGACTGAGTCTCACTCTGTCATCCAGTCTGGAGAGCAGTGGTATGATCTTGGCTCACAGCAACCTCGGCCTCCTGGGTTCAAGCAATTCTCCTGCCTTAGCCTCTCCAGTAGCTGAGATTATAGGCGCCTACCATCACACCTAGCTAATTTTTATATATTATTATTATTTTTTGAGATGAAGTCTCTCTGTTGCCCAGGCTGGAGTGCAGAGGTGTGATCTTGGCTCACTGCAACCTCTGCCTTCTGGGTTCAAGCGATTCTCCTGCCTCAGCCTATTGAGTATCTGGGATTACAAGTACCTGCCACTATACCTGGCTAATTTTTTTTTTTTTTTTTTTTTTTTTTCTAGTAGACATGGGGTTTCACCATGTTGATCAGTCTGGCCTTGAACTCCTGACTGCAGGTGGTTTGTCCGCCTTGGCCTCCCAAAGTGCTGGGATAATAGATGTGAGCCACCACGCCCGGCCCATTTTTTTCCTTGTATAGTATCACTTTATGTTTATGAACAAATGCATNTGTATTTTTTTCTAGTAGACATGGGGTTTCACCATGTTGATCAGTCTGGCCTTGAACTCCTGACTGCAGGTGGTTTGTCCGCCTTGGCCTCCCAAAGCGCTGGAATTACAGGTGTGGGCCACTGCAACTGGCAATTTTTTTATTTTACTTGTAGAGACAGGGTTTCATCATATTGGCCAGGCTAGTCTCACATTTGTGGCCTCAGGTGATCTGCCTGCCTCTGCCTCCCAAAGTGCTGGGATTATAGGCGTGAACCACTGTGCCTGGCCCCGTCTCAGTTTCTTGAGTAACCAGGACTATAGGTGTGTGTTACCATGCCTGGTGAATTTTTCTATTTTATGTAGAGACCAGGGTCTCTCCATGTTGCCCAGGCTGGCCTCAAGTGATCCCATGGCCTCAGCCTCCCAAAGTGCTGGGATAATAGATGTGAGCCACCACGCCCGGCCCATTTTTTTCCTTGTATAGTATCACTTTATGTTTATGAACAAATGCATTGAAGATCATCTTTTGGAACAAAACCTGTCGCTAAAGAAACGGGTGCTCTACTCTGGGCATAATTGCTTCTAAAATATCTATTTATAGACAGAGTTGTGTAAGCCATCATTAATTCTTTGTAAAATTAATGTTTAAAATGCAGAGTTTCTATTAATGGAAAAGTAAACTCAAGCATCACACAGATGATATCAATAATATGCATCTGTAATTACAGACTGTAGATAACTGTAGAAGCTACACTTTATTACATTAATAAAACATAAAAACTCCTGAAGCAACCCGGACTGGGCGGCCGCAGCACTATTAGGGCTGGTGCTCCATCAGTTAGGAGTCTGCTAAACCGTTCTTAGCTGGTAGTAACACTCATGGGGCATTGGGAAATCTTTTTTCTCCCAGAAAATAATGATGATCTATTTTCCAAGATAAAACATTGCATGTTGATACAATAATACAATATGAGAGTTATGAGAGTAGCAGCGATGATAAAAATGAAACTTAACGAGGATAAAAAGGAGGAGGGAGAGCTGCTGGTTTCTCTCGGTAGACGGAGTGACCAGGTTCTGTCCCTGTACATGTAAAACATCGTATACTCCGTTAGCATGCAGCAGGTACTTGGGAGAACTCAGAAAGAGAGTGCTAATTTTCTGAAGGCGAAGTGTAAAGGGTTTCAAGGGTTGCTGGGTTAATATCTTGGTCACACTGACAGGCAAAAGGAACAGTGTGTTGGATGAACTGGTCCAATCGATATCTCTTTAAGTGTCTGCCAATCATGCCATTAGAGTGGAAGATGGCGTGGATTAGTTCAAACAGTTTCTCAGATGCTTCAGCGACACAGCCAGATCCTTTTCCCTATGCAGGAAATGGGAAGAACGACTTCATTTTGGGGAAGATGAGGAGGCCTTCAGATTTGGGATATGCTCTCCCAGTGATACCTTTAAACAAATCTAGCCCGTTCAAATATAAGCATTTTAAGTTGAGCTATTCAGATTCTGTGTCTTAATTTGGTTGATGACAATGAAATGTCTCAAGATAGACTTATTTGTTTAACGGTCTATATTATGTGCTATTAGTAATTCTTAGTGATGAAATTAAGCCTGTGCTTACATCTTAAACAAGTCAAGCATCAGACCTTAAAACACTTGGAGGCAGCTGACAGCTCTGTTTAACCTGCGCTGCAAAAATATTCATAGAAACACAGAACACATTTCTATAAGCTAAACAAATAAACAGACCACGTGCACCAGACCCAGGGAGTCACTTGATCCAAAACACAACTGTCAGTGGCTTTAAGATATCAACAACAGAGGTGTCAAAAGCACAATGTTTCTGTTGGAAATACCACCCAGAATTCCCAGAGAGCCTTTCCCATTGATTAACTTTGAAATGAAATCCAAACATTCTTGGCTGCAGGGAAAAGTTGAAGGGTTTTTTTTTTCCTTCCCCACACACTACAATTTTGAACTAAAAATCATTTAATGTCAAAAATTTTCTTCTGTGTAGATGTTATTAGAATCTTATCTTCTAACCATCCTCCCAGAATGCCGTTTCTTCCATTTTACAGAATTTTTGTCACAACACAAAAAAATGATGTCGCTCTGCCATATTTGTGGTCTAGAAAAGGGTACACAAATGGGCTTCAAGGCATCCAATTTATCTACAAAAATCTATTGTGAATTTTTTTTTTCTGGAGAGAGGATTCAGAGCTTTCATAATACTCTCCAGGCTGTGAGCCCCTCTTTCCCCATTTAAGAAGCTTTCATGAGCTCCTCTTTCCCCATTTAAGAAGCTTTCATGGGCCCTAACGTAAATACAATTATGAATACAATTTGCAGCAAGTTCCCCTTTCCTCTCCCTGAGGTGTGTTTCCTTATAAGACCGAGAGGTGGCAGCATAAACACCAGCCTGTAGCAGCCCCATTTTCCTGACGGTGGAAAACTTTTAAGGGTAAAATTTATCTCTGTGATATCCTGTCAATAACCTTGATTTGGCTTGGATAGATTGTGGACATAATGCCCCATCAAACTGCCCTAAAATATTCGTAGAAGAGTAGCGTGAGACTGAACGAGCACCCCTGGATTTAAGGTCACAAAAATGGAAAGACAACGTTTTGTTATGAAGTTGAGCACCATGGAGAGAAAAGCACAGAGCTTGATTACTGGTTGACTTAGAGACATTCACACATTCCATATAAAATCAAATATAATTTCGTAAGCCGCGATTAGTATTGTATTTTACTACATAATATCATTGTTTAAATAGTATATGTCACCCTAAGAAATTACTTGTTCTGGGACGGGCTCCATGGCTCACGGCTGTAATCCCAGCACTTTGGGAGGCCAAGGCGGGTAGATCACAAGGTCAGGAGTTCAAGACCAGCCTGGCCAAGATGGTGAAACTCCATCTCTATTAGAAATACAAAAAATTAGCTGGGCATGGTGGCACGAGCCTGTAATCCCAGCTACTTGGGAGGCTGAGGCAGAGATTTGTTTAAACTGGGGAGGTGGAGGTTGCAGTGAGCTGAGATCGTGCCACTGCACTCCAGCCTGGGTGACAGAGCGAGACTCCATCTCAAAAAAAAAAAAAAAAAAAGAAATTACTTAGTCTGAACTGGAAAACACTTTCGTTTCTTGGAACCAACAGCCAAAAGCTCTCTTGCAGTTCTTGCACTCCTTAGGTGATTGAGAATAACAGAAAAAGGAAGTTGTTTTGCACATATGGATTCTGTGGATTTTTATTTTGATAATTAAGTATCACTTTCATTTTCTGTGAAAGTATGAGAAGCGTGGATGCAGAGGCATGCTACAAGTCTTATGCATACTGGATAGTTGTTTTCTTCTTTCAACACATCTAGCCAGTTCAAACATAAGAATTTTAACTAGCCAACCAGGTGCGGTGGCTCACACCTGTAATCCCAGCACTTTGGGGGTCGAGGTGGGCAGATCACTTGAGGTCAGGAGTTGGAGATCATCCTGGCCAACAAGGTGAAATCCTGTCTGTATTAAAATTACAAAAATTAGCCGGGCGTGGTGGTGCGCGCCTGTAGTCTTAGCTACTTGGGAGGCTGAGGCAGGAGAATCAGTTGAACTTGGGAGGCAGAGGTTGCAGTGAGCCGAGGTTGCACCACTGTACTCTAGCCTGGGTGACAGAGAGCAAGACACGGTCTCAAAAAAAAAAAGCAGACTCTAGGTCTTAATATGGTTTATGATTATAAATGTCTCAGGATAGACTCATTTGTTTAATGGGATATATGATGTGATACTAGTAATTCTTAGTGATGAAATTAAGCCTGTGCTTAAATGTTAAACAAGTCAAACATCCAACTGAACAATCACTTGCTGGGCTTAGATGAGACAGGCTTTGCCTATTATTTCTATTCCTTTAGAAAGTTTCCATAAAATTCATAATTATTAAGTAAGAGAAAACATGTGTGCACACACACCTTCACAGTTTCAGGCTGTTTTGTGTGGAAGAAGATGACAGATAGGAAGGGCCTGGTGGCATTTGACAAATAGAAGCAATGCAAATTTTGTGGGTGGGATAGAATTTGAGAACTCTTCGCCAGCTTGTTTGGTTCATTTTTCACAGTCCGGTTCAAACTGTGAGGCTCTCTTGAAATGTAAAATAATCTCCTGGGGCAAAACAGGAACAGAGTGTTTGCATTATGAATCCAGCTTCTCTCAGATAGTACGCAACTTTAGAAGGGCCATCAGTTGACCAATTAATTAATCAATCAATTATTACTTATTTGGACATCTATTTTTGACCTAGTCCTCTGCTAAGTGTTGTGAGGAAGGTAAAAGAAATGTAATGCCTAATCCCATAGCTGCATCCATATTACCTTCTGTGCCTTTATGTGTGGGGTAGGGAGAAGGAAGTGCGCTGTAGGGAGCCATGGATAGGCAGGGGTGTCTAAGGGCAACTTTGTAGGTGTTTCAACATAAACACTTCTGCCAAGTGCGGTAGCTCATGCCTGTAATCCCAACAGTTTTGGGAGGCTGAGGCAGGTGAATCACTTGAGGCCAGGAGTTTGAGACCAGTCTGGCCAACATGGTGAAACCCCGTCTCTACTAAAAATACACAAATTAGCTGGGCATGATGACACGTGCCTGTAATCCCAGCTACTCGGGAGGCTGAGGCAGGAGAATTGCTTAAATCTGGGAGGTGAAGGCTGCGGTGAGCCGAGATTGTGCCACTACATTCCAGCTTGGGTGACAGAGTAAGACTCTGTCTCAAACAAACAAACAAAAAAACCATAAACATTGGCCGCACGGTGGCTCACTCTTGTAATGCCAGCACTTTGGGAGGCTGAGGCGGACAGATCATGAGGTCAGGAGATCGAGACCATCCTGGCCAACATGGTGAAACCCTGTCTCTACTAAATCTACAAAAAATAGCTGGGCGTGGTGGTGCGTTCCTGTAATCTCAGCTACTCGGGAGGCTGAGGCAGGAGAATAGCTTTTACCTAGGAGGCGGAGGGTCCCGTGAGCCGAGATCACGCCACTGCACTCCAGCCTGGCGACAGAGCAAGACTCTGTCTCAAAACAAACAAAACAGAACAAACATAAACACTCCGTCTCACTTTCTGAGGAAGCTCTCGGACTGAGAAAGACTAAATGCAGCCCTTTTCATTTGCCTACTCCCCTTTTCCTATTACGCCAGGTGCTTGACACACCTGGACTTCCTTTTATAAAATGTTTTCATAAATTAAAATTAATCCAGCTGGGTCACAGTTTGAACAGCCCTTAGACTGCTAGCTTGACTGTCTTGTTCTCAAGGGTGATGTTTATGTGTATTTTTTTCTCCGTTAGCTCTGCCTCCAGGGAAACAAAGCACATACAAGGCTTGTCAAACATGCAGGTCTGCTAGCAGCTTAGAGCCTGCTGGGGTGCATAAATGTTTTTGGGGAGCAAGGGTGGGGCTCAAGTAATAAAAGAATAGGTATGGACTGGGTGGCCCTTTCTCCTGCGCTTTGAATCCACTTCCAACGCTGCAGTAATCTATACCTAGGGAACTATTTTTAAATACTCCAGGTGTGTTGGGGCTAGCAGGGAGGCCAACTCAGCAAAGATAAACTGTACCACGCTTTGAGTTTTAGCTCCCATGAGGGAAAAAGGAATATCTCTGGAACCTTCTTATTCAGTATAGTTTCAGAATTCTGACATGGTGTCTACTTTTCCAGTTATTCAAAGCAATTTTTTTTATTTTTGCACAATGGCTTTATAACATTCACAAATAGCAATTAGGGCTAGACTCTTCTTAATGCTCTTCTAAAAATTCTTGTGCTGCATCTTGACATCTCAGTTTTATTTGACCTAAAATTATTCTATATGTTAGATGGTTTAAATCACTGCTTCCCAAAGTGTAATCCTGAAAATACAAATTTCACGGTATATTAATAAATCTTGCTTGGAAGAGGGTTCCACATTCAAAGAAATTTGGAAAATGCTGGGCTAAGCTAAGTTCAGTAAGTTTCTTGACTGAGAGCCTTAATGTGAGATGTGACCCTCAGAAAGAGAGAATGCTGGGCATGGTGGTACTCGCCTGTAGTCCCGGCTACTCAGGAGGCCGAGGAAGGAGAATTGCTTGAACCCAGGAGGCGGACGTTGCAGTGAGCTGAGATCACACCACTGCACTCCAGCCTGGCGACAGAGTGAGACTCTGTCTCAAAAAAAAAAAAAAAGAAAGAAAGAATGTGCAGAGTTTCCCAAATACACTGGCCAGCTTCTTTCCTAAGGAGGATCTTGCAGAACGGGTGTTCTAAAAACCACATCTTTGGAAAACACTTGTTTATAGATTCATTTATGTTTGAAAAGATTTAGTGCAGAGGAAAAGTGGACATAGGGAAGGCAAAAGACTGTGAAGGGGTTTATTTTGAAGGATGAATGGCATGAATTGGCATATCATTCTGGAAAACCTTTTTTTTTTTTTTTTTTGACACAGGATCTCGTTCTGTTGCCCAGGCTGGAGTGCAGTGGCTGATTGCAGCCTCAACCTCCCAGGCTCAAGCCATCCTCCCATCTCAACCTGTCTGCCCTCTCTGCACCCCCAACTCTCTTCCCTCCACCCCAGTAGCTGGGACTACAGACATCCATACCACCATGCCTGGCTATTTTTTTAATTATCATTTTATTTTATTTTTTGTAGAGACAGGTCTTTGCCACGTTGCCCAGGCTGACCTTGAACTCTTGGCTCAGGCGATCTACTCTCCTTGGCCTTTCAAAGTGGTGGGATTGCTGGCATGACCTACTGTGCGCCACCTGGAAAACCTCTTTTAATTACACATTTTACTTTCTAGTCACCAAAAAATAATCTAAGACCCAAAAGGCAACAGACAGACTAAGGTGGTGAATGAACACATTATAAGAAAATACATTTTACAACTTACAAAAATATTCAGGACAACAAGTTGGTGAAAATATAAGGAAGCATTGAAAACAATGCATATTCTCAGGCACCATTTAAAATGAGGATCTCATTAAGATTCATGTCACAAGGACATTTTTATTTCTAAAATAGGCTTGGTACAGCTTGGGCCTTTTATGTATAATTTAACAACGGAAACCATAACAACAACAATGTACGGATAGGAAGAGTTTATTCTCTTGAATGAACAAATTAGGTCATCATCAAGCAGTTTTATTTAATGGGAATCCCCCGTGAGGTATTCACATAGTGAGAAACAGTTCTTCGCCCTTTAGAAAAGAATGCTGAAAAGAACATTCCCCTCCGTTTCACACAAGAGTGGAAGGGCCCAGTGAAAACTGGGAACGTGCTAACCCCCGACAGTGGTGCTGGAGTGCGTCCTCCAATCCAGCTCTCAGCGCTGTTGGGAGCAAGGCCGAGCCTGCAACCACTGCATTCTGCACTTGCGCTAGGTCTGAGCGTTTGAAGAAGAGAGAGCAATTCCTCCCTTGCTCCCTGCTCCGTGGTTCCAGAACAGGTCTCTGCTTTGGAGCTTATTAATAGGCTTCCCTAATAAGATCACCCATAAAATTCTGAGCCCCCTGTGCGTTTGCCTAGTGTAAGTGTTCTTACCAGTAGGGGTGACAGCACAAAGGAAACCGAGGTTCTAATATTGACTCCCCGCGGGCGATGGGCATCTCCTCCCAAAAGCCTCCGTGGTGCGGAAGGCTGGACTCCCGGCGCCGGGAACGACCTTGGAAACCTCTCCAGCACCTTTCTCAGCAAGCCTAGCCCTGGAACTGGGAGGGGAGGCTTTGCTGTTGATGGTGCGTGCGGCACCGGGGGAGGGAGATCCTGAGTTGAACTTCCTTCGGAGACAGCGTGACCTTTCCACCAGGTCCCACGCATTCTTTGAATGCGTAAACTGAAGTCGCTCTAAAAGTGACAATGCCGACCCGACTGTGTACCTACTGGCATTCTGCAGTTGAGACGAGGCTCTTCCAGGCACGGCTGCCAGGAGAGCGAATGCTCGTTTTCGGTTTTCTTTGGCAAGGGCTTGCCCCCCAGGGGGAGCTAACCCGCTCTGCCGGGGGTGCGGGGCCCGCGCAGCCGCCCCGGGCTCCCTCCTCCCGGGGCGCGGAGGCCGGGGGCGCGCGGGGCTGCGCCGCGGTGAGGTTGCGTCTCAAGTTAATTGCTTTAACCTCTGGTGGTTTCAGCAGTTTTCTTGGCAAGAGATTCAGGCTACAGCGCGCTGTGGGATAAGGCTTCGGATCGCGCTCGCGGGGGAAACAATGGCTGGATTTTGAGGAAACCGACCCAAGACGTTCATTAGCCGCTTAGACACTCGGAGCCCTTTGCAAATATGAACGTAGCCTGGGTGTAAGCCACCGAGGGCAGGAGCTTCGCGGTTTGGTTCGCTTTTTTTTTTTTTTTTCCAAATTAAAATAAAGTAGTGCAGCGCCATGTTGAGTATTTAATAATTCCTTGGGAAAGTGTTTGGGGAAAAGGCTGATCAATAGAGAAAAGGGAATTTCTGACCTCCCCGCCCCGCCCCCCGCATGTTTTCTTCTGCATTTCACACTTACATGTATCTTAGAGAAAACCATATATAGTATTTTAAAGAGGAGCAAGGTGATCACCGTAAGTAATAAGAAACATGGCATTACACTGAAAGGGGAGAGTTACCTCTAATAGTAGCTCTTATTGAACGCTTATTGATATCAGGTACTGTGCACTGTCTTCATTTAACTTAATTCTTTCCACTGCCTGGTGTGATAGGTGGTGTTATCCCCACGTTGTAGGTGAGGAACTGTTTCCCCTGCTGGCTGGCAACAGAGGGCTCAGACCCTGTTTCTGTGGCCCAGCTTCTCATCTCTCCACCTGCAGGGTCCCAGGTGGAGCCTGTGGCCAGCGGTGGCCTGAAGCCTGGCAGCCTGCCTTTAAAACCAGCGTCTCTCACCTGAGCTGTGTGACTTTGACCAAGCTATTTGACCACGGTTTCAGCTCATACCTACCTCCTGGGTTTGCTATGAGATATAGAGCAGCGTATACAGAGCCAGGAAATAACGGGGGCTCAGTGAGTCTTAGAAATACACTTTTTTTTTTTTTGAGACAGAGTCTCACTTTGTCACCAGGCTGGAGNTTTTTTGAGACAGAGTCTCACTTTGTCACCAGGCTGGAGTGCAGTGGCGCCATCTCGGGTCACTGCAACCTCTGCCTCCCGGGTTCAAGTGATTCTCCTGTTTCAGCCTCCTGAGTTGCTGGGACTACAGGTGTGCACCACCACGTCCAGTGATGTTTTGTATTTTTAGTAGAGACAGGGTTTCACCATGTTGGCTAGGATGGTCTTGATCTCTTGACCTCGTGATCTGCCCACTTTGGCCTCTCAAAGTGCTGGGATTACAGGTGTGGGCCACTGTACCCAGCCCACATTTTTTTTTTTTTTTTGAGATGGGAGTCTGGCCTGGTCTCGAACTTCTGGGCTCACATGATTCTCCTGCCTCGGCTTCCCAAAACGCTGGGATTACAGGTCTGAGCCACAGTGCCCAGCCAGAAATGTACAATTTGTAGGAGTGTTAACTTCTTTATCTCTCAGTAGCTGGTGACTTATGCCCACAACCTACAAATGTGTTGTAAAAACAATATAATGAAAAAGCAGGAGGATTTAGGAGTTAAGCTTGAATCTGGAAAAGGCGCTACTGGGATACAAATCCTAGCTCTGCCCTGCTGGCTGCATGATAGAGCAGGTTAATTAACTGCTCGGTACCTCAGTTTCCTCCTGTGTCACATAGAGACATTATTAGGGTTGTTACAAGACTGGGATGGGGGGATGAGTAGGAAGTACTGTACATGGGGCGTGGCACCTAGTTAGTGAAAAATAATTGTGTCTGTTATCTCCTGCAGATGTTAAAATGGTGCGTTTTCTCTTCTGTATTTAAATGCTAATGGTTCCAGAAGAGAACCATTGTTTTTCTGTCTTAATATTCTTCTGTTCACACTTTGATTTATAGTCTCATGGTATTTTGCTTAGGTATTGATGCTATTTCAGCCTTTTTCTTAATGGATTCCAAATATTGTCCTGTAATATTCTTATGTCTCCTTTGGGACTTAGGGAGACACAGGACCACTGACCCCCTCTTGCATTCTCTCACCATTTAGCGCGTGCTGTGAGCTGGGTGCTGTGTAGTATGTCTCTGCATGGGTGCGTGAGTGCGACAGGGATCAAGACATGGAAAAGAAGCTACACTCTCCCTCAAAACCCCAGAAGGAAAGAAAGCAAGACAGGAAGTAAGTTTTAGTAATCCAAGGCAGGAGGAGGTGAGAGCATCTAGATAAGGTGCCAGGCAGGCGGGCTGCAGGAGGAGGTGACAGGTCAGGCGTGCGGGGAAAGCTGAGATAGGCTTTGCATCGGTAGAATTCCTGAAAGTATGGAGTGGAGAGAGGTCTGGGAGAGAGGATGAGAACCTGAGCAAGGTAGGAGGCAGACGGTGGAAGAAGGGCGTGGGAACACGTGCCTTGTGGAAATGTTGTGAAGCATAAGGATGGCGAGCAAGTGAAGTCCGAGGGGGCCTGAGGATGGGAGACCATGGAGAGGTGAGGTTTAGCAGGGTCTGGGGAGGGCGCAGAGTGGTTTCATGAATGTTTGTGGTAAACGGTGAGAGGTGAAAGGAGAGTCTAGCTGCCTGGGCTCTGGGGTGGCGGACACGGTGGCAAATGGCACTGAGGGGTTGGGGAGACGGGGAATGACTATCTCCACAATGCCTTGGGTTTCCATTCTCAGGCTGGGCTGCTGCTGGGGCAGGGTTGGCTGGAGGTGAAGGGGCAGAGAAGGGGAGATGGTGGATGGAGACTTGGGTTTTCATTGCTTCTGGGCTTCCTGTGCCCTGGCACTGATTTTCTCACAAAAACCATATTGGAAAATGTCCCCAGGTTCTAAAGTAAACTCATAAAGCCTGTTAATCCACAGCATACCAAATAATATAGCGTACCACAGTACAATTGGTGTGAACTCCTAAGCCCATGTTGTAGGATATGACCTCTGTGGGTAATTCATTGCAAATTCCAAATGTAATCAGCTAGAAACATGATGGTCAGCTGGGATTCTTTTACATCCAATGGTTCCACTATAGGCCTTCCCTGGAGAACATCTGTTCTATTACAAATGGCCTGATAAAATTTAAGTTCGCAATGTTTTTAGAGATGGGTCTTGATACATTGACCAGGCTAGCCTTGAAATCCTGGGCTGAAGTGATTGTGTTACCTCAGCCTCCCGAGTAGCTGGGACTACAGATGTACATTACTTCACATGGCTAGTTTTTTTTTTTTGGTTAGATTTTAAAAGACACATCAAATATGGCTCTTTTGTTGCATTTTTAGGTAATACATTTTCATCCTATACTTAAGGAGAAAACACACTTAGTCATTAGCATTTGTTGTCATTGTCAATTTTTTTCTTTTTTCTTTTTTTTCTGGAGATGGAGTCTCACTCTGCCTCTGTCACCCAGGCTGGAGTGCAGTGGCACCATCTTGGCTCACTGCAACCTCCACCTCCCATGTTTAAGTGATTCTCCTGCCTCAGCCTCCCCAGTAGTTGGGATTACAGGCATGTGCCACCACACCTGGCTGGTTTTTTGTATTTTTAGTAGAGACGGGGTTTTGCCATGTTGGCTAGGGTGGTCTTGAGCTCCTGACCTCAGATAATCTGCTTGCCTCGGCCTCCCGAAGTGTTAGAATTACAGGTGTGAGCCTCCGCACCTGGCCCCTCATGATAAATTCTTGATCATCAGCCTTTTAAACTGATTCCAGTATTGTTTTCCCATCCTGGGATTTTGGAATCTTTATGGTTAGCATGATTATGAGAGGTCACTCTTAGGCCCTTACGTGGATAAAAACTATACAGAGCTCAATTGTGAGGTATATTTAAAACTTAATCTTGTTAAAGGAGAAATTAGTCTGATACCTGTTAAAACTGGTATCAGAATAATTAGCTGGGCATGGTGGCATGTACCTGTATCATGGAGCACCCTATGTGTACATGTACCAGATACTATGCTAGACACAAGTGAATCTGTTCCGATTAAAATCAATCCCAGTGTCATGGAACTTCCAGTTGGAAAGATACATAAGTAAGTAGATTATTAAGCAAATCATTGCAGGTGTGCCGAGTGCTGTGTGGGCAAAGTACAGAGTGCTTGGGAGCAAGTAGTAGGGACCACACCTGTTCTTAGGAGAGAGTGGCCAGGACCAGCTTTGACAGACAAGATGGGCAAGGTGGACAGACAAGAGTTAGCCAGATGAAGAGAGAGGATGATCAGCAGAGGGTCGAGGGTATGGCAGCTGAGATGTATGAAGAACTCAGGAGGGGCTCAGATGTGGTTGGAGGTGAGATACTGACTGAGAAGCTGCTGAGAGAGGAGACTACAGAAGTCAGATGATTCGTGGTCTTACAGGCTCTCTTGAGGAGTTAGATCTTTATGCCGAGAGCAATTGCAAGCCATTGAAGACTTTGAAGCCTACAATGACCAGATTCTTATTGTATGATAAGATTTGTGTTATAAAAACTGTGATTTTGGCAGTGGAATGGGGAATGGGTTGGAGGGAGTCAGGAGTAAGGGAGACTAGTTAGCAGTCCGTGATTGCTGAGGTTCAGGTGAGATATGAAGGGGCTGGACCAGGGTGGTGACATTGGATGAGAAGGATTTAAGAGTCAAGCCATACCATATTACGTTGATCCTGAACTGTAGGTGTGTTTCCTGTTTTCGTCTCTAAAATTGGGATAACGCTTAGATTTGGTGATACTGATTCTTTCTTAGAGGTAGGAATGACAATGGTGCATCTAACAATCCATGGCCTGTTTTTAGATGAAATTTGGTGTTTGGAAGAGGAAGGCTGCCGGACCTGCTGGTGTCATGGGGCTCAGTGGGTCGGGAGCTTGAGCTGCTGCATGAATGGTGGAGCTGCAGGTTCTAGTAGAGAAAAGGCTTTATGGGAACAGGTTTAGTCTTTAGTTTTAAAAAAACAACAACATGGATTGATTCCGAAAGGCCAGAAAAGAAAAGAAAAGAAAAGAAAACAAAACAAAAAAAACACGGCAAAGTCCAAACTAGGGAAGTTAGTTAATATGTGCCAGGAGTTGAGTTACCAATTTTCTTTTTTAAGAGATGGGATCTCACTGTGTTCCCCAGGCTGGTCTCAAACTCCTGGGTTCAAGCAATCCTCTCGCCTCAGCTGGGGCTACAGGCTCACGCCCCTGCTCTCAGCTTGAGTTGCCAATTTTAAAGGCTGTGAAATTGTAGCATAGCCAGGTTTTAATTGTTGATATGAATTGTTGATTCTAAACTGCTGTATTCATTTTATGAAAAACTGTTTTGTTAATTGCTGAAATCAAACTGGCTTTAGGGACAGATGAACATCTCCCAGTCTGATCTCTCGGTGGGCAGGGCTCACCCTTTTAAGGTGGCATATTTACATTCCCTGCCCTCTTTTAGCATCCCTTTAGACTCAGTTTTCCTGTCTCTTGATGACACAATAGCTTTACTTTGTAAATGACTGACCTCGTGCTGATACTGAATATTTGTTGTGCTGGTGTCTTCATGGCTCAAATGTTGTGGAAAGTTTTTTTTTGTCCTTTCTTTTAAGAGACTGGGTTTCACCATGCTGTCCAGCTGGTCTCTGAACCCCTGGGCTCCAAGCATCCTCCTGCCTCAGCCACTCGGGTAGCTGGGTTTATAGGTATGAGCCCCCTCACCTGGCGTCCCATTTTTTACTGCCTCTTGACAAAACGACCAAGTTGGACACAGTATTTATAAGGGAAAAGGAGTCATTCATGGTAGGTAAATATTTATTTGTCTCCCAGCTTACCCAGGATGGAGGATATTTTTAGCTCAAGGCCTGTAGGGAATGGTTATTGGTAACTGGAGTAGACAGCCTAGAAATTCCAAAGGTTCTGTCCTGGACTTGCCTATGGCAAAATTTAAAGCATTGCTGTCTGCTATGGACTGAATGTTTGTGTCCTCCCAAAATGCATACGTGGAAGCCTTAATTCCCAGTGTGGTAGTACTTGAGGTCAGGCCTTTGGGAGACAATTAGGTCATAAGGGTGGGAGGCCTCATGAATGGGATTAGTATTCATATAAGAAGAGACAGAGAAAGGTGATTTCTCTTTCCTCCGTGTGAGGATACAGGAAGAAGACAGCTGTATATAAACCAGGAAGAGGGCTTTCACCAAGGACTCACCTGTGCTGGCATTCTGATCTCGAACTTCAGGCCTCCAAACTGTGATAAATACATTTTTGTTTAAACCACTCAGTCTGTGGTATTTGTTATTGCAGCCCAAACTAAGGACACCATCTAACGTTTTCTCTTCATCTTGCAAATAATAAGATTATTATAAAATGCTTTCAGGTTGGGCACGGTGGCTTACCTCTGAAATCCCAGCACTTTGGGAGGCTGAGGCAGAAGGATGAACTGAGGTCAGGAGTTCAAGATCAGCCTGGCCAACATGACGAAACTCCGTCTCAGCTAAAACTACCAAAGTTAGCCGGGTGTGGCGGTGTGCTACCTGGGAGGCTGAGGCAGGAGAGTTGCTTGAATCTGGGAGGCAGAGGTTGCAGTGAGCTGAGATCACACCACTCTACTCCAGCCTGGGTGACAGAGTGAGACTCTATAGCAAGAAAAAAAAAGCTTTTAATTTTTTTATTGCTTAGTTAATAATAAACATGAATCACCAGCAGTAAGTATTCTCAAGAAACAGCCAGTGTTTTAGATGCCTTATACTGTGCCTCTGACTAAATAATTTTAATTCAGTGGTCAAATTATTACATTTCTAATATTGTTATTTTGAAGATGATTTTATTTATATAATTTCAACTTTTATATTAGATTCAGGGGGCACATGGGCAGGCTTGTTCCATGGGTATATTGTGTCATGCTGAGATCTGAGGTGAGGATCCTGTCACCCAGGTAGTGAGCATAGGATCCCGTAGGTGGCTTTTCGACCCATACCCTTCCCGCCCCTCACCCATCTAGGAGTCTGCAGTGTCTGTTGTT
>NW_016107572.1:1392712-1398527 GCF_001604975.1 Cebus imitator | reverse complement strand
TTAGAACAAGTTCTCTTAATTCACAGAAGTTTCTTATCATCCACCTTTTGAAGCCAGCTTCTGTTAATGGAACACATTTGCTCTCCATCAGGCCTTGTTCCGTTGCTGATGAGGAACTGTGACCCCCTGTAGAGGGAGAGGCGTTCTGATTTTGGGTATTCTCAGCCTTTTTCAGCTGGTTTCTTCCCTTCGTTATAGATTTATCCATCTGTGGTCTTTATAATTACCGTCTTTATAATTGGGTTTCTGAGTGGACGTCCAACTTGTTGATTCCCAGCGCTAAAATCTGAGCGACCCACTGCGCTGGCCAAAACAGCGGTGTTATGATTGATGGTGCTTTTCTGACTCGGCACCAAGAACCACTGCACCAAGACAGCGGCAAAACCGCCTCGCCGGCCACAAGAGTCGCGCTGGAGACCCGTGGGGCTCCTCTGCTGGGAATCTGCTGGTGCGTGAGCAACAAAAATTGATCTGAAAGTGTGGCGTCCACTTGTTCTCTGCGCTTTCAGTGAGAGCTACAATCCCGAGCTGCTAGTGATCAGCCATCTTGGATCTCTCTCCAACATGTACATTTTCTTTATCCAGTCCACCACTGGACCATGGTGGATTGGCCAGCATCTAGGTCTTTGCTGTTGTGAATAGTGCTGTGATGAGCATGTAAGTGCATGTGTCTTTTTGGTGGGATGATTTCTTTTCCTTTGGATATATACTCAGAAATGCAATTGCTGGGTTGAACAGTAGCTCTATTTTAAGTTCTTTGAGACATCTCCAAGCTGCTTTCCAGAATGGCTGAACGAAGCATTTTAAGCAATTTCTCAGTGTTTTCCTTTGCTGTGGAATTGGTCTTACAACAGAGCCGGGGGGTGAAGTGATAACTACTATGGGCATCCTTGGAAGCAGATTCTTAAGATCTGTGACTTCTATTTTGGGGGATCATTAGAGGATGCCCTTACACAGCCACTTACTTTTGGGAATTGGAACTTCAGAATTGCTGCTGTCTTGTCTTGTTCAGGAGGTAAAGCAGTCCATGGAATAGAATAGAGCAAAGGGAACTAAGCTTGAAAGACATGGTTCAGCTTCCTGCGCTTCAGCTGCACAGGACGAACAGGATTCATTTGTCTCACTTGGCTGGAAGTTCGGGAAGCGGTGCCTGACAACTCACCCAGGTATACAGTTGCAGCTCTCTGGCAACTAGAAGTACAGAAACCAGGTATATTGACAGGCAAAACAGTATCACCTCCTGATCGTGGTAGAAGCTTGGGATATGCCTCCTTCTAATGTGACTCTTTTGCCCATAGCCATCAATAATAATTTAGCAAATCATGTCTCTGTTTATATCCACACCAGTATACGTTATTGAGGGGAACAAGCAAGATTCATTTATTTAGAATGCGAGAAGTCATTTTATGAGTCAGATAATAATGTGGATCTCATGAAACCAAAATGAAGGTCGATCAGTTCCTAGATGCCATGGAGAGGATTACAGCATGGCAGTGCCTGTCACTCTGTTTATCTATAGCTTTAAAGCAGAATATTATTGCACTAGCAATTCTCCTATGCTGAGATAGGCAGAATGCCAAGGGAACAAGCCCTTCTGAGAGTTCTGCTCTGGCACCTGCTTTTAGGATCTAGAAGAATAAGAGCTATTGGCTTACAGGACATAATCAAGCTTTCTGATTGTGAATATTAATAATAATAAACATCTTACATTTTTATTGGGTAATTAAAAAATGTCTAAGTACTTGAATACCAAGTGTGTATCTTGACTGTTTCTTGAGAATAGTTATCTCATTGTTGGTGATTCATGTTTATTATTAACTAAGCAATAAAAAAAAGTACTTTATAATAATGAATAAATTACTTTAAATGAATATATAAAAGGCGTTGATGTTTTCACTATGCAAAGAATGATGGCTTGGCATGGGATACGGGTGAGGAAAAATGGTCCCAGGACAAATGAAATTAGGATGCCAGGAGTTCCATTCTATTTCTGTTGAAGGTTTTTTTGGTAACTCTCATCAAAATGATCCTCTCATTAACATTGATCTAGCCTCCAGTTCCATCAATCAAAAAACAGTTGCTGAGCCTCTTCCGTGGATAAATAAAGCCTTTTCTAGTGCAGGCAGACATGTACAAGGAACATAGTTCAAATGGGACCATGGTCCCTGTTTAAAACCTAAAAAGGGGCAACAGGGCCTCTGCTACAAATATGATACCTTTGGGTGTTGTTGAAAAGGTGCTGCCCCCTATGGGTACATATAGCCTTTCAGGCTTGGGTTTGATGGACAGGCTTATACTGTGCGCATTAGGAACGTGAGCGCTTTGCACTGACTCAGCTCACATCAGGTCACACAACAGGTTGTATAGAACTTGGCATTTCAGCCCCATTTTCCTTCTGTCCAGCTATACTTTCTGGTTTTACCTACAGGCAGTTTCCAGTTGATGAATTTTTTCACAGTCACGTCTTACTGTTCACAGTAAGAGCTAGGCAGGGAACGTAGATGGGCATGCAAGTTTCTCATTTTTCCTGATGAACACACACATGACGAGGACTCTACTGAATCTGCTACAACAGGACGAGACGAGAGGACGAGAAAGCCCAGAACAATTAACAGGCTTTCCTAGGCAATTGAGTGGCAATCCAGGATTATGATTTCTTAATGTCTGCTCAATGCTTGAAATCACATTCTTGACGGTAGTGGCATGTAATATTGTTAAAGCAAACATTTAGAAAGGTTTAACGCATGCACTTTGTTATCGGAATTAAACCCAAATTTCTTAAACTGACATTCAAGTCCCTTTGTGCTTCAGTCTCAATTTACTTTCTAGGCTTTTTCTCTGCTGCTCTTTCATAGGATGCATGCCACGGTCTCACCAAAATGCACTATTTAAGGTTCTCTTAACCCTAAGCTTTATGTTTAAATAGTGCAAAATGCATCTACTCTGTATCCATCTGTTGAAGTTTCTTCCATTCTAAGTGGCTCTGCTTGAGTATTGGTTCTTTTCTTTTTTTTTTTGAGATGGAGTTTCGCTCTTTTTGCCCAGGCTGGGGTGCAATGGCACAATCTCAGCTCACCACAACTTCCACCTCCTGGGTTCAAGCAATTCTTCTGCCTCAGCCTCCCGAGTAGCTGGGATTATAGGCATGTGCCACCACACTCAGCTATTTTTTTAATATTTTTAGTAGAGATGAGATTTCCCCATCTCCTGGTCTCGAACTCCTGACCTCAGTTGATCAGCCTTCCAAAGTGCTGGGATTACAGGTGTGAGCCACCATGCCCGGCTGGTTATTTTCTTTACAAAGCATCTGATGCTTTCCACTTACTGTGATTTCTGTCTTCTGAATCTGGATAAGGTTTTCATTGTTATGGTGTGTTTACTGTCTTCTAAGTTTACTGTCTTCTAAGTTACTTATTTCTTTTTTTAATGCTTATTGAGGATAATGATCTTTATTCATCTTTCTGTCTTTTATGGTGCCGAGTTTCTTAATTAGGGAGGGGAAAAATGTATACTGTGTTTTTTTTAAAAAAAAATTTATTTATTTTAATAAGGGCATAAACTCTTAAACTCGGTGGTAAGAATATGCTGTTTGAATTTATTTATTTATTTATTTTGGAATTAAGTTGGAAACAATCGGGTTTTCTTCTCTCTTAGTAAAATAGTATGATCCCAGTGTCCTTAATTACATTAAAACACAAATATTTATCTTCACTTTGATATTCCTATTTATATATTTTTAAATATATGCTATAAACAAAAGCACTGCAATATCACGACAGTTGATCTGATAACCCAGATGGCTACCAAGAGATTTCATCATGCCACTCAGAAGGGCACAAAATTGAAAACTTAGAAATTAAGGTTGGAATTTTTCTTTTATTATTTTTGGACTGCGGTTGACTGCAGGTAAGTGAAACTGTGGAAAACAAAACTGCAGATAAGGGAGAACAACTGTAACATGATAAAGAAATGAACCTTTGTTGCTGGAAGTCATTGGATTTGAGTTTTTGTTGTTGTTATTGAACATAACCTGGTGAAAACTGTCTGATGGGTGGGGTTTATATCTGAAAAACTATCGGGACTGAAAGATAAATAGGAATTTACCTGCTTAGAAGAACCTAGGGTCTTGGGGCATTCCAGGCAGAGAAGAGCCCCTTGAGGGAATCATTTTCTTGACTCATCAAGTTCTGAATATGGGGATCTGGTTCCAAAATTCCCTGCTTTTTCAATGAATTCTGAATTAGAAGTATTCAAGAATTTGCATCTGTACCACCCGAAGTCACGCCTACGTGTTTTGGATATGAAAGGGACAGGAGAAAAACTCAAGGTACTGAGAAGCCTGTGCCAATTCTTGAGCTGAGGGTTTTTTGCGTTCTGCTGTCATTTGCAGCTCTCGGGCTCCTAATGAAACGTTTAAACCAACCCTCTTCTCCTGTTTCTTCAGGAAATTGTAACACTTCTGCCGAATACAGAAACGATCTCAATTATTCTCTCCCCTCCTTAGCAAATAGGGAAGCTGTTTATTGTTTGCCTCTGTAAATACTTTTGGTTCATCACCCATGGTGTACTTCACAAATGTGAACCTGTAAAACACAGTTTAGGAATGTGTGCTGGTGGTAAAATTTGCAATTATAAAAGAAGACGTGAAAGTGATTCCCTGGATCCTGGACAATAAGACACCAACCAGAAGCCACAAGAGGAGAATAATGTCCCCAGGGTCAGGAATGGATCTTTAAAGGAGTTCGATTTTGTCTTGTTGTTCCCCACATTGTTTCAATGCTATATGCACATGGTAGAAAAGGGCTATATTTTATTTAAAATAGTTCCCTTCAGGATTATACATATCATAGGCATAGTTTCCAGTTTTATTTTAGAAGATATCATCTTTGATTCTTAAAAAGATAAATGGTTTTTGAAGACAGTATGAAAAATACTTGAAAACATGAAGGAGAAAATAAAAACCATTCATAATGTCACCACTCAGAAATAATCATTTTGGGGTTTTTGAAATTTGGAAACATTTCGAGCTGTATGTATGACTACTCAGTAAAATTCTGTAAGATGATTTTTGGTTGGCTCTCATCCTGAAACCAGAACACACTAGAGGTGGCCATCCTGACTCTGATGACTTCAACGCAACTGCTGCTGTGTATTTGTCCACATCTTTCTTTGTTCTCCTACCCTCCTCCCTACCCTGTGATTCTAGGATAATCATGGCACGTATTCCAGACTTCACACCACTCAGGCTGGCTACTCACAGTGACCTAATTCTCCTGTTCACAGAAGGTGACCAGAGTTGGGCCACCCAGAGGCCTTTTGATGGGATTGCTAGGCGGGTGAAAGAGCTGTGCTTTTTTCGCTGGGAGAGTTGTTGTGAGGATGGCGTCGCCCAGGGCTTTGGTGCCATCTTTCTGTCTGCGGAGAGAACTGATCTAAATGAAGCCAAGCAGAGGCATGCGGAACTGAGCAACGGGGAGGGAGAGGTACAGTCCCACTGCCACTATTTGCAGCCCTGGGTCGAGCGGGACCTGTCGTGTGGGCTGGTAAGCTCTCCATTGTGCCAATGCCAGTGTCAGATGAGCTTTCAGCCCTTGTGATGGAAGCAGCTCTGACTGATAGAGATTCCCAGAACTGAGCTCATCACTGGATCAAAGGGTCAAAGAGCACCTCAAGGCTTTGGATACACTGTGTTACCAGACTGTGTGGTGGAAAGATTGTACCAAGTTACTCTCTTAAACCAACACTGAGAATTTCTATCTTCCCAGACTCAAGTGATGACTTGGGCATCATCATTTCAAATTATTTTTTTTTTTTT
>NW_016107572.1:1372834-1392409 GCF_001604975.1 Cebus imitator | reverse complement strand
TTTAGTAGAGACAGGGTTTCACCATGTTGACCAGGATGGTCTCGATCTCTTGACCTCGTGATCCACCCGCCTCGGCCTCCCAAAGTGCTGGGATTACAGGCTTGAGCCACCGCGCCCGGCCCTCAAATTATTTCTTTTGCTAATTTTATCAATTAAAAATGAAAACTAGCCTGGGTGCGGTGGCTTATGCCTGTAATCCCAGCAGGTTGGGAGGCTGAGGTGGGAGGATCACAAGGTCAGGAGTTTGAGATCCACCTGATCAACATGGTGAAACCCGTCTCTACTAAAAATACAAAAATTAGCCAGGCTTGTTGGCACCCACCTGTAATTCCAGATACTCAGGAGGCTGAGGCAGGAGAATTCTTTGAGCCCAGGAGGCCGAGGTTTCAATGAGCCGAGACTGAGCCACTGCACTCCAGCCTGGGCGACAGAGCGAGACTCTATCTCCAAAAAAAAGAAAGAAAACTTTAAAGTTTGTATTCTTTAAGTTACTAATGAGGCGACATGTATTTGTGGAACTATATTGATCTCGTGGATTTTCTGTTTTCTGCTGTTGCTCCCTGACCTATTTTTCTGCTGCTGTCTTAGTTTTCTTTCCCTCTTTTTTCAAGCATAGAGTTTAACAGCATTAAGTACATGCGCATTACTGTGCTTATCACTTTTTTTGTTTGTTTTTTTGAGGCAGGGCCTCTGTCACCCAGGCTGGACTGCCGCACTGCAGCCTTAATCTCCTGGCTTGCTCTCATAGGTCTTGCTATGTTGCCTAGGCTGGTCTCTAACTCCTGACCTCCCTCCCACCTCACCCTCCCAAAGTGCTGGGATTACAGGCATGAGCCACCACACCCAGCCATGTTATTGTACTTCTTTTCCTTTTAATCAATTTGTAAAATTCCTCTCTATATGAGGCGTTTTAAGAATATTTATAACAAATATTTTTATTGACTTTTTCTTTTAAAAACTTGGTGGTAGTCAATTCGTTTCCTTTGTGATTTCTAAGTTTTGGATTGGGAAAGGACTCCCCACCTGACATTAGATAAATATTCTCATACATTTTTTTCTAAAAATTTAGTTTCACTTTTGGCTGGGCACAGTGGCTCACCCCTGTTAACCCAGAACTTTGGGATGAGGAGGAGTCTAAGTAGATTAGTTTCCCGGTACAAAAGAGGTGCTCACTATCTCCTGTGGAAGCTTGAATGAATTAGATAAGGCAGTGTTCCCAAAAAGGGCATTTTGGAAATTTGTGGGGACATTTTCTGGTTGTGACAGTGATGAGGAGCTGCTAGCATTTAGTGGGCAGGGACAGAGGAAGCTAGACATTTTGGCCTTTGTGGGACAGATCAGGGCGATGTTGTCGTCCAGCCTCCTGCTTGACTTTCGAATGTCCCAGTGAATTAAATGTGTCATTAAATATAAACCAGTAGTAATTTAATACATAATAATACTAAATAATCATAGAAAATGATTATAAGAATAGCCAACAATATAGGATGGTGTTATGGAGAGGAAAGGTGAAATGAAATAAAGGCATTTTCTCAACATTATTGTTCAATGTAGTCTAACATGTCCAGCTGCATTTTTAGTTGAAAAGAGTTTCATCATAAGCAAGAAAAACCCACTGCAAATGTGTATCTGAGATTCCTTTAGAGATTCTTAGAACCAGGCAGGGCGTGGTGGCTGACGCCTCTAATTCCAGCACTTTGGGAGGCTGAGGTGGGTGGATTGCTTGAGCTCAGGAGTTTAAAACCAGCCTGGGCAACATGATGAAACCCCGTTTCTGCAAAAAAATTTTTAAAAGTTAGCTGGGTGTGGTGGAATGTGCCTGTGGTCCCGGCTACTCGGGAAGCTAAGGTGGGAGGATCGCTTGAGCCCGGGAGGCAGAGGTTTCAGTGAGCCAAGAGCATACCACTGCACTCCAGCCTGGGCGACAGAGCAAGACTGAAGGTCTCAAAAAAAAAAAAAAAAAAAGATTTTTAGAACCCAATAATTAATTACTAGAGACACATTAATTTCAAGGATTGCACTGAATTTTCAGAATAGCTTGGTTTAAAAGTATTTCATTTTATTGCCATGCTATCTATTCAAACATTTTAGTTTTGTTTTGTTTTGTGGTTTTCAGGCAGAAAGGGGCTCTGTCACCCAGGCTGGCGCACAGTGGCACAGTCACGGCTCACTGTAGCCTTGACCTCCTGGGCTTGAGCAATTCTCGCACCTCAGCCTCCTGAGTAACTGGGACTACAGGTGTGTGCCTACAACATGTTTTTGGTTGTCAAATATCAAAAAGAAATCTATGTGGTGAAAATTTCACAATGAAATTATTTCGAATTATAGGAGCTGCCTCTCCTTTTTCAGTCGTTCCTTGACGCTGTTCCTGGAAGTCTCCTGTATAACCATTTTCTAGTCTCTGTTATTAATTTCCTCTTTTTTATTCCCTTCTCTGTTCCCCCAGAGGGTTCTTAAGTTCCAGACGCTGACTGCAAGTTTATTTATTTTTAATTTTTTTTAACTTTTTTTTTTTGAGATGGAGTCTCGTTCTGTCACCCAGGCTGGAGTGCACTGGCATGATCTTGGCTCACTGCAACCTCCACCTCCCAGGTTCAAGCAATTCTCCTGCCTCAGCCTCCCAAGTAGCTGGGATTACAGGCACCCACCACCAGGCCCAGCTAATTTTTGTATTTTTAGTAGAGTTGGGTTTTACCCTCTTGGCCAGGCTGGTCTTGAACTCCTAACCTTGTGATCCACCCAGCCGGCCTCCCAAAGTGCTGAGATTATAAGTGTGAGCCACTGTGCCTGGCCTATTTTTTATTTATTTTTTTTAGGCAGAGTTTTGCTCTTGTTGCCCAGGCTGGAGTGCAGTGGTGCAATCTTGGCTCACTGCAACCTCCGCCTCCCAGGTTCAAGTAATTCTTCTACCTTAGCCTACTGAGTAGCTGGGATTACAGGCATGTGCCACCACGCCCAGCTAGTTTTTTGTATTTTTAGTAGAGACAGGGTTTCACCACGTTGGTCAGGCTGGTCTCAGGTGATCCACCTGCCTCAGCCTCCCAAAGTGTTGGGATTACTGGCATGAGCCACCACGCCCAGCCAGACTGTAAGTTTTAATATGCAGTGGGATTTCCCGAGAGGAGACACATTTGCTATGTGACGTTATCCCCATCTGGCTTCCAGTCATAACAGGGGTAATTATTCGATGCCTTCCTGTAAACTAGGCCCTATTTGTTGGCAAGAATATTAGTACTAACTCATTTTCTCCACTTTGAGGATCTGTAATTTGTTTTGGCATGCTATTTCTCCTCTGATTAATTTCTTGCTTTCTTTTAGAATGTACACTTAAGCCTTGTCTGTTAGCATTTATTAAACACTAGATGTTATTCTAGCATCCACCTGTCCCTCTGGTGCTTCACCTGTCCTTGTGCGGACTGCCTTCTTCTCTTAAATGCAAACTTACCCAGTTTAAGTAGGGACAAGCATCTGACTACTTAGTTATGTCAATTATTAATTACAATCCTTTTGATACAATGAGTGCGTTGTATATATTTTTGACATTATGTAAATAGGTAAGTTATTTTGTCGGTGGGTTCTATCTCAGGATGGTATGTTGAAACTAAAAATATTTGTTCTCAAAAGAAGTTGTTAGGTTTGATATAGTTGAGAATTGCTGGAAAAAGTGAACAGATATTTTTTCATAAGTGCATGGAGAAAAAGAAGGGAAATAACAGCCGTCACTTTTATGATGCTTACTACGAGCCAGGCATCCTGCCTCGTTGATATCTCATAACAGCCCTACGGAGTGGGCACTGTTGTTACCCACATTAGACAGGCGAGGAAAGTGAGGCGCAGATGAGGTGAATAATTCCCCAAGGCCCCAGCTGCCAAGTGGCAGGGACTAAATGTGCTGAGGAATTACTATGTGCCGATTACTTCCAGGAACTTTTACATGATTTGATCTATTAACCTTCACGATTCCTGTGAGATAGGTATGGTTATTATCTCCATTATATAAAATAAGAAGTGAGGCGCAGTGTGATCATGCATTTTGCCCTAAGTTAATCAGTCTGGGAGATCCTGGATTCAAACCCAGGGTCGGTGCTCTCGGTTACCACATCGCCTGACCTCTAGCAGAAACCATCGCTGCTTTATGGCTTTTTGCCATCCAGCTGCACTAACTCCTGCAAAAAAAATAAAAAATAAAAAATAAAAATCTTCAATTTTTTTCTTTCTTCATTTCTTTCTGTCCCTCCCTCCCTCCCTCCCTCCCTCCCTCCCTCCCTCCCTCCCTCCCTCCCTCCCTCCCTCCCTCCCTCCCTCCCTCCCTCCCTCCCCCTCCCTCCCCCCCTTCCTTCAGACAGGATCTTGCCCAGGCTGGCAGCAAACATCTGGCCTCAAGCAGAACCCTCACTCCGATCTCCCAAAGTGCTGGGAATACAGGTGCAAGCCACCATACCGAGTCCCTTCCCTTTCCCTTTCTCCTTTCCCTTCCCCTTTCTTCTGTGGCCCAGACGAGTACAATGGCATGATCTCTGCTCACTGCAACTTCTGCCTCCCAGGCTCAAGTGATTCTCCTGCCTCCGCCTCCCAAGTAACTAGGATTACAGGTGCCCGCCACCATGCCCAGCTAATTTTTGTATTTTTAGTAGAGATGGGGTTCACCATGTTGAGCAGGCTGGTCTCGAACTTCTGACCCCAGGTGATCCATCTGTCTCAGCCTTTCAAAATGCTGAGATTATAGGTGTGAGCCAACGCACCCGGCCTTCTTTCTTTTTAAAAAATACATATTATTGCCACTGAGCCATTTTGAAGTTTTTTTTTCTTTTTTTTTTGAGATGGAGTATTGCTCTGCTGCCCAGGTTGGAGTGCAGCGCTGCAATCTCAGCTCACACTGCAACCTCCACCTCCACCTTCCTAGTTCAAGCAATTTTCCTACCTCAGCTTCCTGAGTAGCTAGGATTACAAGTATGCACCAACACGCCTGGCTAATTTTTGTATTTTTATTAGAAATGGGGTTTCACCATGTTGGCCAGGCTGGTCTTGAATTCCCGATCTCAAGTGATCCACACGTCTTGGCCTCCCAAAGTGCTGGGATTACAGGCCTGAGCCACCGTGCCCAGCCTCTTTTTTTCTTTTTAGATGTGGGGTCGGTCTAGCTATGCCACCCACACTGGAATGCAATGGCATGATTATAGTTCACTGCAACCTCAAACTCCTGGGATCAAGCAATCCTCCTGCCTCAGCCTTTGGAGTAGCTGGGACTACAGGTGTGTGCCCCCATGCCTGGTTTATTAATTTTTTTTTTTTTAGACGGAGTCTTGCTCTGTTGCCAGGCTGAAGTGCAGGGGCACCGTCGGCTCACTGCAATCTCTGCCTCCTGGGTTCAAGCGATTCTCCTGACTCAGTCTCCTGAGTAGCTGGGACTACAGGCCTGCGCCACGATGCCCAGCTAATTTTTGCATTTTTAGTAAAGATGGGGTTTCACCATGTTGGCCAGGATGGCCTCAATCTCTTGACCTCATGATCTCCCTGCCTCGGACTCCCAAAGTGCTGGGATTACAGGCCTGAGCCACCGTGCCGGACCACATTTTTTTTTTAAATAGTTGAGATGGGGTCTTGCTATGTTACCCAGGCTGATTTTAAACTCCTGGTCTCAAGAAATCTTCCTGCCTCAGCCTCCCAAGTAGCTAGAATTACAGGTGTGAGCCACCATGTCCAATTCATTTTGAAGTTTCTAGAATATGTGGGCACTTTTGATGTGTAGGAACTGTGGCAGCAGCTTCAAAGATGCTGCTGTAAGCCTTGAAATTTGACAGCAAAAATGGGAGAGAGAGCTGGGAAGTTGTAGGACATGGAAACTGCAGAAGCTGCAGAAACCCCAGAAACTGCAGGCCGGGGGCCCTGAACCACTGCCCTGCTGTCTCTGCTCTTTGGCTGGCTGTTCCATGAAGGGACTTGTATCAATAGCAGAGACTGCAGAAAGTGAGGAGGAAGGGTAGGCTGCCAATCACCCAAGTTCTACCTGTTGGTGGCTATCATCAATAGCACCCAATATCAGTAAGCCCAGGACATCGGCCTCGCTGTCAGAACTGTGTCCTTGATACAGCAAATAAGGAGACTGAAAGTTTTGCTTCAGGTTTTGAATGTAGGAAATGTCTTTCTACCGCATTTTGCTTCTCTCCACTTTTATTTTATTATTATTATTATTTTTGAGATGGAGACTTGCTCTGTCACCAAGGCTGGAGTGCAAGGGTGCGATCTTAGCTCACTGCAGCCTCCACCTCCCAGGTGCAAGCGATTCTCTGCCTTAGCCTCCCAAGTAGCTGAGATTACAGACGTGTGCCACGATGCTCAGCTCATTTTTTGTACTTTTAGCAGAGATGGGATTTCGTCATGTTGGCCAGGCTGGTCTCGAACCCCTGGCCTCAAGGGTTTCAGCCTCCCAAAGTGCTGGGATTACAGGTGTGAGGCACAGCACTGGGCCTTCTCTCTACTTTGAAAGCCGCCTCCCCCTCCATTCCTGTGTGTACTTGGGAGCCTGGGCTCAGTGGCTGCTTGGTGACCATTGGTGTTCTTTTCAGGCCTCCAGATTGGCTCTGTCCCCATCCCCCATGGCAGCTCCCCTCTACTTGTTCCTCTCCTCAAGTCCACAGAGCTGCTGCCCCCTCTGCAGGTGACCTTGCCTGGAGTGGAGCTGAGACAGCGAAAGCACACCAGGTGTGGAGAGTTCCTCCACTTCCCTTCCCTCCTCTTGCAAACGGCTCTATTTTTACCCGTTCATAGATCTCTCTTTCCTCCCTCCTGCTGCTGAGAAAGCGGCGGCCCTGGACCCGTCCGAGACACATTACTCCTCCCTGCCTCATGTGAGTCAGCATTTGCTGTGGTAACAAACAACCCCAAACCTTAGTGTTTGCAATTAACAGCCTTTGTTTCTCCTTCAAGGTCCTGGGCTTGGCAGGGCAGGGCTGGGCTGGGCTTCAGGCTGCAGGTGTGGTTCAGGTCTGGACCGCAGCTCTCCTTTGGGGTCCCCAGCAGACCCCGGCAGCACTCAATGGCTGCCTGGCCTAATATTCTCAGGAAAGAGGTACAGTAGGGGACACATGGCCACGCCCGTCCTCTCAAGGCCTCTGCTTGGAGCTGCCACATTGGCACTTTCTCCTGCAACCCACCAGTCAAAGCACAATCATGACCCAGAGTCAACGGGGCAGGAAAACACACTCTCCACCTGTGAGGTGGGTTTTTTTGCGGAAGGATAACACAGTCTACCGCATGCCTTCTTGAAAATCTTCACCCCCCACAACAGCTGTATTTATTCTCCTTCATTTTCTTGGTCCATCTATTTCTTTTCATTCTGCTTGCTTTGCTTTTTAACTCTTCTTCAGTGGCTCTTCCACCCTGACAAATAAATATTTTCTCATCTTCAAGGAAAAACTTTCTTTCTCTTAAGTGACTTCCCTCCCGCTATTCTTCACTTCTTTTCCTTCACCCACTTACAGAGAGCGTTTTCTGCCACCTTACCATCTCCCCCTTCTTCCCTAACTCATTACGATCTCCTGTCCCTACTGCCCTTCCTCGCCCCACTGTAATCCCCCATCCCCAGGTTCCCATGCAAATAAGCCTTCTCAAGGTCTGTGGTCATCCCGATTCCTAACTCCAATGGCCTCTTCTTGTTCGGTTTCACTTTGCTGTAGCGTTGTACACGGTTCCTTCTCTCTTTTTGGAATGTTCTCTTGGATTCCACACATCTACTCTTTTCTGGCTCTACTCCTTCCACTCATAGCTCCTTCTCCGTCTTCTACACAGATCTTTGATTTTTTAATTCACTTGTTTGGCAGATGTTTATAATGTGCCTTGTATATGCTGCATAGAGAGATAATGGGTAACATCCTTGCCTCAAACTCCAATGAGTTGACAGATGATTACAGAATTGCAACACAGTGTGATCACTGATATGATTTGCGGTGTCATGGGAAACGTAACTCCGCTTGGGGTTAGCAGGTGATACGATTTGGCTGTGTCCCCATTCAAATCTCAACTTGAATGGTATCTCCCAGAATTCCCATGTGTTGTGGGAGGGACCCGGGGAGAGGTAACTGAATCATGGGGGACGGTCTTTCCTGTGTTATTCTCATGATAGTGAGTAAGTCTCACGAGATCTGATGGGTTCGTCAGGGGCTTCCGATTTTACTTCTTCTTCATTTTTCTCTTGTCACTGCCATTTAAGAAGTGTTTTGACTCCTGCCATGATTCTGAGGCCTCCCCAGCCATGTGGAATTGTAAATCCAATTGAACCTCGTTTTGTTCCCAGTTTTGGGTATGTTTTTATCAGCAGTGTGAAAACAAACTAATACATCAGAATTTGCTAGAAAGAAGTGTCATTGAGCTGGATCTTGAGACATCCAGACTCAGAGAGCAGGAATGGCATTCCGGAAAGAGCAGATCACACACACCACACACAATGGCACAGAATCATGCTCTCATCTTAGATGGGATTTCCTAGCATTTCAGCCTCATCTCTTAGCTCTGCACATGCTTTCCTTCCTGGCCTGTCCAACACAGCATGCTTTGCTGAGTGGCATTACTGACCTCATGTTGGATGTCTAGTGGGGCAGCCACTGGTACTCCAAACTCAGTTCTAAATGCACTATCTAAACTCCAGCATCATTCTTCCTCACTCCACGACTGCCTCATCACCACACTGGCGAGGGTTGACACTATAGAGTCTTTCGGATGCTTCTTTCTTCCCCACCTGCCATCTGTTTGCCATCATCACATCTGATGCATGGCTCATCCTGCTGATTCTACTTCTAAATGCTGTCTCAGCTGTCTCACTTTTCTCAGACTCTCATTGCTGGTTCTAGGTATTGTGCATATCATTCACCAATTTGGTCTCATTCACTCTTAATTCTTTCCTGTCTTTCTTAAGCATAGATCAGCTTAAAAACTCATATGATATACACAAATGTTCATAGTAGCACTATTTGTAATAGCTAAAAGGTAGAAACACTCAAATGTCCATCAACAGGTGAATGGATAAGCAACTTGTGGTATATCTATAAAATGAAATATTACTCAGCCATAAAAAGGAATGGAGTACTGATACATGCTACAACATGAACCTTGAAAACATTATGCTAAGTGAAAGAAGCCCAGCACGAAAGTCCGGACTGTATAATTCCATTATATGAAACGTCCAGACTAGGTAAATCCATATAGACAAAACTCAGATTGGTGGATGCCAGGGGCTGGGGGAGGGAGCAAAGAAGAGTAACGGGTTAGGATTAATGGGTATAGTACATGGTTTCATTTTGGGTTGATGAAAATGTTTTGTAACTAGAGGTTGCCGTTGCACAACACTGTGAATGTATTAAATGCCACTGAATTGTTCACTTTAAAATAGTTAATCTTATGGAGTGTGAATTTCACCTCAATTGAAATCAAGACAGAAACCTTTTGATGCTCTTAGAAAAGATCATGCTTCTGACCTTGGTGTCCCCTTTCTTCCACTCCTGGCTCCAGGCTCTTTCCTGGCTCATTGCGCCCTCCTCTCCCGTATTCCATCCCCATTTCCTCCCTTCTTCTCCCTTCTCTACCGCCCCCTAGTGGCATTCATTGAAAGTCCAGGCACCTTCTTGCTGCTAAGGCATTTTAAAAAGCCATCTTCTCTGTAAGCCCTTTTCCATACTCCTTTTTGAAAGGAAATTTGGAGGGAGTACAGGGAACCTGGGAATTGGGGAGTACAAAAGACCTAAGTTCAATTTCCTATTCCACTACTTACTTAGCTGTATGACCTAGAGAAAGTTAATTACCTCTCTGCACCTCATTTTTTTTCTCATCTCTAGCAACTGTCTCATAAAAGTATTGGGAAGAGTAAATGAAATCGTACACACAAAGCTCTTAGAGCGTACTGGCCACCTACCAAGCTTGCAGTAAATGTTGGCCATTAGGATGTCTGTTAGTTCATCCTTCAAGGCTCAGATTAAATGGGAGGTCTTCCTCATCCATGAGGTCTTTCTTATCTCCCCCCACCAGAGTCAATTCTGTATTTACTTTTACTGCACAGCTCGTGTACCTCTGTGCCTGTTGTATGGTATGTTTTACTTGCCTTTTCCTACAGGAGCTGTGAGCACTTTAAGATGGAAATTCTCCATGATACGGTTTGGCCGTGTCCCCACCCAAATCTCATCTTTTTAAAAATTTTTTTTATTTATTTATTTGTTTGTGATGGAGTCTTGCTCTGTTGCCCAGGCTGGAGTGCAGCGGCTCAATCTCAGCTCACTGCAAACTCTGTCTCCTGGGTTCAAGGAATTCTCCTGCCTCAGCCTCCCGAGCAGCTGGGATTACAGGCGTGCACCACCATGCCCTGCTAATATTTTTTGTATTACTAGTAGAGACAGGGTTTCACCATGTTGGCCAGGCTGGTCTTGAACTCCTGACCTCAAGTGATCCTCCCGCCACAGCCTCCCAACGTGGTGGGATTACAGGCATGAGCTACTGCGCCCAGCTCCAGATCTAATTGTGAACTGCAGTTCCCATAATCCCTACGTATGGTGGGAGGAACCAGGTGGAGATAATTGAATCATGGGGTTAATTTCCCCTGTCTTGTTCTCGTGATAGTTCTCAGGAGATGTGATGGTTTTATAAGGGGCTTCCCTCTGCACTGGGCACTCATTCTCTCCCCTGCCACCCTGTGAAGAGCTCCTTCTGCCGTGATTGTAAGTTTCCTGAGGCGTCCCCAGCCATGTGGAACTGTGAGTCAATTAAACATCTTTGCTTTATAAATTACCCAGCCTCAGGTAGGGCTTTATTAGCAGCGTGAGAACGGACTAATACACTCCATTGGTGAAACAGTTTAAATTTCTTGCACCCCTCCCTCTCTCAACCTCTGCTGTTTTTCCCGGGAACCCAAGCTGGTTTGGTGGCCGCTTAGTGGTGTGGAAGGGGACCAGGCAGCTAACCTTGCCTCTTATTGTGCCTCTGAACCTGAGTTTCACCAGAGTGACGACCCAGCAACCCAAGCTGGTAAGGTGCTGGGTCTCAGTTCACTTTAAAACTTCTAAGTGGCATCAAGCCTCGGTTTTGTTTTTGGATTCCAGGGCAAAAATTATGCCAACAGTTAATATTTATTATTTCATCTTTCCCTTTTGTACTTTACCCATGGCCTGGCATACATGCCTAGCAACTGCTGCTGGCTGGATTATGATGGTTTCTAGATCCTTCCTCACAACTCACCACAGCAGGTTATCATGGCAGGTCCCTTGTGTTTAGAAAGAGAAAGTCCAGTGCCAAACAAGAAACTCTGTGACCGTCCCAGGACGCGGGGCAGATATCTGCATTTATTTCACATTCCTTCCATGCTCAGCAACATCGTTAATGATCTGACCACATTTCACATGGCTCTCTAGGCCTTGCCTTTGCCAGCAAGGCCTGGCCTCTTCCCTGAACCAGGAAGACTCTGAATTCAATCCATAATCCTGCTGTTCTTGGTAACACCAGCATCTTCCCACAAAAGCTCTAGAAATTGGTTAGACTTTTCGAGCTTTTTGGAACATGAAGAACATTCATTTGTGTTCAATTTTCAGTATTCTTAGGCTCCTTGGATGAAATTTGAGATCGAAAATCTTGTGATACTCCTGCACTTTCACCTAACCCATCCTCCATGCCACTTAGGAGACCTTTTCTAAAAAGTGAGGTGTTAGTTTGGGTTGCAGTTCACAAGGAGTAGTGGGAAGGGCCAAGAAGGCCTGGCTTTGAATCCCAGTCCCACCATGAGTATGAGGAATGCGCTGAGTGTTTCTGGTCCTTGGTTTCCTCATCTGGTCAGTGCCTCCAAGGTCTACATTTAGAATCACATAAGATTTTTGTAAGGTGCTTGACACAGGTTTTCAACAAATGTCAGTCCCCCAATTCCTGTGATCTCCTTTCTCTTGTTCCCTGTTTGCTCATAACAATTTTCCAGAATCGAATCTACTGAGAGTTTGAAAAAGGTGGAATTATGTGTTTTCTATTTGATGCTTTATTTATTTATGTTTATTTATGGAGATAGGGTTCTTGCTCTATTGCCCAGGCTGGCCTTAAACTCCTGTGCTGAAGTGACCCTCCCGCCTCACCCCCTGTAGTAGGTGGGACTGCAGGTGTGAGCCACCACACCTGGCGTGGTGCTTTATTTTTAAGCATATTAAACTTTCCATAGTATTTAAAAAGTACCTTACCCACAGTGCTGCTATTACATACAGGCGTCTGGAGACTGATAGGTTAAGTGAACTGGGGACTCACTATGGAATATTGTGCAGTGGTTAGAGCCAACATATTAGGTCTACAAATTATAACATGGATAGACAGTAAAAGTATAGTGCATAGTGAACTCTGAAATGCAAAGCGATATTTAACTCAATACCATTTATATTAGCAAAAAATTCTTGCACACTAGATGTGAAAGCACCGGTACTTATGGATTCATGTGCATAAATATGCGGCTTTGTTTGTAGTGATGAAAAACTGAGTGCGACCCAAATGCCGTGAGTAAGGGAATGGTTGGGTAAACAATGAACATCCACCTATTCCACGAATTACTAGACAGCTATTAAAAAAGAACATCAGAGATCAGGACCTACTGCCCTGGAAGGACAATCGTATCATATTCTTAGATGAGAATAGCAAACCACAGAGATAAGGATTATGAATCCAGTTCAGTAAACCAAATATCTCTCCTCTCTCTCCCTCCCTCCTCTCTCTCCCTCTCTCTCCCTCCCTCCTCTCTCTCCCTCTCTCTCTCTGTCTCTCTCTCTCTCTCTCTCTCTCTCTCTCTCTCACACACACACACACACACACACACACACACACACGTGTAACCACCAGTTTAAAGAACTGAGTGATCCTGGGGACACGTGTGGAGAGATAGACCCTGCCCATGCTGTTAGCAGTGGTCACCTGCTGGGGGTGCAGGGAGATAAGAAAAAAAGATTATCAAAGACTAAAGCAAATAAAAGCTCACTATAGAAATGTTGAAAATCAGGACACAAGTATTCTATTATGGATATTACTTACAATGTGTAAACAGCAAAAACGCAGATGGACAGGAACCAGACTATAACATGAATAAAAGTAATACTTGGGTAAGAGGATTTTGAGCATAAAGAAAATTACATGAACACAAAACAGTGATATCCAAACAAACAAAAGAAACATTAAGCACCTTAGGGTGGCAGCCTACATGTGAGAGGAGAGGATGGGAGTGAGTAGGAAGATCAAAAGGACCTTTAAAAAATATTGAAGAGAAGGCGTGCGTTTAGCCCAGTGACAATGAGTGGAGGTGGGAGTATGATGAACTCAACACACTGCACCTAAGGTTAAAAAAAGTCAAATAAGGACTTTCCCCTAGAGTAGCTTATATAAAGAACAATAATACTAGAACTTACGTGGGGCAAGATGTACCCGCGACGTTAGGGTCCACTTTTCTACAGACCATCATTCAAGGGTGACTGCGGTGAGCCCCATCCCCAGAGGCAGAGTAACTAAAATTTAGCAAGGGTCTGAGTACGGACTAGTAAGTGTCATGATTATTCCGTGCGTGGGAACTCCCAGACCCGTCCTCCAGGGACTCAGGCTAGCATTACCTGTAATGATCAGTGAGAGAAGGAACGTTCAGCCCATCAATGCCTTTGCTCTTGTAAACCAGACTAGCTCACTCTGGGGAGAATATTAGCTATTAATTAGTTCCTTTAAATAGTGGCTTTGAACTTTTGGAATTAAAATTAATTGATGGTCTAAAGGAATGCCATGTAATTTTTATGGCATTGAGACTCCCCCCACCCCCGGGATTAATCTGACTTTGTTCTTTCCCCCTCATTTTCCCAAGCTTGCATCTTTTTAGTAGCCGATTGCACTTATCTTTTGAGCTTTGAACCCTGCCCCAGTGGATAAGTAATTTCATTTAGGTAAACAGTCTCTAGAAATAGATTCAAACTGTGAGCAAACAGCTTGTTTGTGATAACAGGCCCTGCCTTGCAGCCTGGTGTGTGAGGCTAATGGTCTCACGTCTGCTGATGGCGGTGGCTGACTTCCCCTCTTTGTAAGGTATCCCCCAGATGTGTTGCATTCTCTCAAGGTGCAAGGCAGGTCCTGTAAATAAACTGGGTTTCTCCGGGACTGATGCAGGGACCAGAAGAGTCACATACAACTGCAGAGCGGTTGGTCCTGTCGGGAGGGTCTCACTGTGTGGTGTTGACCATCCGTGTCATGAGCCCGGGTGCTGCGGAAAGACCGAGTTAACGCGGTTGCCTTCCCTCCGCTGGAACGTGTCCTATATCATGACACTCATTATAGTTAATGAGCTGTTAGCTTTTCCATTAAGGAATTCTTTTAAGGGTTTATAACCTGGTAATAACAATAATTTGCTTCAGGCGGAAACTCCTGTAACAGGTATGAACAGCCCAGCTCTTATCAATGTCGCTTGGGCTGGGGGAGTTGGTTCCGCCCCACACAGCATGCTAAAGGAAACTTGCCAGGATCTAGAGGTTTTTCCCTTATTTTTTTTTTTCTTTTACAATCACAATTGGTAATAGCTGTATTTGGTATAAAGTATTTCCAGAGAGGACAGTGTAATCAAGAGTCCTGGATGGGGCCAGTACATCTGCCATGGTGAGAGCTCTGGGAATGTGGAGTGATTGGTGGTTGTGAGATGCCAAATGCAGAGAAGTCAGCCAGGAAACCCTGATGCTGATACCAGCTCCACTGTATATTAGCCTGGCTACCTGAAGTGCAGAGAGAACCCTGGCTTTCCTCAGCACAGCACATAGAGGCCTGAGTGGTCAGGCAGCCCACACAAAATCCACGAAGGATTCACATTTATCCAAACACTGCAAGCTCTGGGCTTTGAGAAAGACCCTCCAGCATCCTACAGACCACAGGTGATGTTCTGTTTGTCTTCCCAACTTGAGTGGCCTGGCCTGAGACACCTATTAACATAGGCTAGGCTTCATGCCTGAAAAAGTTACATGGTGTAATATTATGACATAATAAGACATGTATGCATTTGGTTTATGCTCCTGGTTCCTGGCACACAGCTCCTAAAATCCTTGGAATCTCCAAAGGGATGTGTATTTGCATGCTATCCTGATGGCTGGCCTATGTGTGTGTTGGGGTGGGGGTGGAAGGACCTGGATCGCCTCCGGATAGAAGCTGGTTGCCGGAGGAAACAACCGTGTGATTAGAGGGTTGGAACTTGCCGTCTTCTCTCCCCAACCCCTACCCTTGACCTCTGCCAAGGAGGAGAGAAGGACTGAAGTTGATTTGATCACTCATGGCCAATAATCGATCATGCCTATGTAACGAAGCTGCCATAAAGACCCAAAAGGACAGGGTTTGAGAGCTTCTGGACTGCTGAACACATGGAGGTTCTTGGGGGCATGGCCCCTCAGGAGGGGCTGTGGAAGCTCTGTGCCCCTTTGCAGGTACCTTGCACTGTGTGTTACTTCATCTAGCTGCTTATCTGTGTCCTTCGCAATATACTTTATAACAAAGAGGTAAATGTAAGTAAAGTATTTCATTTAAGGTTTTTTAGAATATGAAGAAAAAATATGTATACATATAGAAAAGAGGTTTTTTTTCATTTTATTTGTAATTTTTGTTTAAGCTTATGGTTCTGCGAGCTGAGAAGTTCAAGGGCATGGTGCTAGCTTCTGGTGAGGCCGTCATGCTGCGTCATGATGTGGTGGTGGAGGTCACAGGGAAAGCAGACATGTACGAAGGGGGACAAACCTGACAGACAGCCTCGTTTCCCTGCGTTCTGTGAGTTGTCCTAGCAAATCCAATGTGAGGAAGGAGTCTTGGGAACTCTCGAGTTCTGCTGGTTGGTCAGAAGTACAGGGAATACAACATAGGCCTGGCAACTGGCATCTGGAGAGGGAGACAGCCTTGTGGAACTGAGCTCTTCACCTGTAGGGTCTGACTCCATCTCCAGGTAAAGAGTGTCAGAATTGAGTTAAATTGTAGGACACCTGGTTGGTGTCTTCTGGAGAACTGCTTGACGTGTGGGGAAAACCCCAATACATTTTGGTTATCAGAGGTGAAATACCTTGTGCTGAGTGTATGACAGCGGTAAAAACTGTTTGGTTTTTCTTGTCTCTTACACAAGGCATGAGGAGAGTCTTGTGCCTTGTGACTATGAAGAGTCCCTAGACTGAGTGGAAGAAGAGGTTAAAGAAGGCAGCTCAGGGGATCCTTCCCTCTCAGCCTCTTGAGCAGCTGGGACTACAGGTGTATGTCACCACACCCAGCTAAATTTTTGTATTTTTTTGTAGAGACAGGGTTTTGCCATGTTGCCCAGACTGGTCTTGAACTCGCGCTTGCACCTTATGAATTTGAAGAATCCCTAAACTGAGTGGAAGAAGTGGTTAAGGAGGGCAGTCAGGGAGGTGAGCAGTCCCTCCTGGATAAGAGATTGACAGGATGAAGGATGTGAGAAGGGCGTTCTATCTATGGAGGAGCTGAGTGGCTCGGAGTCCCACATGGCACAGAAAAACATCAATGGTGCTGCCAGGAGTGAGGGATCTTGGACAGCGCTGCAGAGGAGAGGCTGAGTTGGGAGAAGCACTGATTTCATGTTTTAAGGTGTGTAGACCTAAGTTACACCGTGTATGGGCTTCCAAGACAGTGCGACAAGAGGAAGGAGGTGGGGCCAGGACCTGGCAGACCCACTCCTCACGCCTTCTGCTGGCTCTCGGGGTAATGGCTGCTGGAGTCGGAAAGAAACCTGGAATGTCTGAGGATCCAAATCCTGGACAGGTTTTGGAAGGATTGGTAGGTCAGATTGCCCTTTCATCTCTACATCGTGTTTTCCTGTGAAAGAACTGGTCCGGCCCTGGGCAGACTGGCCCCTGTCCCAGTGAGGTGGGCTTCCAGTGACCTGAAGCACATGCTTAGCAGGAGAGTCTCTGACCTAATTAAGAGGCTTTAAAATTTAAATCTGAGTCTTGAACTGTTTGGATGTAAGAAAAGGTGTTCCAATATAGAAAGAACAGTCAATGGAAGAGGTATGCATTTTTTTAAGAGAAAAGTCTGCTGTAGGGGCCATTGCCAAGACAATACTTCTGTTCTCAGATGTCTATGTGTTAATTGCACTTTTAAATAGGCTTCGCCTTCCTGTTTTAAAATAATACACGTGCACTATAGAAAATTTAGGAAAATATAGGTAAGGGTAAGACTGAAGCAAAAAGAGCCTATTGTCTCCCCCTCCCCCCTTAAGCTGTAACTGCTGTTGGTCACTTTCTAGATTTCTTTTCATATTGTGTGTTCTAAAATGACAGTTTATCCCATTAAAATGGCCCGGCGCCACCCGCGCAGTGCCTGTTCCCAGACTGAGGCCCAGCCCCTCGCCCGTGCGCCTCACCCGCGCCGCGGCATGTCCGACAGATTGCCCTGCAAAGTCCCTGGCATCGGCCCCGCTGCTTGGGGCGCACGGCTGTGGGCACGGAGGGCGGGGCGATGCGCGGCCTGCTGCGCATGCGTGAGCGGGCCTGCTGCGCCCGTGGGAGCGGGGCTCGGCCTCCAAGCCGCAGGAGGGCGCCCGCCTCGCTGGCTGCCTGCACCTGCCGCGGAGGCGGCGGTCCCCACGGAGACCCTCGTCGCCCTGGGCGCTGCAACACCGTCTCCACCCAGGACCATGCGGCGGCTGCCATCGCCAAGGCTGGCATTCCAGTGTATGCCTGGAAGGGCGGAACGGACGAGGAGTACCTGTGGTGCATTGAGCAGCGCTGTGCTTCGAGGACGGGCCCCTCAGCAGGCTTCGGGATGGCGGGGGCGACCTCACGACCGCATCCACACCACGCGCCCGCAGCTCCTGCCGGGCATCCGAGGCGTCTCCGAGGAGACCACGGCCGGGGTCCATGAGCGCCGCAAGATGGCGGCCAGTGGGATCCTGAAGGCCCTGCCATCGACGTCAGCGGCTCCGTCACCAAGAGCAGGTCTGACAGCCTCCGTGGCTGCCGGGAGTCCCTCGGAGACGGCATCGAGCGGGCCCCAGACGTGATGATGGCCGGCAAGGCAGCCGTGGTAGCAGGCTATGGCGATGTGGGCGAGGGCTGGGCCCAGGCCTGTGGGGTTTCGGGCCCGCGTCGTCGTCACTGAGATGGACCCCATCGGCGCACTGTCGCGCTGCAGGCTGCTATGGAGGGCTATCAGGTGACCGCCCTGGATGAGGACTGTCAGGAGGACATCTTTCTTGGCTGGCACTTTGACCAGATGAAGGATGCTGCCATCGTGTGTAACACTGGACACTTGGACATGGACATCAGTGTCAAGTGGCTCAACGAGAACGCTGTGGAGAAGGTGAACCTCAAGCCGCAGGTGCACTGGTACCGGCTGAAGAATGGGCGGCACATCATCCTGCTGGCTGAGGGTCAGCTGGTCATCCTGGGTTGTGCCATGGGCCACCCCAGCTTCCTGAAGAGTAACTCCTTCACCAACCAGGTGATGGCGAAGATCGAGCTGTAGACCCACCCAGACAAGTACCCTGTTGGGGTTCACTTCCTGCCCAGGAAGCTGGATGAGGCAGTGGCTGAAGCCCACCTGGGCAAGGTGAACGTGAAGTTGGCCAAGCTGACTGAGAAGCAGGCCCACTGCCTGGGCATGTCCCATGATGGCCCCTTCAAGCTGGATCACGACTGCTACTGAGGGCCAGGTCTGGGCTTCACCTTCCAACTGCTGTCCTTGCCCAGGTCCTGCCTTTCCTCCCTAAGAGCAAACGGCACCAACTTTGTGACTGGTTTGTCAGTGTCCCCATCTACTCTTTGGGGCTGGTCACTCAGTGTTTGGCCTCTGCTGCAGCCCTCATACTGTTCCAAGTGTGGCAGCAGGAACTGAGGGGCCCCTTCTCAACTCCAGGTCACAGTGGAGGTACCAGCCACAGGGAACCATGAACTCACTGGTCTTGGAATAGCTCACTAAGTCAGTCCTTCCTTAGCCTCGAAGTCAGTAGTGGAGTCACAAAGCCCATGTATTTTGTCATCTAGGCCTTCACCTGGTCTGTGGACTTAGATCTGTATATTTGGTTTACGGGTCTGGTGGTTCCTCAGCCCACGAGAGATGAGGAGCTATATTGAAGGGCAAAGAGAAGCTGTTGTTTGAATTTTCCTGAGAGCTTGGCTTAGTGCTGGCCTTCTCTTAAACCTCCTAACAACGAGGTTAGTACTTTTAGTCCTTGTTTTACAGGGGCTAGAATAGACCGTTAAGGGGCAACTGAGAAAGAACAGAGAAGTGACAGTCGGAGGTTGAGAGGGGCCAGAAAAACATAAAAGCAGGCATCGATCTGCTACCACTTTGTAACCAGATGGTTCCCATCACAACCTGGGTCAAAAAGAGAATAATTTGGCCTAAAATGTTTATAATGTTAAAGTAAAGCAGGAATGTGGGTACATAAAGATCCTGATGCCCAAAAAAAAGTTGTAGATATTTTAGATCATGGGAAAAGCACAAAGAAGAAAAATATACTCACAGTGCCACCTCCATGTTAACATAGTTTTTAACTTTTTATTTTGGAAAACTTCAAACATATATAACCTTTTAACTTTTTTTTTTTTTTTTTTTTTTTTT
>NW_016107572.1:1349615-1371304 GCF_001604975.1 Cebus imitator | reverse complement strand
CAATGGCGCGATCTCGGCTCACCGCAACCTCCGCCTCTTGGGTTCAGGCAATTCTCCTGCCTCAGCCTCCTGAGTAGCTGGGATTACAGGCACGCACCACCATGCCCAGCTAATGTTTTTTTGTATTTTTAGTAGAGACGGGGTTTCACCATCTTGATCAGGATGGTCTCGATCTCTTGACCTCATGATCCACCCGCCTCGGCCTCCCAAAGTGCTGGGATTACAGGCTTCTTCATGCCTTTTTAAATAGAATACTGGGCCTTGAAATTGGCCATCCCACCTCCCATCTCATATCACGTTCATTAGTCATTTATTGCCAAGTAACAAAATTGTTTCAAATTGTAGCAGCTTACAAAATTGACCAAATTGTAGAGGTCTTAACAGGCATTTATGACCTTACAGAGTCTTTTAGGGTCAGTAATCTGGCTTTGGCTTAGTGCAGTGGAGTGATTTAGCTTGGTGGTCTGTTTCTCATGAGGTTCGAGCAGCTGGCTAGAGCTGCAGTCTCCGAACTCTTGACTAGGACTAAAGCATCTATTTTGATGTTCAGTCATGTGGCAAATGGCAAAAGGTTTTATTTCCTTGCCACTGAACCTTTCTGTAGGGCTGGTCGTGGCATGGCAGCCAGCTTTCTCTAGAGTGAGGAAGGCAGGGGGTGGGGGCTGAGGGAGGGAGATTGACCAGGATGGAAGCGGCAGAGTCTTTAGAGCCTCATCTTGAAAGTGACATATTATCACTTCTGTTGGTCATGCAGAGCAACCCCAGCACACAGTGGGAGGAGAACCAGACAAGACTTTGAAGGCTGGGAGGTGGGGTGCATTTGGTACCATGTTGGAGGTCCCTTTAACCCATCTTTTCCATCATTTGTCCTTGCCCTTCAGATCCAGTCCAGACTCCTTATCATAGCACTTAAGGTTCTTCATGCCTGACCTCGGACAAAAATACCCCCTTTCATTTATTCATTCAGAAACTCAACACGGCCAGGACTGCTGGCTCACACCTGTAATCCCAGCACTTTGGGATGCTAAGGCGGGAGGATTGCTTGAGACCAGGAGTTTGAGACCAGCCAGGGCAACATAGTGAGACCTTGGCTTTACAAAAGTTAAAAAGTTAACCAGGCATGTGGTAGCCCATGCCTGTAGCCCCCCAGCTACTCTGGAGGCCGAAGAGGGAGGATAGCAGGAGCCCAGGAGTTCCAGGCTGCAGGAAGCTATGATTGTGCCACTGCACTCCAGCGTGGCGGCAGAGTAAGACTGTCTCCTAAAAACAAACAAAAAAAACCCAAAAAAAAACTCAACAAGTGTTTTTAATATGATCATATTTTAGACAGTGGAAACAGATTAAAATCTTTCTACTTGGGGGGTTTTACAATCTCATGAGGGGACACAGGAAACAACAAATAAATAAATATGTAAGTGGCATAGTGATGTAAAAGTATATAATATAGTAGACATTAACATTCTTGGCCATCAGAAGATGATAACTACCGTCTAGGGAGAAAATAGATTGGAATAAGAAGGATCAGGATGTTCTTCGGTGGAAGTCTGGTTTGCAATATTTTTTTCTATTTGCAATTTTTAAAGACCTTAGGGTAGGCCACTAAGTGGGAGACAGTTAAATACAAATTGAAAGTGGTGAGGACCTGCACCATGTGGGTGTGTGGGGAAGAAGCTCACAAAGGCCCTGAGGTGGGTGTGCATCTGGTGAGTTCACAGACCAGCAAGGAGGTCAGTGTGGCTGGAATGGGGTGAATGACGAGCAGAGGAATAGGGATGTGAGGTTGGAGGAGCTGTGGGGAAGGGAATATCAGGTTCAGGGACCTTATAAGGTCACGGGACACTCTGAGTGAAGTGCAGAGGAGTCACGACTACATTTGTAAAGACCCACTCTGACACCGTGCTAAGAATTCAGCTAAGGGGTCAGAGAGTGAAGCAGAATACCCTGTTAGGAAGTTACTGTAAGAATCCAGGTGAGATACGGCAAAGGATTGGCCAAGGAGGTGTGAGGAAGGTTATGATACCTGGTACTGCAATTATTACTCTCAAATCGGGTGTGAGGAAGGAAATGGTACCCAGCTGCTGCAATTATTACTATCAAATCAGGTGTGAGGAAGCAAATGGTACCCAGGTACTGCAATTATTACTCTCAAATCGGGTGTGAGGAAGGAAATGGTACCCAGGTACTGCAATTATTACTCTCAAATCGGGTGTGAGGAAGGAAATGGTACCCAGGTACTGCAATTATTACTCTCAAATCTTATTTCTTTTCAATGTTGTGCTACTTGTTGATGGCTCCCATGTTACTGAATGACACACCCTAAGAAGAAAATCCATTTTGCTAGTACCGATTGATCAATAAAGGATTCTTTATACCTTAGGGTTAAATTACTTGTTAATTAAAACTTCTGTAGCTAAAGGCTCTCTTTGGAAAGTGTTGGTTATTTGAGGGTCTGATATTGCACAGTTTTTGACTTCCCCTGTCCCTTCGAACGAGAGGGAAATACGAGCGTAGTTACTTGTGTATGCAGTTGTGGTACCTGGTGTTGGAAGCTGTATGGAGGAGGCGAGAGCGTTGATCATAACTCACTGACTTTGTAATTAAACTCTCTTTTTATTAAAGCTGAAATTCTTAAAGGCCCCTGCCTGTGTGGGACTGGAAATTATTTATCATAGAAATTGTCTGCTTTGCTATAAAAATGTTGATATATTATTCTGTTCATGAGATCTAGACACTGTTTTTTTAAAAAATGTCTCTAGCTATAGATGTGCAGACATCATATGAACTTCTTTCTAATGTCAAATTTATTGAACTCTCTGTGTGTGTGTGAGACTAATGTCTCAACCTTTTTTAAAAAAATTTTACTTATTTGTTATGATGATAGCTGTGGCCTTGTAAAAATAAATAAAATAAAATGTTTACTTATTTGAAGCACCGAGTGGGTGTTTCAAACTCACAAGAGTGGTTGGGGATCAAAAAAAAGTATATAAGAGAACATATTTCTTTGCCAAGTCCAGTCCATTTCATTCTGTGTCCCAAACACTCCAGTGAATGCAGCAGCCATCAGTTAAATAAACAAGTATTTCTACTGGTGGCAGCAGCCTCAGTATGCTTACATCCACCATGCTACTCTCTACTGAGGGACTTCTGCTGATGGAGCCTTAGCTGAGATTACCTAGACAGTTTTTTCTTCTATGTGGAGCCAATTACCATGTAATACATATGAAACTGCAACAAATAGACAATGAAATATATTAACAAGGATCTATTCTAAGTAAAAGGATGTGAAATGATGGACAAAGTCCTTGTTACTGATGCCTTTCTCACAATTTTTTTTTTACCATCACTTTAATTGGAGTGTTTAATATGGTTGGATGCAAGTCCATCACCTTTGCTTTGTATTTGTTCCACCTTCTTTGTTCCTTTCTTCCTCCTTTTGTGCCAACTTTTGAGTAAACTGAACATTTCTTAATATTCCATTTTATCTCTTCTATTGAGTTTTTAGCTAGACACACTCACCATGTGTGTGTTCAACTGGTTTCTCTAGACATTACAATATGCATCTTTAACTTATTACAGACCAACTTCAAATAATAATATGTTACTTCTATATCGTTACTGTAGATAGCTAATTTTACATATGATCACAAGGGAAAAAAATCAATACTATACCTATTATATTTATGTGAAAATTAGCTGTATTCAGATTTGCATTTTGCAATCAATGTGGGTGCAGAGCCCTCCTCTGCCTAATCACAGAATTGATTATGTAATTCGCAGACATTTGTGTGGTTGCTGGTTGCCCGCTTACCTGAGTATTTCATTTCTTCAGAGACAATTACTGTTTTGTTTTTCTCTTTTGAAATAACTAATGCAAATGAAGAAGAAAATGAGAAATGTTAAGCGGAAATCTTTTTTTTTAAAGGGAAGCTGAATCAGCGCTGGTGAAGTAGCAGCCACGGTTCAGTGGCCCTTTTCACAATGAAGGTGATGAGAGATTTCACCTCGCAGTCACGGGTACCATTTTATTGAGGTCTGAGTTGACTAACTCATAGTCTGAGAATGTGGATGGATTTGAGAGGCTCAGCTTAGGGGTTGATTTTCCTTGGCGTAGATCTGCATGTCATTTGCAAATGAATCCCTTCTTGCTGTCCTGCATGACACATGTGCCATGTCCCATTTAGCCCCTATGAGTCTACCACAGAAGTCAGTGTTGTGTGGATCAGGGGGCATAGGGGACTTCTGGCCCAGTGCCATGTAGCTAACTGCTTAGTACATATTAGTAATCAAAGGTGGATCTTAATGAATCCACTATTTTATTTGGATATTTTGAATGCTCTCTATGCAGACTGGTCCTCTTTGGAAACCAGTTCTCTTGACTACAAAAGGAACAAATTTAAAAAAAAAATCAACATTTGGTACCTATACAGATAGAATGAAATACTGCCTTTGCTTAAAAAAGGCTTGGTTGGAACCTTATGTTGAATCTTGTAAAATTCCATTTGTTATTATTTTACAATGCACATGAGTTTGTGTTACTTATCACTGTGTGTGCATGTATTTTTCAAAGTTGCATTTTAGTGGGCTGTCATATCTTATAGTAGGTTACGCATGAAAAGTTATTTTGGCTGATTAGCAAAATTAAAGGTAGAAAAAGCTGTAACTGGGATGACTAAGAAAGGAAAGAAGGGCATGGCTTATTATTCAGAATTAACTTTTAAAGCACTTTTATCTGTTTAACACATGTACATAGTCAGTGTCCTAATGTTTTGCTTTTAACTGGCTACCTGGTATAGTTGCTTTCCAGGTTCTTATCAGGAAATACAGTCTCAAACTCACTGCCATTAATACCTTTCGAAAGCTCTGCAGAGAGAAACAATATTTATGGAGGATTGCCTGAAGTATTTGTTGTCCATCCATTTTTTAGATAAGTCATCATCAACCTGTTGTCTTACAGACCCCTGGGAGAATGTGGAGTTATTGCAAGGTTGTCTGCAAATCCTTTACTGAAGGTATTATTATTTCTGTCATAGTTATCTGTAAGGACACAACAGTGACATTGAATATTTTGTTTAAGGGAACAGAGCCTTTTCCAACACCCGGGTCTTTACTTAAAAGAAGAAAATCATGTGATAAATGCAATCAGTGATGGGATCTGGAACAGGACTTGCCAGGGTTTGAACTTAACTACTTGTGCTTTAAGCCTCACTTTAGCATCATAGAACCATGGGACATTAAATGCTGGAAAGGACCCCATAGGGTCGGTTAGGTCACTGATGGGACATCTGCATTGTGAGTGGGGGAAGTGTGACACTTCCCACTGGTGGTGGTGCATTTTCTGGGATGCTCAAAGCTGTTATTTGTAGTTGAGAACAATAGAGGTGTCAAAAACATCTGCTTTAAGTATTGATTTTTACAAAGCCAGTCCGTAATTTTATCATTTTATTTTGTTTTGTTTTTTGAGATGGGGTCTCACTCTGTTGCCTGTGCTGGAGTGCAATGGCATGAACACGGTTCACTCCAGCCTTGACCTCCCAGGCTCAAGCAATCCTTCTGACCCAGCCTCCCAAGTAGCTGAGACCACAGGTGCATGCCATCACAGCTGGCTAATTTTTGTATTTTTAGTGGAGACAAGGTCTTGCCATGTTACCCAGGCTGGTCTCGAACTCCTGGGATCAAACGATCCACCTACCTCAGCCTCCCAAAGTGATGGGATTAAGGGTGTGAGCCACCGTGCCTGGCCAGAAAGTAATTTTAAACCAAATGAAACAGTGAGGGCAGCAGCTTGCAAGGATCAGTTCTGTAAGGATGTCCCGTGACTGGGGCCATCAGAGGAGCTGCTGCTGACTCCGCACCCACGAGCTGAACGGCAGCAGCCACCACGACCGTGTGTAGCCACGTATTACTTAACTTATGCCCGCAGTGAACTGTGCATTAGAGGAGGGAAGCATAAGGAGCACTGAATCTGAAAAAAAATTAAAGGAGCCCCCAAATTATGGCAATTCTGCCAACTGACCCCAAAATGCTCCTCATCAAATCTGCACATTGCAATAATCTGCTCTGAATTCTGACATACACATCAGGATGCTTCTAGTTTTTTTGAATGCCAATAGTCAAAAGGGGAAATAGAATAATAATTATATCCAATTTGGCTCTTCATTTATGGAAAATTAAAACCATCCCATGGGCAGTGTGAAAGTGTTTGCGTATAGTAATGTGAAACCTTCTTTGTCATGTTGTCATTTAGAAACAAAATGATTTATAAAAAAATTTAACACAAAAAATAAGACTTCCAAACATCTAGTCCTGAAGGCAGTTTTTAATTTACATCAGATGTAGTTAGATGTATTAACCAGGTTTTCTTTTAACTTTCCTTTTTTTTTTTTTTTGAGACAGAGTCTTGCTCTGTTGCCCAGGCTGGAGGTACAGTGGTGCAATCTCGGCTCACTGCAACCTCCACTTTCCGGGTTCAAGCAATTCTTCTGCCCCAGCCTCCCAAGTAGATGGGATTACAGGCAGGTACCACCATGCCTAGCTAATTTTTCTATTTTTAATAGAGACGGAGTTTTGCCATGTCTGCCAGGCTGGTCTCGAACTACTGGACTCAAGTGATCTGCTCACCTTGGCCCCCCAAAGTGCTGGGATTACAGTGTAAGTCACTGTGAAATATTAATGTAGATTAAGTTTAGGAAAACAAAAAGAAATGAAAGCTTAGGTAACACAGCAATATGTATTGTTTTATTAAAAAGCAAATAAACAAAATAGGCTGGGTGTGGTGGCTCACACCTGTAATCCCAGCACTTTGGGAGGCCAAAGTGGGCGGATCACTCGAGGTCAGGAGTTTGAGACCAGCCTGGCCAACATGGTGAAACACCATCTCAATAAATAAATAAATAAAAACAAATCCTCCTTTATATTTAGCCTTTCTCTACGTTTAAATATAAATATAAAAAGCATAGAAAAAGGTCTGAAAGGACACACGCCATATTGTTAACAGCAGTTACCTCTGAGAAAGAGAACAGCTTCAGATTAAGTGGGGAGCAATTAAGGAGACTTTCAAAAATATGTTTTTATGTGTTTACCTACGTAGCAAACCTGCACATTATGCACATGTACCCCTGAACTTAAAAGTTGAAAAAACAAAGAAAATATGTGTTTATGTACTATGATTGCTTTTGTAATACGAATAGTAATAGGAAGCAAAAAGCTAAGGGGCTGTGGTGGTCGTGAGAATGTGTCTCTTAGATTTCCTGCCGCCAGTGAAATTGATCATTGACTGATGGTCCAAGCTGCTCCCCCCTGAAATCCATCACAGTGTTTTTGGTCCAGGCCATGCTTCCCGTGAGCTGCTCCTAGTCAACAACTGAACATTGAGGGCAGGTAGGGGGATACTAAGGGAGGCCTGTTCCTGAGAAACAGAGGGACTTTTCTGATGGGTAACTTTGGTTTGAGGACTCCCTGTTGGCTTTAGCAAAACTTTCACTGATTTTGTTCCCTTCCTCCCTTCCTCCCTTCCTCTCTCCCTCCCTTTCTCCCTCCCTCCCTCCCTTCTTTCCTTTCCCCGTCTTTCCTGTCTCCCTTCTTCCCTTTTCCTCTTCCTCCCTTCCTCTCTTCATTCTCCCCCTCTACTTTATTTCCTTCCTTCCCTTTCTTCCTGCCCCACCCCCTTCCCCAGTGGCATCCCAGCTGGAAAGCAATCCCAGCCTTCTCCAGCTCCCTCCCCATCTTCCCTCACTGATGTTTCCCCATTCGGTGTCTTGCACCTTTAATCCCATCTTGGTGTCTACTTTCTAGAGGACCCAGACAAACACAATGTTTTTTAAAAAGCCATTTATAAAGTTAATTATACATGAAAAGCCATTTATGAAATTATTTATAAAGCCATTTTAGACGAAAAGCCATTTATAAAGTTAATAATAGACAAAACCTGACATTGTACAGTAAGGGCACTACAGCATGCTGGTAGTGGCCAGCATAGGAAAATGTGCATTAGAGATAGGGTTCTCTCTCTGCACTGTGAGGATTTACAATATATGTAAGTTAAATTTATTAGAGTTATAAGCGTTACTTCGGCCCTTGGGATTGATGTCTTTATTATCAGTCAATTGAGATATTTAATATAAATAGGATATGTTAAATTTATAGTTGCAGTTTAAGTTTTTCAAAGAAGTATAACATCCAAAGTTTGTGAAGGGAACTAAATATTCATCAATACCCTTAAAGGTGATTCTTAATATTTGTAATTTTATAAATAAAATAGTAAGACATGAAGTAGTTCTTAAAACTTAAGGAAAAAATAGGCTTTTAAATTTTGAAACTTAATTAAAAATAAGTATTTATTAGTGAGAAAATAGTAAAGTTCGTTGAATGGTAGTTTCTATACACTGAAATCATCCTCAAGAGTACCAAAATGTTTTCATTTTGTAAAGATTAAGCTGGGATTTCCATATGAATGGTAGGCAGTGGTGTGCTGGTAAATATCTAACAATAGTAGATTTGCAAAAATATGTGTACATAGTTTATTATAAATTTTACTGATGTGAAGGTTGTGTAGCACACAATTTACACGTAGTAATAAAATATCAACTCTATTGTAAATTTTTACATGGACAGTTGATTCTCACAGAACACTTTCATTGATTTTTGCCAAATTCATGTATTCATAACCAGCCTATGATTTGACAATAGGAATTGTATTCCAATCCACTAACTTTTTTCCCAATAAATTTATTGTCATGAAATCTATATGTGTCATTGTCAAACTATTTCTCATCTTTGTGCAAATAATATTCATTAAACTAAAATTTCCTTTACTTTTAGTGGTACCTTTGAGTTTAATCTGTGTTATTAGCCTTTTCTTCTTTAAGTGTAGACACTGACAGCAATAAATTAAGCCGTGACTTGTAGGTTTTGCCAATTTCCATGGTGTAAATGCTCCCTTGATTTCAAGTCACCAACATGAGGTCACTAAATGCACAGAAGTACATTATTCAATGGTATTGCCACCACATTGATGCAGTAGACTCGAATAACCTGGAGACCATACATAGCAATAGATACAGTAAAATGTAATAAAATCATTAAGGGCTGATGACTTTTGAATTATTATTGCTTTTGTTTTAAATAATCTCCATTTAATTGTAAATGCATACAATTCAGTTGTTAATAATGTCTGGATTTAACAGCCAGCTTGCAAAATTCTTGAGAATCTAGCAGTTAGCTCTTATGAGCTGGTACAAGCTGGCTCCAGCATAGCACTAATAGTAGGGGATGGCAGGGCTTAAGTTTTAGAGAAATGCAGCGAGCCAAAGGCCCAGTCTCTTAATGACAGTAGGAGGAGGAGCTAGAGAAAGAGGCTGATATGGTTTGGATTTGTGTCCCTGCCCAAATCTCATGTCGGATTGGAAGAAAGACCTGGTGGGAGGTGATCGGATTATGGGGTGGATTTTCCTCTTGCTGTTCTTGTGGTAGTGAGTGAGTTCTCATGATATCTGATGGTTTAAAACTGTGTGACACATCCCCCCTCACTCTCTGTTTCTCCTACCACCATGTGAAGAAGGTCCTTCCTTTCCCTTTGATTTTGCCATGATTGTAAGTTTCCTGAGGCCTCCCTGTCATGCTTTCTGATAAGCCTGTGGAACTGTGAGTCAATTAAACCTCTTTTCTTTATAAATTACCCAGTCTCAGGTAGTTCTTTGTAGCAGTGTGAAATGGACTAATACAAAGGCATAGCCAAAGGCTAGGATTCTTCAAAGAAGCAGGTTTGGTTTGTGTCACTTTTTTCTGTTCAATGCCACTCACATTGGCCCTGGTGATCATCATTGCCACCAGCTAATCTACACCTTAGAATTCAAGATAGGATTATTGTTCAGTCTCTCAGCTAGTCATCCTGCCTCAGATTCTTTCCTCACTCGTCCACTCTACACTCAGCTTCCAGAATAATCTTCTCAAACACATCTTTGTATGCGTTCTTTCCCATATTGCCAGCCCCTGGATAAATTCAATACCAAGAAATCTGCTTTTTACATTTTTCGAAATTGCGCACTGACCTTTCCACGGCGTCCCTACATGTGCGCATTTCAACTCATTCCCCTATTCTGAAGAACTGACCTTTTAGCCGTCGGTTGTTGAACAGGTCAATTGCATTTCAGCCGCTTAGGCTTTGCAGCCACCATTGCCTTGTTGTAAATTTTTTACTCCACATAATTGCTTACTTGCAACCTGTTCTTCCTACATGAATTATGTCAAACTCTAAATACTCCAAAAACCATTGTCAAAATGAAGCTTTCTCATCTGAACACTTGTACCTTTTTTTAAGGCATATGTTGTTATCCAGTTTTACATATCTCCACACTCACATCTAGGTCATCAAGTGTCATGGTGCCCGAATGAAGGCCTTAACCTCTTGGGGCCAGAAATGGTAGATATTTGACAAGTATTTCTTGCTGATGACCAGAGCTCGATGTTCTTCAGAGTGGGATACTCCTTGATGGAGTTGTGTTATTTGACCAATTGGTTTCTGATACATTTTTTCCCCTTACTGTTTATTTCTTCATCCTTAGCTTCTCTTTGTAATGGATGGAAATATGAAGCTTCCTTGCACATTGATTGCCCTTTGTATCAGTCTGCTTGGGCTGTCCTAACAAGATACCATGGACTGGGCGGCTTCCACAACAGACATTTATTTTCTCATAGTTCCAGAGGCTGGAGGTTACAAGGTCAGGGTGTGGACAGGGCTGGCCTCTGGTGAGGGCTCTCTTCCTGCCTTGCAGACAGGCGCCTTCTCACTCTGTCCCCACATGGCCCTTCTTCTGTATTTGTGAAGAGAGAGATCCCTGGTGTCTCTGCCTCTTCTTTTTTTTTCATTGGTTTCCATTTTTTTTCCTCTCAGCAGAATCAACTTCCTCTTCTTGTAAGGACATCCATCCTATCAAATTAGGCCTACTCTTTTGACCTCATTTAAACTTAATTGCCCTCTTAAAGTCCCTGTCTCCAAATACAGTCACACAGGAGGCGGGGGCTTCAACGTATGAATTTTAGAGGGGTATACTTTAGTCCTTAACACCTTTTAAATTGAATTTTTATTTTTCAAAATAGCGTTTTGTTTCCCTTTGGTTATAAAATGATGCTGTATCTTCCTCTCCTCTTCACTGAGTGAATTCTTTATTAAAATCAAGAACAGAAAGGCCCCAGTTGTGGGAGCAGCTGCTGCGCACCAGTAGCAGCAGGGAGGCAATCGCATGGTGGTTTGGAGCACGCGCTCCCAAGTCGCACTGCTGTGGCTTCAACCTGACCCTGCCATTCGGCAGCTGTGTAACCTGGCGCATGTTACTTAACCTCTCTTTGTTTCTGTGTTTTTATGTCCAAAATGGGAATGATAACACTGGTTCTACCTCATAGGAAAGCATTGAGTGTTGTAGGGGAGATTAAATGAGCTAATATGTGTAAAGCACCTGCAACATTAACTATTATTATGTCTACCTTAGATCTCTCCTCACTTTAAATGCCTGTAGAAGTATTTGTGTGTCTCTATAGCACCCCATTCAGGCAAGCAATAGTAGGGGAATATCACAGAATGCTTGTGTTGATTTAAGGGTACCATATTGCTTTCAAAAAAGAGCCAGTCCATAGGCTGGGCATGGTGGCCCATGCCTATAATCCCATCACTTTGGGAGGCCAAGGCGGGTGGATCACCTGAGGTCAGGAGTTCGAGATCAGCCTGACCAACATGGTGAAACCCCATCTCTAAAAAAAAAAAAATAAGCCAGTCTAAATCAGTAGAAGCCCTGATGAGGGGGATTCTTGCCAAGGTCACATGCATCACCTGCCACATATGCCCAATTTCCCTGAGTTCAACAAGTGCTTATTTATAACTAACATGCAATATTATGGCCAGTGCAAAAAAAAAGAAAAAAAAGGTGTTCACAGTTATTACTGTCAGCACAAAAGAGGGGCTTTGGGGCTTAGGCTGAAGGTGTGGGGGGCATCTGGAAGGACTTCCTGGAAATGGCGGTGTCTGAGCTAAAGAATAGTTGTTGGAAGAATAAGTAGAAATTGGGATTAAAGTGTCTTAGCAATAATCTTCTGAGTTGATATTGTTTTCAGAAGAAAATTCAACAGTATTTCTTTGTAGTGAAAATTATCTTATATTAGAATTAGCAGTTGTTGAGAACCAGTTGGCAGAAGTTTCCAGCAAAAATAGCAGGCACTGTGACTTTAAAAATATTCCTAATTTTAAAAATGATTTATTAAAAATGAATCAAAATCCTATTTTTACGGGACAAACGGGAGAAAGCAATCCCTTATTTAGTTGGTAATTTTAGATGTCATCCAACTATGAATTTCACGTATTTATTCATTCCATGAATATTTTTGGCTACCTACTACTATGTACCAGGGGACTGAGGATATAGTGGGGAGTGCATCAGACTTGTGGTCTTTGCCTTCATGAGTGTAGGAGAACTAGAGGAGAAGAGATAAACAAAAAAAAGTATGATGACCATTAAGCCAGGAGAAGCAGAGGACATAGCGGGAGAAGGTTCCAGAAGCCTTCAAAACATGATGATAAAATTACTCGAAATTCTGTCAGTCTAACTGCACTTAATTTCTTCTCTCTCTCTTCTTTTTTGCATTTTTTTCCTCCTTGCACACTCGCTTTTTACACTCTTCCAGTGATGGTGTAAGGCTTCCTCGACATTCACTACCATGACTAAATAAATCCCAGCTGTTACTCACCTGGAGCGTGTTAAGAGAGTTGCCAAAGCCAGAAGCATCTCCATTGTACATCGATTTTCCGGGGTGGCTCTTATTTGTGATTTTGATTTTAGGGCTTATATTTGATACCATTGTTTGTTGCCTCTGTACAGTGACTTCATCATTGCCTCATGTCTCCCCAAGCTGGCAGTGGCCTGGGCATCTCATTTTGCCTCAGATTCAATTGCTCTGGAGCATGACCTTCTGTGATCATTTAAATTATTGTTCATCAGATAATCCCTCCTCTTCCCTCCCACCACAAGCAGAGTATATACTTCTCTGTCTTGTTGACTTTGGACTTGGCATATGACTTGCCTTGGCCGAAAGACTGACAGCAGATGTGCCGTGAGCTGAGGCCTTAAATGTGCTTGCACATTGCTCTTGGGTCTTATGCTCTGGGGATCCACCCTAGGAAGTGATTGTCCCAGGTAACCATTGGTCTGGGGAGGATGAGAGACATGTGGAACAGGTCTGTACCCAACCCACACGCAAGTCCAGCTGATCTTACCCATAGTGGAGTCACTTAGGGGAGCTCAGACCCAGTCAGTGCTTTGCTACAGAACACTGAGTTGGACAGTTTGTTCTGCATCACTGTGGTGGCGAGAGATGACTAAATTCAGTATCTCTTTGACACCCCTCTCCAGGGCATCTCTAAGTGAATTTTGTATATGCCATAGGGTCTACATATTAACACTATATTTTAAGTGAATCTAGCAATTTTTACGTTCTGTAGCACTACGCATTTATTCAACAATCATCATATTAAACCTTTACTAGAGCCAGGCACCATGGAAGCAAGAGAGATGAAGAGTACAGCCCCTGCTCTCTTGGACTTTATAGTCCAATAAGGGAGATGGGCTTAAGTGACCATATAAATTAAATGCAGAATTACAAAGTGAGATAAACTTCCTGAACACAGTTCTGTAAGTGCATTGATAAGGAAACTTGGCTGGGCGTGGTGGCTCACGCCTGTAATCCTAGCACTTTGGGAGGCCGAGGCAGACGGATCACAATGTCAAGAGATTGAGACCATCCTGGTCAACATGGTGAAACCCCGTCTCTACTAAAAATACAAAAATTAGCCGGGTGTTGTGGCACGCGCCTGTGGTCCCAGCTACTCAGGAGGCTGAGGAGGAAGAATCGCTTGAACCCAGGAGGCGGAGGTTGCAGTGAGCCGAGATTGCACCACTGCACTCCAGCCTGGTGACACAGCAAGACTCCGTTTCAAAAAAAAAAAAAAAGGAAACTTGACCTAGACTAGGGAGTCTGAAGGTTTGCTGTGGAAATCTATGGGACTAAGTTCTATAGTTATCCATATGGATGGGTAATAATACTAATATTTGTAACAATCATTACCTTAAATAAATACCTTACTTGTTGCTAGATGCTGCTCTAAGGGCTTTAAAAATACCGACTTGCTTAGTCCTCAGAACTCAGTCCTCAGAACTCCTTTGTCACTGGCAATTAGTCCAGCAAAGAGCAAGGGTGGTATCTGAGGCCACATCCTGGGCCTGAGGAAGCCACAAAAGGAAAGGCCTTGGAATATGTAGGAACTCTGCACATTTGGAACATTGAAAGATGCTCAGTGTTGCTGAGGGCAGAGAGCCTGAGGGAGAAGATAAAATGGTGAGGATGGCAGGGTTAGCCTTGGAGGGCCTTTGTTTGGCTTAGCAAGGATTTTGATCTTGCTGAGAACAAGGAGAAACCACTGAAAAGGGTTTTAAGTAGGATTTGGAATAAGTGGTGCGATAAGATTAACATTTAGTACAGACAGTTTAGGCTGCTCATTGGAGAATGAGTCAGAGAAACTCAAGGAGGGATGAAGGGAGATCAGTAAATAAACCAGGTGTGCAATGATGATACTTAAATGAGGGTGATGGACACGGAAATGAAGGTAAGACATTTGCAAATGTCATCTCCTAATACCGCTCACCATATTTGAGTGGTATTAGGGATGACATTGGCAAATTTTATCATCATCATCATCATCATCCATTATTATGGAGTGGAGGGTTGTGATCATAGCTCAGTGTAGTCTCAAACTCCTGAGCTCGAGTGAGCCTTCCACCTCAGCCTCCTAAGTCGTTCAGACTACAAGTGCATGCCACCACACCCAGCTAATTTTTAATTTATTCAGAGACAGGGTCTCACTTGGTTGCTTAGGCTGGTCTCAAACTCCTGGCTTCAAGTGATCCTACTGCCTTGGCCTCGCAATGTGCTGGGATTACAAGCATGAGCCATCGTGCCCAGCCAGAGTTTAATTACTTACTAGAAACTCTCAGTATTGTTTATTAGATTCTCTGTTGAAGGTCAACATTTTACACTTATCTCTGTAATCCCCATGTTAGGCTTCCCACGGGAGGCACAGAGCTTGGAGAAGGAAGTGGTTTTCTGGCTCCTCTTCAGAGGACAGAGGAGAGACCTTCTGCCTGCAGTGAAGGCTGTTGCTGGTGGCATTGAAGGTGATGAATGAATCTCTGACTGGAGAGAACACTTTCTGGGTTTGCACCCAGTGGTCACCACTTGGAAATAATATAAACCTGACATATAAAAGTGCATAACAGTAATCCCAGCACTTTGGGAGGCCGAGGCCGGTGGATCACGAGGTCAAGAGATTGAGATCATCCTGGCCAACATGGTGAAACCCCATCTCTACTAAAAATACAAAAAAATTAGCTGGGTGTGGTGGCGTGAGCCTGTAGTCCCAGCTACCCGGGAGGCTGAGGCAGGAGAATTGCTTGAACCCAGGAGGCGGAGGTTACAGTGGGCTGAGATCGCACCACTGCACTCCAGCCTGGCGCCTGGAGACAGAACAAGACTCTGTCTCAAAGAAAAAAAAAGTGCATAACATTTCTATAATTCAGTATTGAAAGCTCCATCTGTGTATGTGTGTGTGTGTGTGTGTGTGTGTGTGTGTGTGTGTGTGTGTGGTGTTTTTTTTGTTTTGTTTTGTTTTGTTTTTAAGCTGGAGTCTCTCTCTGTCACCCAGGCTGGAGTGCAATGACGTGATGCAAGGCCCACTGCAACCTCTGTCTCTTGGGTTCATGTGATTCTCCTGCCTCAGCCTCCCAAGTAGCTGGGATTAGAGGTAACTGCCACCCCCTCCCCGCTGGCTAATTTTTGTATTTTTAGTAGAGACAGGGATTTTACCTTGTTGCCCAGGCTGCTCTCGAACTCCTGACTTCAAGTGATCCACCTGCCTTGGCCTCCCAAAGTGCCGGGACTACAGGTGTGAGCCACCGCACCTGGACTGGTCTTGAAATATTATCATTTTAGATTTTTGTGAAGGAATCAAAGGCTTATGTGGAGAATACTGATTAATCTGAGGGATATTTTTAGTGCTAAGGCTTCCCACAGTGATTTAGGATGAATTTCATGTTGGCTTTTCAAGGTTTGAGAGGCTATTCAGCTCTTCTCTGGGAGCTGTCTGTCCACTTAATGTTCCCTAGTCTTAGAAGTGTTCTTACCTGAGTGTAAGTGTTAAACCTAAAATAAATGCAAATATAAGGGAATCGAACTCCATTCTGTTGCCCTCTCCATCTAAAAGGAAATCTGATTTTGGATTAAAATGCATTATGGAATATAATTGAATATTTTAGGTGATAAATAGGTTATGAATAGTTTGCTTCTGGTAGATGTTTCCTGAGCATTTAAAAATTGAATTTCCAGGTAGAATTATTTGATTATAATTCTGAAATACTGATACCATTTCATGTAACACCTTTAATACAATGCTTTCTAAGAAAAAAGTGGGAGTGTGTTTAATATATAAGGCATTTTGTATCAAAAACATAGTTTTAATATTGAAATATGATATTTGTTATATAAATATAGGAGCATCCTGTATGTATTAGTTTCCTGTTATATGACAACACATTCCTGCACATTTTGGTGTCTTAAAACGAATACACATTTATTCTCTTACAGTTCTGGAGGTCGTTAAGTCTGAAATCAGTTTCCCTGGGCCAAGATCAAGGTGTCGGCAGGGCTGCACTTGCTCCGGAGGCTCAGGGGAAGCATCCGTTTCTTGGCTTTTCCGGCTTCCAGATCCACATTCCTTGCATTCCCTGGCGCTGTCTCCGTTCTCCATCTTCAAAGCCAGCAGTGTGGCCCCCACTCTCTCTGACTCTGCTTCCGCCCGGCTGGCATCTCACAGCTTCTCCTCTGTGTCAAATCTCCTGCCGCCTCTCTCTCACAAGGAGACTTGGATTGTGTTTAGGTCCCAGCGAGATAATCCTGGATTATCTTCCCACTTCAACATCCTTAATCACATCTGCTAACTCTATTCCGCGATGAATGGTGACATTCACAGGTTCCAGGGTTGGGGACGGGATGCTTTTGTAGGCCATTACTCAGCCGGCCGCAAGGTCTGAAGGCAGAGCGGTTCAATTTCATTGGCTAGTTATGACTTTGTGCACCGAGGCAGGCACAACAACTAGATACCTTTTAGACAAATGTGGTAACATACACATAAGATTTCCTATTCTTACTATTTTTAGGTATAAATTCAGTGGCATTAAGTACTTTCGCATTGTTGTGTAACTGTCACCACCATCCACCTCCAGAACTGTCTCTTCTTCTCAAGCTGACACTCTGTATCCATTAAATGGCCATCCTCCATTCTCCCCTCCCCCAGCCCCGGGAACCACCATTCTGCTTTCTGTTTCCATGAATTTGCCTGTGTTAGGTACTACAGATAAAAGGAATCGTTCAGTATTTCGCCTCTTGTAGACACGTTTTAAAAATGTCTTTTGAACTTGTTCCCTTAATGTTCCCTGGTCTTAGAAGTGTTCTTCCTTGAGTGTGTAAACATTAAACCTAAAATCTATATGTAGATCCATACTACAAATATTCTCAAATCATTTAATTTGTGACATGCCTGCAGGTCAGGGCGACATCTAATGTAAAAGTTAAATGCAACTGGAAAGAGTCACCAACATTCCTGCCTGTTAGCATTTCTGAGGATAGGCAGGGTTTGGTGGCTGATGCCTGTAATCCCAGCACTTTGGGAGGCCGAGGGTAGCAGATTACCTGAGGTCAGGAGTTTGAGACCAGCCTGGCCAACATGGTGAAACTCTGTCTCCACTAAAAATACAAAAATTAGCCAGGCATGGTGGCATGTGTCTGTAGTCCCAGCTACATGGGAGGCTGAGGCAGAAGAATTGCTTGAACCCCCAAGGCAGAGGTTGCAGTGAGCAGAGATCGTGCCACTGCAATCCAGGCTGTATGACAAAGCAAGACTCCATCTCAAAAAAAAAAAAAATTTCCGAGGATAATTTCTAGAATCTGCAGGAGGCCCTGACTTCTATTACCCTAATAAAGGAAAAGAATATCAAAATTTATTTTTATTTTATTTTTTGAGATGGAGTCTCACTGTCACCCAGGCTGGAATGCAGTGGCGTGATCTCAGCTTACTGCTACTTCCACCTCCTGGATTCAAGCGATTCTCCTGCCTCAGCCTCCCAGTAAGTGCGATTGCAGGCACCCACAATCATGCTGGCTAATTTTCCTATTTTTATTTAGAGACAGGGTTTTACCATGTTGGCCAGGTTGATCTTAAACTCCTGACCTCAAATGATCCACCCACCTTGGCCTCCCAAAATGTTGGGATTGCAGGCACGAGCCAACATGCCTGGCCCCCAAATTTCCTTTTAAAGACAGGATTGATGTCAATAACAGATAACATTTGTGAAAACATTCCCAGGTTTCCCATAGTCTACTTTTGCTTTCTCTGTTAAAAGAATTGGATAAGGATGGGATTGGCCTACAGCACAGGTGCAAAACAAATAGCTCCAAGATAAACACAGACCATTCCAGTATTAAAGAGCAGAAGATCAAACACCGAATGTTCTCACTCATAGGCGGGTGTTGAACAATGAGAGCACATGGACACAGGGAGGGGAGCACTACACACTGGGGTCAGTTGGGGGGAAATAGGGGAGGGACAGTGGGGGGTGGAGAGCTGGGGAGAGATAGCAAGGGGAGAAATGTCAGATGTAGGTGATGGGGAGGAGGGCAGCAAATCACACTGCCACGTGTGTACCTATGCAACAATTTTGCATGTTCTTCACATATACCCCAAAACCTAAAATGCAATAAAATAAATAAATGGGAAAAAAAAAAAGAAATGTCGAATAATGATGTAAGTATAGATGGTCCTGAAAACTCCTGACAACTGTTTATCCGGTGAAAGGACAGATGGGCAAAATTTCCCCACCTTTTGACTACACGATTCACAGAGTAGACAGAACATGTTCCATCTACCCCCACCAATAAAAAGTTATTGGTGGTAAATTTGTTGAGCTAAAACATTACGTTGTAGTTTATTTAAAAATAAAAAGTGTTGAGCTAAAACATTACGTTGTAGGTTGTTTAAAAATAAAAAGTGGGTAGCATCTAGATGAACCTGGTTTTCTACAGTGCCCTGGAAGCTCCCACTCTCCCCCTTTGGCAGTGTCACAGGAGGGTTGGTAAGTGACACGTCCCTGATCTTTCAACCTCCTGCCTCCTTCAACTGTGTAATGTCCAAGTCCTATAATAGATCCCTCAATGTATGATACCTACTGTGGTTTTGCTTTTCAATTGAAACCCTGACTGAGATGTGGTCTCATGAGGGGGCATTGCAGGGTGTGATGAAAGTCACCCCACAGTATCACCATGGTAAACATACAGAATAGTGTGAATTTCTCTTAGAGAACCTAGGACATGAGCAAAACTGGATTGGCTGCCAGGCTGAAGAGACCCCAAGGGGAACAGAAGAGGATGGAAGTGCTCCCTGGACTGTCAGCCTGTCACATATTCCTTTAGGACAACCTACCACGTCAGTTCCGAACTCAGCTGCAGAGGGCCATAAGCTACTTACAGAGTAGCTGTCATGACTGGGGAACTGAATTTTAAATTTTAATTGATTGATTTAAGTTTAAATGTAAAAACTAATAACTTGAGTCTGTTATCGGAAAACCTTTGGGTATGATTCAGAACTTGGGTATATTTTCAACTTGAAAGTTGATGAAACCTAAATTGGCCAGGCTCAGTGGCTCACACCTGTCATCCCAGCACTCTGGGAGGTCAAGGCAGGTGAATCGCTTGAGGTCAGGAGTTCGAGACCAGCCTGGGCAACATGATGAAACCTCATCTCTACCAAAAAATAAAAAAGTTAGCCAGGTGTGGTGGTGTGTGCCTGTAATCTCAGCTACTCAGAAGGCTGAGGCAGAAGAATTGCTTGAACCAGGGAGGCAGAGGTTGCAGTGAGCCAAGATCATGCCACTGCACTCTAGCCTGGGCGACAGAGCAAGACTCTGTCTAAAGAAAAAAGAAAAAAGAAAAGAAACCTAAATCCATATCAACTGTTTCTGACAAAAAAGCTGAGATGGCCTGTGAGTAAAAATAAATTCTGGGGCCAGGCGCAGTGGCTCACACCTGTAATCCCAGCACTTTGGGAGGCCCAGGTAGGTGGATCACCTGAGGTCAGGAGTTCGATACCAGCCTGGCCAATATGGCGAAACTCCATCTCTACTAAAAATACAAAAAATTAGCCAGGCATGGTGGTGGGCATCTGTAATCCCAGCTACTCAGGAGGCTGAGACAGGAGAATTGTGTGAACCTGGGAGGCAGGTGAACAAGTGAGCCGAGATCATGCCATTGCACTCCAGCCTGGGCAACAGACTAAGACACTATCTCAAAAAAAATTCTGTATTTTGAAGACTTTGTATGAAAAAATATAAAATACCTAATTTGTAATTTTGAATATAAATATTTTTGATTAAATAAAATATATTGATAAAAATTCAACAGTTTCTTTTTACCTTTTTACAAGAAAATATACGTTATTATGTGGCTTGCATTGTATTCTACTAGACAGAGGTACTTGAACTCAGGGCACCCTGGGTGAGATGACTTGTAATTTGTACATCTTTCTGGCATCCGTAGGGACTGACTCGCGTCCTGGAAACATGGCTGGAATTAGTCTGATGCTGTAAAGAGGTACTGTAACTATGGGCCATTCAGTTTGGATCAGACCTTGTCAGCACACCATGGGTAATATTTCTGCTGAACAGAAGACATGCGTGAGAGGCAAAACTACAAGCTGAGAAGCACATACACAATGGAGGGAAAAAAAAGATATCTATCTCACTTTTTTTTTAGGAAAAATTTTGTTGGGGAATTTCTTTTATTTATTTATTTATTTATTTGAGACAGATTCTTGCACTGTTGCCCAGGCTGGAGTGCAGTAGTGCGATCTCGGCTCGCTGCAACCTCTGCCTCCCTGCAACCTCCGCCTCCCGGGTTCAAGTGATTCTCCTGTCTCAGCCTCCTGAGTAGCTGGTATTACAGGCGCCCACCACCATGCCTGGCTAATTTTTTGTATTTTTAATAGAGACACAGTTTCACTATGTTGGCCAGGCTGGTCTCAAACTCCTGACCTTGTGATCTGCCTGCGTCAGCCTCCCAAAGTGCTAGGATTACAGGTGTGAGCCACCTTGCCTGACCGGGGAATTTAAATCTCCATACTCATTGCTACTTGAGCGTGATCAGGCCTCTATGGGGACATCTCAAAATTCTGGTATAAAAAGCCCTTTTTTGTTGAAAAGAAAAAGAGGTGAGGGACATTTTTATAAATGCTGACATTAAGTAAGCACAAATTATATGCAAATAGAATTTCTCTGGGTATGTAATATTGAATCTAGAGTTGATATAGCTTTGGTAATGTAGCTACACTAATTGGTGCTTGTGAGCGGCAAACTGAGGTACTTTTGGATAAGAACACAGCTGGTGTGACTTCTAAAACTTTCTGCATTCATCAGCAAACTTTTTTGGTTCATCAGGCCCAGGGCCTGCAGGGTGGTTGGAGGAGGGACATTAGGAGAACCACCATGATCACTGATTGCTCTGATTTTTCACTGTACTTACCTGCGAGTTGTAACCCTTCCCCTCCCCTC
>NW_016107572.1:1338079-1349575 GCF_001604975.1 Cebus imitator | reverse complement strand
TGCATCTTTCATTAAGCTGCAACTTCATATCTTAATTTTATTTAACTAATTAATTAATTTATTTTGAGACGGAGTCTCTCGCTGCTCTCCAGGCTGGAGTATAGTGGCCTTATCTCGGCTCACTGCAACCTCCATCTCCCAGGTTTAAGCAATTCTCCTGTCTCAGGCTCCTGAGTAGCTGGGATTACAGGTGCACACAGCCACGTTTGGCTAATTTTTGTATTTTTAGTAGAGATGGGGTTTCACCATGTTGGCCAGGCTGGTCTCGAATGCATGATGTCGTGATCCACCCGCCTCGGCCTCTCAAAGTGCTGGGACTACCAGCGTGAGCCACTGTGCCTGTCTGACTTTTCCTCTTTTCTCCCACTTATGGGTGCAAGTCATTGCATATCCCTAAGGAGTTTGGGGGCTGGCAGGGCTGGCTTGGGTATTGGCTCTTAACTGTAGAAAATTTGCAGTTTTGTGTTTTCTGTAAGAGGAGGGAGGAGAACGATGAAGTCTGGTTCTGTGTCTGACCCAAACCGGATGGCCCATAGTTAAGGGATAGGAATGAGCGAGGCAGGGTGGGTTGCTGGGGGTCTACACTGCTTGGGTTTCTAGCACTCTTACTAGGAGAGCACTCAGTGATCAGAGAAGCACCACCCGCTCATCTAAGTGAGGAACATAAATGTAAGTCAAAGGAAAAATTTAGAGAAAAGGAAATTATAACACTTAGGAGTAGTCTAGGTGCTCCCTGACATCATTAATCATTCATTTGGCTTCCTTGTGGTTCTCCTCATTTAAAAAAAAAGAATGAGTAAGAGTGAACAAGGAATTGGCCATCAGGGTTGAAGGAAGAGCCACTTATGATGAATGGTAGCTCCTTGTGGAAAGTGCTTCATGTTACAGTTTTAAACTTATTTCATTGAGGATTTCAAGCAAAAAATACGCCCTTTATCAATGTGCTTCAGCCTCTTTTGCTTCTTTGTTCACCTGGCTCCTTGCGGGTAACAGAGGTCACTCTGGGAAATAGATTATTGACTCGTACTGAAATCTTACTACCAGAAATGGTAAGGCTGGGTCAATTCCAGTTAATGCTGGTCATTTGGAAGAGTTTTAACAAACACAAAATTTAAACTATGTGAGTGTCGTCCCCTAGGTGATTAATAATCAGTTTGGCAAAGGAATTGTTTTCTTCAATTCACCATACTTACCTGCAAGTCGTGACTTAGTCTTCTCTCTCTTCCCAGTTATGGGTGCAAGTCTACCTATAAAGGCACTGCACATCCCTACGGAGTTCGGGTGCTGGCAGGACTGGCTTGGGTATTGGCTTTTAACTGTAGAAAATTGGCAGTTTTGTGTTTTCTGTAAGAGAGGGGAAGGGAGCTATGAAGTCTGGTTCTGTGGCACTGGGTCCTGAAAATTAGCTCGTTCTGCTTGGGGCAAATTTAAACTGTGCGTACACCTCTTGTAGCCTTGCTTAAGAACTAGCAAAGAGTGGTTTCCAAAATACAGTATGTGCACTGTGGACATACAAAGGGAAAAAGTTGGAATTTCCTTTTCTATTTTTATCTCATTCCCCTGTATTTTCCCCCCCTGTATTTTTTTTAGCAAATGTTTTATGCCGTACCTAATCTAATAGAGTACAGGTTCACAATCCCTTATCCATGATCCTGGTGTTTTAAAAGCTTTGAAAATCTGAAGTTATTTTGTAATTCATTTGGCCGTTCGGCCTGAACTGGCCTGAACTGAAGTGTGGCAAGAGTCTTTATTTAATGCAATCGGTAGGAATAATTAGAATGATCATCCATTTCTTTGTAGAACTCTTAATGTGTTTCACTATGTGGCGCTGCCCTGGATCCTCACTGGGGTGTTACATAATGTATGGTATTTGCACCCTATTATTTTGCTAAAATTGGAAAAATCTGAAGCTTGTTTGGTTCTAAGGATTCTGGGTAATTATTTTGGACATGTAGTCGAATATAGTTTATAGATGAAAAAATAGGCATATGCTGCAGGTGTAACCTCAAGGGTTTTTGTTTTTTACTAACACGGTGTATGAGTCTTGGAGCCCACTGCATCAGACCCCGGTGACTCTGACATTGACCTCATCAGGACCCAGGCCTCCTAACTCATTCAGCAGGTCAGGCCAGGCAACGACTCTTACCGAGCGCCCTTTGCTTACCCACCTTGGTTAAAGAGAGGTGGGAGAAGGACAGATGTGAGGTGCAGACCAAAGACAAAAAGAATAAAAGGCTCTACATATCTTTGCTGGAAGAGTCTCATGGCCTAGAGCCTGACAAGACATTTCTTAGGATGGGGAACTCATGGCTGAATTCTAGAAATTAAGATTAATTTTCTACCCATGTAAAATATTGTGATTTTTTTTGACAATTAATGGAAGCAATTGTTTCTATTTTGAAAAAGAGGGAGAAAGAGACAGACAGACACAGAGAGAGAACAAGAATGTAGGTTTGTAAATGATGAATTAGGTAGATATTTCCAGTTTCTCAACTGTCATGACGTCATGATGAAATCATAATAACAAGAGGAATCGAATGATTTAAAGCAATGTGAACAATTGGTACAGCATCTCAAAAATGTTTTTAAGGAGACTTCCTCAGCTTTTTCACAAGTCATCACAATGTTTATTTTATATTCAGTGACTTACACAGGAAACTTAGTACAATTCTGAAGGATTTTGCCTACAAACTTTCACATTTAGCTTTGTGGCCAGGATTGCAAAGTCCTTTCTGCTAAGGGGCTTGAATGTTTGTCATGGTATTTACTCCACAGTAGCAGAATGCCTGGTGTAGTATTTGCTTCCGGAGTTTTTTGGTTGACTCTGGGGACACCGAGTGTCACTCTGACTCCAGTAAGTAATGTCAATGGCACAGGTAGATGGATCTGACAGGCCTGAGGACTAACAGCATCTCAGCCGCCTTTCTCCAATGAAGGCTATACATCAGCACTTGGAATCTGCTGGAGCCGAAGAGGGTGACAAGGGAATAACATCCCTTTCTCTTCCATCGACAGGGGTAATAACTCCTTACTCCCTAGGGACAGATTGTAAAAGCCAATAGCCAGGAGCTGTGAAGCAGGGAGAGTAGAAGAATTGAAAATTAAAGAGGGAGTGGAAATTTTGTGTAAGGCTTTAGTGAGATGGAATAAACCATCAAACGTCAATCTTTTAATTGCCTTGTGGTTGACACAGGGGTTTGCAAATGTTCATTTTGATTGCTTAAGCTGATTGTTAAAAGTCATGTATATTACATAAATGTGGGTTTATGCTTTATGTGTATGTTTTACTAGTGAATGTTATAATGTCCCGATATTTAATATGTAAATTTCATCAAGTCATTGTTTTAAAGTCCTTATTGACAACATATTTTAAAATATCTTTCTGAAGAAAGATGCACCAAGTGCATTAGGCTCCTTATGTAATCTGATGTCTTTATTTCCTCTTGCATATCCGTGTATTTATTGCAGCCGAACGTGAGGGTATTCAGTGTATGCATATTACATACAGTATTTCCTGAAGGTTAATACGAATTTCTGTTTTCAAGTTAACCATCACAATGACTTAAGTGCCCTATGGACATCAGTCTTCTGATGGCAACCAATAGTAAACAGTTGGTTCTTAAGAACTACAGTACTAAGGGGAGTTTCACATTCATGGCACCACATGAATAAGTGAATTTTGGGACCCAAATGTTGCTTTGAATTAAATGTGGTACAAAGAAAAATGTAACATTTTAGAATATCATACTGTTTGGAAACAGATGCCTTTGGACGCTGCCTGCTTTACAGGAACCACACTTATTTAGTTTTTAAACTAGGACTGGCGTTTAGTTAAATCTCCTGCGGACTCAGTTCACTGAAGGTGACAGAAGTACTCACTCGAGCTCAATAAGAAGTCGACGCGTCCGTAAATTTTTCAGGCAGCGACAGGAGATCTTGTTATAGGAGTCAGAATGGGGGTCAGGGCAGAGCCTGTTGATGATTGAGGAAAAGAGAAGTAAATTCATTCTGCTTCAGGCACTTTGTCAAGTGCCAGTAGCTTACCATTGAGAGCTAGTCACCCGTTCTGGTCTCACAGCCCTAGAGGTCACTCATTTGATATAAATCATAGCACCGCAGAGGCGCGGCAACCTATTGCCACTCGGGATGAAATAAAAAAGAGGAATGCTGCTTTCGGAATGGAAATGACTACGAATATCCCACCACATGTTGCTGTTTAATGCAATATGTGGTTAGATATTGATCTCCCGAATCAAGTCATTAAAATGTGCAGTTTTTGTTTATTGGAATGAAGCAATTAAATGGTTCAGTTATGCCAGACCTTACCTTTTCTGATGAAAACTATTGATTTCTTGCCACAGCTTTATAAGCGACAATGTTTTTGATTACTCTTGACAAACCTCCTTGGAGTGTTAATTAAAATCGTACCAGATGAGCAGGTGTGGGAGATCATTAGATCGCCCGGATCACACATCTCCACTTCATATTCTGCAGCCTTGCATAATGAATAGGGCACAAGAGGGGAAAAACAATATCTTCATCAGCAGAATTAGCATCTTCACTTTTTAAAAAACTAGGTGACATTACATTTTATAGTACAGATGCTGTTGAATCATTGGCTCATTCCTACCACTATATTTGATCAAAATTTGCTTTTTATCTTTTGCTTTAATTTTTGAGTATCTAAGGAGTTGCTGTTGTTGTTTCCAAGGTAGCAAATATTTAAACACTTATTTATACAGAAAATTGAGGAATCAAATAAAGCTCTTTCACTGCTTATGCAGATGAAGTCATGAATATTAATGTAGTTCATTTAACACTTAAAAAAAAAAATCCCCTCAGTAAGATAGCCTCAATGTGATTTAAAAAAATATTTTACTACTTATTTTTGGGACCTGTATGAAATATGATTATTTAGAAATATGCTCTCTTGAAGACTGCAGTCTGTTCATTTGGAATAGAATTTTGTTTTTGTGGCTATTAAGAGATTCTTACATTTGGAAAATCAAAAATACTTAAATGATAATTTATAAAATCAGAAGCAAATTATATTCAAGTTTTTGAGAAATGAAATAATCTTTACATTGAGGCCATTTATTATGGAAGATGATTTAATTATTACTTCATTAATATGGGCATTGAAATGGACTTTTTTCATTTTTGTATAATACAAAGAATTTAGATAATTGGAATTAGACTTAAAATCCTCTGTGAACTGGTGTCTGTAGATAGCAAGACAGCTTGTATTTCTCAGATTCATAGGACCCGAAGAGAACTTTAAGAGGTCATCTAATCCAATCCCCTGCTGCCAAAGTAGCTGTTTAAAAATGCACTATTTTTCATTAGTGTGGAATTTTAAAAAGGATTAATGAATTTATAAATGTATTATTTACAATGTTCTGATCATGTATGTCTAACTGCAGCTAACTGTTAGATTTTGAAATAATAAGTTGCATGGGTGTATTTTAAAATATTGACTTCTTCTAGTAGAATGATTTATGGTTTACAAAGTGTTTTTCCATTTATATTCTTTCATTTGATTAATAACCAAGTTTTACGTCTCAGGAAATGTCTTATCATTTTTTAAATGAAACTCTGGCTCAGTTTACCCAACTGACTTAGCAATGTTTATATAATCAAATTATTTGATGTAACATTGTTTCATAGCTGCTATTATGGATAGCTTCTAGAAAGCATAAATAAACCCGAAATTGTTATTTCTGTCTGTCAGGTGAAGGTTATTTATGTTTTGTAGGTGAAATATAAAGTTCAGATAAGAGCTTCAATCCAATTTTCTAGTATTAAAATCTCATTTACTATTTCTAACAAGTTCCATAAATAGTAATTGTGCTCCACTGACCAGTTAAGCAAAATATTACAAGTAATAAACATACATGTAGCTTTGTAGAGTCTCAGAATTCTAATCTTAGAAACTATATGTGCTTCATATTTCTGTATAACAAGCCACCACAAAACATAGTAATCTATGAGAAGGAAATTATTTATTTTTGCTTATGAATCTTCAGCTTGAGCAGAGCTCATCTCTGCCCATGTGGCATTGGTGGGACAGCTGGACCAGGAGCTGGCAAATCTGATTTCAAGATGGCTCACTCTGATGGTTGGTGAGTTGGTGCTGAATGTCATCCAGGAACCAAGCCGGAGCTGGGGCAAGGGGCTTTCTATGTGGGCCTACCCGGGAGGCAGCTTGCGTCGCCAATTCTGATGGCCGGGTTCCAACAGAACAAAGCAAAAGTACATCGCATTTAAAAAGTCTAGCCTTAGAAGGTGCATCGCTTTATTCCCATCATATTGTTGGTTGAGGTCATCATAAATGTCTTCTCAGGTTCAAAGAAAGGGGGCACAGACCCCAGCGCTTGAAGAGAGGCGCACCGAGGTCAGAGTGTCAGAAGAGCTTGCGGAATGGGAGATGCTATGGCTGAATTTGAAGACACGGTTTGCTACAGAAACTATTTGTTCTCTCCTTTCGTATTCCACATATTATCTTGGATGTGGCTAAATTTGAGAGAGGTAAGACTGAATGGAAAAAACAAACGTGATTCTAATAATTCAACTCTAGTTATTTAAAACTACATGCTTTAAGCTGTGTTTTATTTCAGAGACAAAGGCATAAAGATGGGTCATTTTAAATAAGCTTTGAGGATAAAAACACTTTGAAATCTCTAATGTTAGGGCAATAAAGACTATGAAGTTTTTTAAAAATCAAAGTAATTGTTTAATCCATATCTACTTCACCATCCTTTGGAAAATCAGTTAAGTTCTGATGAAAATTTCTGTTTCAGAAAATTTTAACTATTTGGTCATTTGTTGTTGTTTATTGGTTTATTGTTATATTAGAAACTCACAGTGGCTTTTTTTTGTGGCAATTGTGTTTGATGGTTGCTAAGACTCAAAATTACTGTGTTATAGAAATACAGATATGGAACCCTTAAGGGTTCTTTCATTCATTCAATGAACATTTATTGTGCTTCTATGATGTACTGTTCTAGGCACTTTAAAAGTTCTCCTGAGTGTACACAATGTATGCAATAATACATATATATATTTTATTTACCAGATACAATAGAGAATACACTTCCAATAATCTTCCCTGTGCTCTTTTTCTTTTGAACTATTAAATAGGGTTTTTTGCTTAATTTGTAATCATAAAAAAATTAGGAGATAAACAAAATCTTTAGAAACAGTTGGAAAGCTCATCTTGTTCTTGATACATAATTAATCCATAAATGGAACTAAGAATTCTTAGAATAATTTGTTATACTACAACATAGAGATCTCTCTCAAAAAATAACTTATTTATCTGTTTATTAGTGTATCTTAAAAATATATTGTCAGAGATCCTTATTTGCCTATATAATGACTTCACATAATCAAATTTCCAGTAGATTTGTGTCTAGTGGCCAATGTTGTTCAACCACCATTTGTTGAAACATTTCACTGTAGCAGTCATCTTTGCAGGGCACTATCTCATTTAATCCTTAGATGAAATCTATGACGGGGTATTAGTATTCCCATTTCATAGGTTAGTCTATCTGTTCTCATCATTTCCCCTTTTCCTACAAGCTTTTCCTTACCTGTTTTGTGCCACCTAAGATAAAGAAGGAAAGGGAGATGACTGTGGTACTTATTAGAACCACATGTTATCTAAATCATGTGCCCAGACTTGTGTCAATCATAGATTTCACTTATACATACAATTTCTGCCCTTCATTTCGGCTTTTCGTTGAGATCTGGCAGGCCTTCAAACACAAGGGGTATCGTTATGTTTCCAGCATGAACAAGAATCTGAGATCAAGTCGTGACAATACAGGTTGAGCATTCTGAATCTGCAAACCTGAAATTCAAAATCCGAGACTTTTGAGCACCGACCTGATGCTGCACCTAGGAAATTTCACACCTGACCCCATGTGACAGGTTGTAATCAAAACTTTGTTTTATGCACAAAAGCATTAAAAATATTGTATAAAATTACCTTCAGGCTATATGCATAAAGTGTATATGAAAAATACATGAATTTTGTGTTTAGACCTGGGTCCCATCACCAAGATAGCTCATCATGTGTATGAAATATTCCAAAATGCAAAAGAATCTGAAATGTGGTCCCAAATATTTCAGATAAGGCATACTCAACCTGGACATTATCTAGTTTCTATGTTTTCTGTAGTGAAGTAAAATTGTATTTATTAAATCATTTTAAAATGACGTAGTAAGAAAAAGAAGCCAGAAGTATATTTTCATCCCAAGCCATCCCAGCTCCATCATGCCTCATCCGCTGTCTCATCAGGCAGCAGCAACAGCAGTGGTTTCCAAGAGCTCCAGAAGTGCAAACCGAGCATTTCGCAGATGTTCCAATAAAGCTGGACTGGCTGGTAAGTGAGTCAGGGCAGGTTTTTAAGCCTTTTCTTTGCTCCTCAGGGCACCAACTGTGCTTGTGTGATATTTATACAAAGTCATGTCGATCTGTTTCATTCTCTCTCCCCCTTTGCGGTGGCATTTTTGACTTGAATGATTCTGCTTCGTGCAACCTCAGGATGAGCACGCGGAGGCTGCTTGGCGTCAGAAAGTAAACACGTGTACGCACAATTACACACCCCACAGTGGTTTCTGCGGGTGGAGGAGAATGTGCTTTTAAGGAATAATCTCTCCTCTTCAGAAAACCGACCACTTTCTATGTTTATTGGTCAGATTTTCTTTGGTGGTGTTTTAACAGCTTGTTTGTCAGACATGTTGCATATTAAACAAGCAAAGCCTGGATTCTCTTAGGATCCGAGGTCCTCTTTAATCTCTCCTCCGTATTGGAAATCATCGCCGTCAGCTCGTGCTCTCCAAGCTGCCTAGAAGAACTTTGGCATAGTTTTCCTAACCTTTCTAACAGTAAAAGCAAAACTCTCCTTTGATAAAAAAGCCGGAGGACTTTGGCATGTAGCCATAAAGGATGCAGGCGACTCGGCTGCGATCTGACAGAATAATCCACAAAACACTGAAAAGTTCTCGTTAAGGTCCCCAGAGTGGGCTGAGGCACTTTGCTTGTACTTAACATATATCAACTGTCACCCGGCGGCAGTCAGTGTTGAACTGAACACAATGGAACATCCAGATGGTCTAAACAAAGCCAACAAATGTTCACTGCTATTAAAAGCTGTTTACATCAACTTCCAGGATTTCATGTAGTGAAGTTTATATTGTGTCACTGCTGAGGTGCTTAGCTCTGTCTGCATTGAAGACCGGCCTTTTATAAACTCCTGTTGCTTGTATGCCCATGCTCTCAGCACCTAGTGGAAAGCGAAGTTGCGGAATAAGTTAGGAAATACATAATGTCAACTAGTTATGCAATTTCAGATATTTTAAGTAATTTGCCCCCATTCTGTTATATTGGTCGTCTATGGCAGCCTCATCAGCTCCAGACCCAATAAACACAAAGCAGACCCTCTTCTGTGATGGGGGTGTGTCATGGATGGATGGATGGGTGGCCGCTATCTGCCTCTGCAGACAGAGCCTCCGAGTCTCGTTGGCTCCTGGCTGGGGATGTTTACGCAGTAATGGTTTGTTTTCTTCCTCTGAGATGCGGCAGTATCAGGTCCTGTCTTACTGGGGATTAATATACATGAACGATAAACCCACCCTTTTTCTGTCTTCCTTTGGCCTCTTTATGGTGTCTCTTTTACAAATTCCAGGCACACTGCCTACAGTGTTAGAGATCTGTTGTTGCCATTAATAACAATACTTATATAAAAGCCGTCTAGCTTATTTCTTGTTAAAGAAGAATCTACAAAAACTGTCCCTGTTTTATTAATCACTACCAATTCCTCTTGGCATAGCATAGCTAAACAAGTAAGTAAATACTAAAAGAATACTAGGTATTAATTTGTTCTACAATTCATAGCATAACAAGAATAGAAAAGACCCTCATATGTGCAAGCTCACTAAATAAAATTATTTTCTATATAAGCATCATTTTAACTCAATTTTATATTTGTGTTAAATTTTACACACAACCCCAAAATAATTTTGCACATTATTTGTTGTGCCATTTTTGTTGTTACCATGCTTTTTTGTTACCATTGAAGACTTTTTAAAGATGATCTCATAAATGATTAAACTCAAATGTTTAAGAAAATATGATTTGTTGGCCTTATTGTCTCCAGAAATGAACTTTTGAGATCAAGATAGATATTGAATAATGTCATATGCCGTGACACAGAGCTGAGTTTTACTGATGATATGTATGTCCTCAAAGAAAGGTTGATGTGGGCTCCTTATTAGCTCAGTAAAAGTGGGTTGATCTCTGTTGCATGGGGAAACTTTTTTCTTCACAGTTGTTCTGATAAATGGGATCGTTTCAATACATTTGGTAATGAACAGGTTTGGATCTATATATTTTTTTATAGGGTTATAGGCCTTCCTCCTTGCATAATCACATGAGATTCAAAGTTTTAGATCCCTTGCTTAAGTTTAAAGAAAAATGTTTCTCCATAAAAAGCTAACCTAGTATAGTAGACTGCCTGAATACAATGATACTAATACACAAGGAACAGCACAGCCCTCTCTAGAGAGCTTTTAAGAGTTGGGAACTTTTCACTGACAATAATTTTGTTAAATACTGTGTCAAGAGACAACATGAAAGCTATGAAAACATCATGCGCACCTCTATAATTTGGATTAGGGAGATATTTTTATTGGTTGTTGGTATGTGTGGTATTTTTCACAGATGTCTCGGAGCCATCGGATAGGATTTTGGAAATATGGACGTACAGATGTGAAAATAAAGTGTAACAAAACAAGCGCTTCAGCCTCTGCCCGGGGTCAAGCACTATGCCCACTTCAGACGAGCCATTCCAAGCCTGTCTGTCAGTCCCAGCACAAGCTGCCCAGCTTCCTGTTTATGCCTGTGCAGAGTTCCACATCCGGCGAGCTTGCCTTCAGCGGCAGGTTTTTCCGCACACCCCAGGAGAGCTCTTCCTTAAAATGGCTCATTATTTATCGTCTAAGTAAGCCATTGGAATTTTGTTAATTCCTGTTTTACTTAGCACATCCAAAATGCTATCATTATCTAGGAGGAGATAATGTTAACTTATAACTGTTACCCAGAGTACTAATTAAGTGACCTTGGCAAAACAAACCTGGTCAGGGAGTCTATGAAGTAGAGACGGTGGCCAAGTTTACTGCCTTCCAGGCCTGTGGGTATATAAACTAGGGTTAACAGCAATGAAAACCTGGCTAGTTATTTGAAGAAATGCTGACACTTTATCTTTACTACATTTCTTAAAATGTAGAAATTTCTTTGGCTTTGGCCAAATATTGAATTAGCTGAAATTTACCTGGTATCTTCCTCATTCATCTTGCCTCTTTCTAACTCATAGGTATCCAGATCATTCATTACTTCTGTCCCATCAACACGTGGAGAGATTATGATAAACTAGTTCACACCCCAATGTAAATGACACTTGGCTTAATAGTCAGCCTTTCCTAGGGATATTT
>NW_016107572.1:1329647-1337919 GCF_001604975.1 Cebus imitator | reverse complement strand
TAGTAGAGACGGGGTTTCACCGTGTTGACCAGGATGGTCTCGATCTCTTGACCTTGTGATCCACCCGCCTCGGCCTCCCAAAGTGCTGGGATTACAGGCTTGAGCCACCGCGCCCGGCCGGGATATTTGTATTTTAAAGGAAGACAAAAGTCTAAGATAAGGAAATAAAATTCTCCAACTTTAGACTTCAGTTTGCTTGGTGGGAGAGGTATTTCTGAGGGTAAGCAGAAATTTCCCAGCACCCCTGTATGTCAGCCCCCCTGTAGATTAGCCTCTGAAATTGATCCTTAAAGCGAGATTTATATTGCATTGCCTTGCATATATTAGATGCTATGGCACACTTAAAAAAATTCAGATTTAGAATTTAGCTCATGTTTATGTAGTGAGAAGCTACACACTTGAGGCTTCCGTTTTTGTTTCTCCCTGAAAATCTTCTGATGACCTCATTTCTTATTTATTTATTTTCTTAGAGACGAGAGCTCCCTATGCTGCTCAGGCGGATTTGAACTCCTGGCCTCAGGCACTCCTCCTGTGTAGCTGGGACTAGCAGAGAGCAGCACCTCTCCTGGCTCATTTCTTAATTCTGTCTCAACAGGAGTACCTTGTTTTCCATTTTTTTTTCTTATTTTTTCTAAAACATACTACTTCTTTTCAGACATTTTTTTGAATTACATAAAGTCATTTTGATGAATGTTACATTTTCTTTTAAATTTTATTGACTCTTTAAAAAGTACCACAAGAAGCTGAATTATCACCCCAGTTTCCAATTTTTCCCTTTTCACTGACTCCTATGAGCCAAACATGGGTGTTTCGGGCATCATGTGCCATTCAAAAATTTGGGGAATGAAAAAGTACGAAATATGTAAAATATTTGCTGATAAGCTATTATTAAAAATCAGACAAAAATGAACATTCTGATTGAAGATCATTGCTTATTAATGATTTTGATTCTATGACATCTGCAGTAGTATAGCTTCTGTCTTAATTATTACCCTAAGAAACATTTTTGCTTTGTAGTAATTGATGGAGAAGTCTTTCAACACATTGCACTCTGATTTATAAAAGAGCACAAGATTAAAGTCAGGAAGATTGTATTAATCTGACACTAGGTCTCCCTGTAACATACCTGATATATGGTGTGATTTATTTTATTACAGTAAACATGTAATAAAAAGTCAAGGGAGTATATCCCAGTATAATTGCAAAAAAAAAAAAAAAAAAAAAAAAAAAAAAAAAAAAAAAAAAAAAAAAAAAAAAAAAAAAAAAAAAAAAAAAAACAAACAACCCACCAAAGATTTAGTGGCTTTGCAAAGAATTAAAAATGCAACACTTACTTATCTTTTTTCTTTTTCTTTCTTTCTTAAAAAATTTTTTTTTTACTTTGCCTTTTTCTACACATTCTAACACTTATTTTATTAGGGTTGAAACACATCCAAGTCCAAACATAAGATTTTATGGAATTAAAGCTTGAAGCTAGAATATTATGGTGCCTTGTTGATATTACTGGGCCTTGAGAATATATTTAGTAATCAAAGGCTTGGGGTCTGAGGGGTCTTCTAGGCCTATTACTGATTACTGTATGATTTGGCTACTTCCCCCAACTTACTTCCCTCCTCATCTGTAGATCTTTTTCTGACAGTCCTTATTGTACCAAGATTGCCCCATTATCTACAGCATAGAACTATGTGCATTTAGACCACTGGACAGTATTGCTTATCTACTCTGTTCTAAAAAATTATTCATGAATTGTCATGATTCTGTGTTATATGGCTAATTGACTAAACGGCAGTAAAAATTCAGTATCTCAACAAGTATTCCACAATCAGCCATATTTACAAACACAGTTCCATAAAACCAGCGTATGATACTCTGTTGGCCGGAGAATGACTAGACACTGACATCCTTTGAGAATCACCCTCACGTTGCATGGTGCATCAACACACGTGTTTTATCTATCACCAAAAGGGCATCCCATTTAAGGCTTTTCCCCATGGTAATCAAGGTTAAAGTCAGAGAAAAATTGTATTCCCTTTAGAGGGTACATCAAGATGAGCTGAATAGTTTCAGAAGACTGGCCTACTGGACCAATTCCTTTTTATGATAATATCATTTTAACTAAATTTGACTTTCCCAACTCACTGCCAAGATGTTTGTTGACTTTTGAGAAAGCCTTGATTTCTAGCAACTGTAGCACGGAGGCGGAGCATAATAAATATTTCTCTTATTACACTTCATCTTTTTTCAATTGCTTATTAAAAAGATCATTGTAAGATTTATTTGATTCATTGCTCACAGTTTCAACAGAGTTTTAGTAATTTTAAATCAATTCATTTTTTAAATGTTAGAAGCTGCAAAATAAGTTGTAGTGTTCACAGATCAATTCTCAGGAATGGCCAGTTCTCCTAATTTTGCTCCTGACACTTCGCACTTCTTTGTCCTTTCGTCAGCCATGAATGTAATACATTTGTTCAGTCCACGAACAGTTATTTAGACCTATTATGTGCCATTCACTAGGGACACAGGGCACAGTGGCGTAAATCACAGTTTGGGAGCCTAATGTTTAACAGGAGAGGCAACAGCATTCACATTACAGTGTGAAGGCAAGATGAGCGAGTAGGCGCTAGGTGCTGGCTTTTAGTGCAGGTTGACTACCTCAATCAGAAAATGCCAAGTCCGAGACGCTCCAAAACTTTTTGATCTCCAATATGGTCCTCAAAGGAAATGTTCATTGGAGCACAATGAAAACATTCCAGGCTGAATGCAGTAGCTCACTCCTGTAATCTCAGCACTTTGGGAGGCCGAGGTTGGAGGATCACCTGAGATCAGAAGTTTGAGACCAGCCTGGCCAACATGGTTAAGCCCTGTCTCTTCTAAAAACACAAAAATTAGCCGGGTGTGGTGGCACATGCCTGTAATCCCAGCTACTGAAGAGGCTGAGGCAGAAGAATCTCTTGAACCCAAGAGACGGAGTTTGCGGTGAGCTGAGATGGTGCCACTGTACTCCAGCCTGAATGACAGAGCAAGACTCTGGTATCAAAAAGAAAGAGAGAGAGAGAGAGAGAAAGAAAGAAAGAAGGAAAGAAGCAAGGAAAGAAGGAAGGAAAGAAGGAAAAAAAAAAAAAAAAAAAAAAAAAAGATCCTGAAATCAGAATTCTGAAGCACTCCTTCTCCCGGGCATTTCAGGTAAGGGATACTCAGCCTGTACCTGAAGAGTCGGGAAGAAGTGAAACCTGACTGAGTCTTAGTAAAAATTAGTCATGTGAGTGTGTATATGGAATAAGAATTTCTGGCGGAGGCAGCAGCCTGTGCAAAAGCATGAAGGTGAGCATGCTTTAAGAGTTAGGTAAAAAAGAGTCTGAAGTAGGGCTGACTTCCTGCATTTCTAACAGACTTCCAAATGTTGCTGAGACTGGGACATACTCTGAGTAACAAGGCTCTTACACAATGGTTCTCAAACTTCAGTGGGCATTAGAATCTCCTAGATGGCTTGTTAAGATATGGATTGTAGGGCCTCACCCCTAAAGTTCTTCTGTCAGGTCCAATAATTTATATTTCTAACAAGTTCCCAGATACCATACTTTGAGCACCAATGGTCTAAGCAATTCTGATATAATCCCTTTCCTAGCTTCTGTAGCATCTCATGTGTCCTCAGGCCAGTCTCATTTATCATAGGTATTTTTGGTAAGAAGAAAAGAACACATATGAACCAATGCCTTAAAGCAGTTGTAGTCACCTAGAGTACTTTTAATTCCTGTTTTGTTTTTGTTTTTTATTTGTTTTTTAAAATGTTGATTAGAGAGAGATCCAAGATGGCTGATCACTAGCAGCTCGGGATTGCAGCTCCCACTGAAAGAGCAGAGAACGAGAGGATGCCACACTTTCAGATCAATTTTTGTTGCTCACACACCAGGAGATTCCCAGCGGAGGAGCCCCACGTGTCGCCAGCGTGACTCTTGAGGCCGGTGAGGCGGTTTTGCCGCTGCCTTGGTGCGGCGGTTCTTGGTGCAGAGTCAGAAAAGCACCATCAATCTTAAAGCCGCTGTTTTGGCCGGAGCAGTGGGTTGCTCAGATTCTAGCGCCGGGAATCAACAAGTTGGACGTCCATTCAGAAACCCAACTATAAAGACGGTAATTATAAAGACCACAGATGGATAAATCTATAAAGAAGGGAAGAAAACAGCCTAAAAAGGCTGAGAATACCCTAAATCAGAATGCCTCTCCCTCTACAGGGGATCACAGTTCCTCATCAGCAACGCAACAAGGCCTGATGGAGAAAGACTGTGTTCCATTAGCAGAAGCTGGCTTTAAAAAGTGGATGATAAGAAACTTCTGGGAATTAAAAGAACTTGTTCTAACCCAATGCAAAGAAACCAAGAACTTTGAAAAAAGGTTTGAAGAAATGTTAACAATAACACACAATTTAGAGAGGAATATAAGTGAATTAATGGAGCTGAAAAATACAACACGAGAACTTCGCGAACTATGCACAAGTTTTAACAGCCGAATCAATCAAGCAGAAGAAAAGATATCAGAGGTCGAAGATCAACTTAATGAAATGAAACAAAAAGACAAGATTAGAGAAAAAAGGATAAAAAAGAACGAGCAAAGTCTCCAAGAAATATCGGACTATGTGAAAAGACCTAATCTACGTTTGATAGGTGTACCTGAATGTGACGAAGAGAATCAATCCAAGCTGGAAAATACGCTTCAGGATATTATTCAGGAAAACTTTCCCAACCTAGCAAGGCAGGACAATATTCAACTCCAGGAAATACAGAGAACACCACAAAAATATTCCTCAAGAAGACCAACCTCAAGGCACATAATCGCCAGATTCACCAGGGTTGAAATGAAAGAGAAAATACTGAGGGCAGCCAGAGAGAAAGGTCAGGTTACCCATAAAGGGAAGCCCATCAGACTCACAGCAGATCTCTCAGTAGAAACCCTACAAACCAGAAGAGAGTGGGGGCCAATATTCAACATCCTCAAAGAAAAAAACTTTCAACCCAGAATTTTACATCCAGCCAAACTAAGCTTCATAAGCGAAGGAAAAATAAAATCTTTTGTCAACAAGCAAGCACTCAGAGATTTCATCACCACCAGGCCTGCTTTACAAGAGCTTCTGAAAGAACCACTACAAATAGAAAGGAACAACCAGTATCAGCCTTTCTAAAAAATACCAAAAAATAAAGAACATCAACATAATTAAGAAATTGCATCAACTAATGGGCAAAACAGCCAGCTAACATTAAGTGACAGTATCAAACACACATATATTGTTATTAATTCTAAATTTAAATCGACTAAATCCCCCAATCCAAAGACACAAACAGGCAAAAAAAGCCAAGACCCATTGGTATGCTACATCCAGATCCATCTCACATGCAAGGATACATAAAGACTCAAAACAAAGGGATGGTGAAAAATTTACCAACCAAATGGAGAGCTAAAATAAATAAATAGAAAGCAGGAGTTGCAATTTTTGCTGATAAAATAGATTTCAAAGCAACAAAGATCAAAAGAAGCAAAGAAGGATATTACATAAAGATAAAAGGATCAATGTAACAAGAAGAGCTAAAGATCCTAAACATATATGCACCCAATACAGAAATACCCAGATATATAAGACTTACAAAGAGACTTGGACCCCCACACAATAATAGCGGGTGACTTCAACATCAATATTAGATAGATCAATGAGACAGAATGTTAGCATCGATATCCAGGACTTGAACTCAGATCTGGAACAAGTAGACTTAATTAACATTCATAGAACTCTCCACTTTAAATACACAAAATATACACTCTTATCAGTACTACATCACATGTATTTACAGGTTTAAATGAAATATTGGTTGGCTGCTTGTTAATTATTTTCTTCCCTCATTTTTTTTTTATGTCTCTATTATTAAACCCAATTACAGGCATACCCAGTTTTAGACTGCATTCTAGCCCGGGCAATAAAGCAACACCCCTGTTCTCTCTCCCTCTTCCTCTTCCTCTTTCTTCTTTTCCTTCATTCTTTTTCTTTCTTTCTTTTTTTTTTTTTTTTTTTTTTTTTTTTTAAAAAATTTATTTTTTTTTTTTTTTTTTTTTTTTTTTTTTTTTTTTTTCAAAAAAAAAAATAAGAGTTAGGTAAAGAACTCTGGTGCATGTGGGAGAAGAGGGAGAAACAGGTTCAGTCAGCAAGGCAGGGCTTGAATTGTGAAGCCTCTTTCAGCAGAATAAGGAGCCCCTGAAGGATATTAGGCGATCAAGTGATGTGATTAGAGAGGGGAAGGTTGGTAGTTAAGAACTACACCATGTGGGTTCCAATCCTATCCCTGACTGTCACGTTAAATGCTTTTGTTTTCCTATCTGTATACCGGATATGACACTGATCTGAAGGGCTGGTATGGGGATTAAATGAGGTAATACATGTAAAATACTTTAATAGTACCCGGCACGCATGTTCAAGAATTCCGTTATCTGTTATTGTTATAACTCTGGGTTGGATGGTGCGAACCTAGGGTGGGGAAATGGACTACCCTTTTATTAATCCAGGGGAGAAATGATGAGGATATTACTGCTAAGGCAACTGCAATGAGGACGGAAGAGATGCTAATAATGGATTAATGATGTAGAAGGTACAAGCAACAGGATCCGGTGATCCACTGGACATGGTGGGGGGCGGCAGGGAGAAGATCTACTGCCAGAGAGGAAGGGGTCACAGATGGCTCCTAGGATTCTGGCCAGGGTTTCTGGGTGGAGGGTGGTGTTAATCAACTGAGATCAAGAATGTAGGAGTGGGAGCAGGTTTTTGAAGAAAGATACTGAGCTCAGTTTCTCTTTGAAGTGCTGGTGCTTTGTCACTTAGTAGCTGGTATATGGGATTGAAGCTTAGGAAGAAGGTTCTTGCTGGAGATGTAAATTTGAACTCATCAGTTATGGGGGGCAATTGAAGCCATATGCATCAGTCAGAATACTTTGGGCTGCAAGTAATTGCAGAAACACAAGTGAAGGGACAGAAGAGATTTATCAGCCCAGAAAAAGTAAAGGGCCCAGAGGTAGAGAGGCGGTCAGTCTCATTTCACTTGGGGCTCCAGCCTTGCTCTTCTGACGTCCTCTGACTTCTATATGTCTTCTCTGTGTTGCTTTCTCCTCTGGCTTGGGAGCCGATGGTTCCATCAGCTCCAAGCCTCGTCCATGGGTGCATTCAACGATGCCCCAAAGAAAAGAGACCAAGAGAGATTTTTAAATGTCTCTCTTGAAAGAACAAAGCACAGAAGCCTTTTCCAGGACACTGGCCACGGGTCCCATGCCCATTTCTGAATCAATTCCCTGGGTCAGGAGATCCCTGCGGTTTCTGAACCTGTCATTGGCAAAGACAGATTAACCTAAGACCAGGCTCGCCTCCCAAGCTCTGGGTGGGCCCACTGCTCTAGACACATAAGGGAGAGATGAATAGGTGCATGAGAGCAGGCATTCTGTCAGGAAAAGGAAAAGACGGCCAACTCACAAGGCGCACCGTACTGTGGAAGTGGATAAGCTTCCCAAAGACACAGTGACGCATGAGAGGAAAAGAAGGGCTAGGCCTGAATCCAGAAAAGAGTCAAGCTTCAGGGGTGTTTGGAGAAAGAATCTTGAGTCATTTGGAAAACGCATCTTAACTGTTATTTGACACTCTGGTTATATCAAGTAAGGTTACTTTGCATGCTACAGAGTGGGTTGAGAAAATTAACACAGGGGCTGGGCGAGGTGGCTCAATCCCATAATCCCAGCACTTCAGGAGGTTGAAAAGGGAGGATTGCTTGAGCCCAAATGTTGGAGACCAGCCTGAGCAACATAGGGAGACTGCTTTTCTACAGAAAATTTAAAAAATTAGCTGGGTGTGGTGGCACATGCCTGTGGTCCCATCTATTTGGGAGGCTGAGGTGGGAGGATTCCTTGAGCCCAGGAGTTTGAGGCTGCAGTGAGCCACAGCACTCTAGCATGGGTGACAAAGCAAGATCTTGTATCAGAAAAACACAAAAGAAGGAGAAAGAAAAGAAAATTAATATAAAAAATAGTTCACCAAGAAAAAAATTATGACTGAGTACAGCAAATCATGGTAACTAATAGGAAATCTTATTAGATCATGTGCTAACATATGAGTAATAACTGCACTTATTGAGCTCATGTGTTAGTTTTTGTTTTTGTTTTTGTTTTTTTTTTTTGAGATGGAGTTTCGCTCTTGTTACCCAGGCTGGAGTGCAATGGCGCGATCTCGGCTCACCGCAACCTCCGCCTCCTG
>NW_016107572.1:1320639-1329467 GCF_001604975.1 Cebus imitator | reverse complement strand
TAGAGACGGGGTTTCACCATGTTGACCAGGATGGTCTCAATCTCTTGACCTCGTGATCCACCCGCCTCGGCCTCCCAAAGTGCTGGGATTACAGGCTTGAGCCACTGTGCCCGGCCCTCATGTGTTAACAATATTAGTAACACTTGCATTTATTGAGTTCTTACTCTATGCTAGGTTTGATATCAAGTCCTTATTTCGTCTTTCCAGTGACCTTTGTGAATTTTGCAGTCTTAGGAACATCAACATTTACAAGTACAAGACTAAGCCTCACAGATTAAGTACGTAGCTCAAAGCCTCATACTTAGTAGATGGCAGAGGGGGACTTGACCTCAGGTCTGTCTGCGACCAACATGTGTTCCTAAGACTGCTCTTCTGCATTTTATAGGAGGAAATTAGCTTGTTATTTAGGATCTTCTGATCTCCTTGGAGTCTTTGCCTTGGCCAGCTGTAGGGTCCTTAGGTTGATGCTTGCATGTTGGTGGAGTTCTTAGGCATTCTGCTTCTCCCTCTGACAGGTCCCTATGGTTCTTAAAGTGAAGGGGAGGCATAGCCTATTGGGAAAGGAAAGGCAGTGTGTGAGTTTCAGAGTTCCTTACCATTTGTTATATTTTCAATCTGAACAGAAACCAAACTGAAGTCACCAAATCCCAGGATTCAAGAGGGAGGCATTTTTGCAATGAGTCTGTGATTCCCTATGTTTGCCAAGCATTTTATGTGGAAAACCAAAAACCCATGGCCTGGTATATACAGAGCTCTTAGGAGATGGCAGCTATAGGCCCACGACTGGGAAGTTTGGTTTCCCGCAGAAGCTGGGCCTTGCCCTGAATGTGACTGATACTGACGGAGTTCCAGAAGGATTGCAGTGAAGGGGAGTATATGGTCAGAATTACATTTTTCAGCTAGACCATTGGCATTTATTATGCATTTATATGGCCAAGACAGGAGGCAGAAAGAACAGTTGGGAAGCTATTTGTGATAGCGTAGGAGAGATTTTAGGGGCTACTGTGTTGATGGTAAAGATAGAATTGAGGATCCTGAGTAGGGTGGGGATACAGGGGAGAGATTCATGCAATATTTGGAACATAAGAGGATTCTAGGCTGGCTTTCAGATTTCTAGCCCAAGCTACCAGGAGAATGGCAGTAATAACCCTGAACTATCTACAGAGAGGCTGGGGAGGTGACAGCGAGGTCAGGTTTGGACAAACTGAGTGTAGGAACCCACAGGGCAGCCATGTGTAGGGGTCCCAGCGGAGGTGGCCTCACACACAGATCCTGGGCTCAGCGGAGCGGGTGGAAAACCGTGCTGTGCAGAGTATTTGCCTTTCAGCGCATCTGAGCGGGATGAGAAGCTGGGCCTCTAGAACTAGTTCTTTACTCAGTTACTGAATTGACCTGAATTTTCTGTTTAAAAACTTCTGGAACCCAATCCGGTACCTTTCGGAGAGGAAGCAGAGGAAGAGAAGGGTCTACGTTGTTGGTTGGCAAAGTGATAACAGCCTGCTGTTTCTTTTTACAAATGTGAACCTTTAAAACAGTTCTCCATAGGACGTGGTGGGTGAGGCAGAGAGGTGCGGATGAGCTCCTCGGCAGGGCTCCGTGGACACTGGGCTCCAGGACAGTTTCTTTCTCTTCTTGCAGCAGATCTGCAGGTCTCTCTCTTTTTGTTGAGTGGCTCAGCTATCTCGGCATCTTGGCTTCCTGAGTTCTCCGTGGTCCAGAGAATGATGCATTGTTCTAGGGAGAGCCCATGAGCACATTAAAGAAAGAAGATTGTCGGGTGCAGTGGTTCACGCCTGTAATCCCAGCACTTTGGGAGGCTGAGGCGAGTGGATCACCTGAGGTCAGGAGCTCGAGACCAGCCTGGCCAACATGGTGAAACCCCATTTCTAGTAAAAATACAAAAATTAGCTGGGCGTGGTGGCAGGCGCCTGTAATCCCAGCTACTCAGGAGGCTGAGGCAGGAGAATTGCTTGAACCTGAAAGGCAGAGGTTGCAGTGAGTTGAGATGGTGCCATTGCACTCCAGCCTGGCGGAGAAGAGTGAGACTGAGTCTTAAAAAAAAAAAAAAAAAAGAACATTAAAAACTGGCTGTTTTTGTTTTCCCTTCGGGCTCATTTTTACCAGGTTGCAATTCTTTAAAATGCTGATTTTAGAAAAATAAAATAATTTCCTATGTACTGGACCCCAGCTTGTAAAATCACTTCTTGCAGTTTAAGTACCTCTCCTCCAGATTTGGGGATAAATAGTTTTCTCCACTCATACTGACAACTGTGTGAGGAAGAGCCTCGTGAGATGATGGAACTCCATTGATTTTTCATAAAAATTTAATAAGATGATACAGATCAAAAGCTTTGTAAAGTTTTGCTATAAATTGTAGTGAGGAATTGAGCAAGATGTAATTGGATAAGAAAATGTAAATGAAGCTTGTACAACTGTGGCAGAGTTGATGGAGAATAACGAGAACAAGACCCCTCTTCACCATCTTGGCGGTATTTTTCTAAAAAGGTAGCTGGCCCTTAAGTGCAGGGGCTTTGACTTCAGTCAGCCCCTTATCACTGATGGGTGATTGTTGCCCATTGGTTTTTTGAATGTCATTAAAATTCATCAGATACAGTTTATGGGTACAGATCAGATAGGATAGTAGGTGTGTTTGCATCTGACTCAGATTTCAGGTTGGTGACGTTGTTCAGTTCCATATTAAAGACTAGTATGAGTGCAGCTGGGTGTGGTGGCTCACACCTGTAAGTAATCCTAGCACTTTGGGAGGCCGAGGGGGGTGGATCATCTGAGGTCGGGAGTTCGAGATCAGCCTGGCCAACATGGAGAAACACCGTCCCTACTAAAAATACAAAAAATTATCCAGACATGGTGATGCATGCCTGTAATCCCAGCTACTCGGGAGGCTGACACAGGAGAATCACCTGAAACCAGGAGGCAGAGGTTGCGGTGAGCTGACACAGCACCATTGCACTCTACCCTGGGCAACAAGAGCGAAACTCCGTCTTAAAAAAAAATAGTGTAAATGCTCTTCTGTTAACTAGCTGTCATGCATTTTTCAGTACCATGTAAATTATGTAGTATTGATTTACTTTAGATTCTTTGAATAAATGCAAATATATTTCATTTTTTATGATACTATTTCTTTTTTAAATGATTGCTATGCTTTTCACTTTCATAATGTATGTTTTTAAGATTTTCAAAAATCTATTTTCTTGTAATGGCACTGAGGGTGATATCAATCCTAGAATTTCTTGTTTTCTTCTTATTAAAAAGTGATGCTGCTTTCTTGAAAGAGAGTTGGATAGTGTCTGTCATTGATTTAAATGTTCTTGCTCAACAGTGTACACTGTATCTAATCAATGTGTTAATAATCAATTTAACGTGAAATGTCACGCACCAACTAATAATATTTCTTACACATACAAACTAATGATATTTCTTATAACTGTGTTTCTGAGGAGGTATGAAAAGGTCTTGTTAGAGCTAATTCCATGTGAATTTGTTTGCCATACTCTCTTGATTGTCACATTAACTTTCTCTTTCCCTCGTCGGTGATATTTAGGATATTGTAAGATGTATGATTTCAGAATCTGTTCTCTGATCTGCAAAAAGCAGCTAGCTCCTATTCTAGTTTAAGAGACCCAGACTTAAGTGAGACCGAGAGGGAAAAATGACTCAGGCAAAAACATTTTCAAATAGCAGCCTTATAATTTAGGCTACCAGTAAATTACTAGGAAGTTGTGCAACTGCTATTTAATGGACATGAACTAATTATAGCCCAAGAGTGGTGAGTCTCATCCTGCGGATATACAATATAATTCCTTTTAGAGAAGCAATAACATATTGTTCATAACATGCCATATTAGCTTATATGCCCCAAATTTCAAAGAGATTTCTCAAAATGGGCTATGGTGAAGAATGAGCATGTAGCAATCTGAGCTTCGGACTTTGAACTATTCTTTGGTAGCTCTTTTGTAAATGGATTCATATAACTAAAAGTCCTGAGCCACAATTCTCAAGTCTGCAATATTTGTATCTCTGTAACAACCCCTTTTGTTTATAAATGCCAGCAATAATTACAATAGCCACCAATGATTAAAGCTTTTCTCTTTGCTAAGGGCTTTATACACCTTGGCACATTTAGCCCTGCCAATAATCCTGAGATTCCATTATTTTATAGCCGACGGAGAAACATAGTAACTCTGAGAGGTTAAGGAACTTGCCCGGTTCACATGGTAAGTAGGTGGAGGAGTCTGGATTCAATCCCAGGTCTGTCCATGCAGTATCACTCATTTCAGTCTGGGATGGGTAACTGTGCCATTACTAGTTCTGGGGTGTGATAGTGACTTTTCCCATGCTTTGTATTTTTCAAGGGTTTTGGATGCTTTTGGAGGGATAGAGGAAGATTTCCTCTTAAGTTCCAAAAGCGATGTGTTTTGGAATCTTGATCAAAGATTGTCCAAAGAGCAGGAGTTTCGTGCCAATGTGTCTCCTGGATGCTGCTCCAGGTCTTGGAATCTGCAGACATGTTCCAAGAGGAGACAGGTTTCTAACATTTCCCTAGTGGAAGGCATATGTATTCAGATATTGCATTTATGTATCACACAATCCAGAAAATACCTAGGAGAACATATTTCTGAACTTGTTGGTTGATTTGAGATATTCTGGAAAAACTCAAATCATTCTGGTGCTTTTATTATAACTTTTTTTTTTTTTTTGGAAATGGGGTTTCACCATGTTGGCCAGACTGGTCTCGAACTCCTGACCTCAGGTGATCCACCCACCTTGGCCTCCCAAAGTGCTGGGATTACAGGTGTGAGCCACCGTGCCCAGCCCCTTCTGGTGCTTTTAAGAACTCAACTTCTTCGTAGTTCTTCTTGCTAAGAAACTTGTCCATTCTAGACATCGATCCTTTTCAGGAATTGAGATTTTGTTTTGCTGCTTTGGGTAGACCCTGAGTTCTTTATGTGCTCAGGCACAGGTAGAAGATCCTTTCCCCACGGAGTGATCGCTTTCGACCAGGTCAGCTCCTCGGCCATCACCTGGACAGGTGCTGAATGTCACCTAGAGTTTACTCCCTCCTTTCAGAGCATAACAGCCTTAGTATACTCCAGGGTGACTTGGGTATAAAAGAATGCAAAGTGAGTCATGTTATCATCAATAGGTCTCATGTAAAGCTAGTGGTTTTTCTCGCTGATTTTTAAGTATTTTCAGAATTTTTCATGACTTTATTATTTTTATTTCTGTAGAAATGGGGTCCTGCTTCATTGCCCTGGTTGGTCTCAAACTCCTGGCCTGAAGTGATCCTCCCGTCTTGGCCTCCCAGACTGCTAAGATTACAGGCATGAGCCACCACACCCGGCCTCATGATTTTTTTTTTTGGGGGACTGGGTGTTACTCTGTCACCCAGACTGGAGTGCAGTTACACAGTCATAACTCACTGCAGTCTTGAACTTGGGCTCAAGAAAATCTCCCACCTCAGCCTCCTGAGTAGCTGGGACTACAGGTGCATGCCACCATGCCGGGGGATATATATATATATATATATATATTCAATAGAGACGAGGTTCTCCCATATTGCCCAAGGTTATCTCAAACCCCTGAGCTTAAGTGATCCACCTGCCTTGGCTTTCCACAGTGCTGAGTCATGATTACTTTGGACTTGGATTTTAATTGTTTAAATTTTTTAGATATTTTAATTATTCATGCATTCATTCAACATCTACTATGTGCCACTGAAGTTTTAGGCTCTGGGGACGTAGCTGTGAATAAGATAGAGAAGTCTCCACCCTCATTGAGTTAACATTCTAATGATGGTGGAGGAACACAATAAATGTAGAAATATAAGATCAGGTAGTAATATGAACTATACAGAGAAATGTGACAGGTGAGACAATACCCAAGCGCTTAGATAGTGCATTTAGACTGAAAGGCCAGGGGAGGCCTCATTGATCTTTAAGCTGAGATATGAATGGCAAGAAACATCCAGCCATATGAAGACCTGGCGGACGAAATTTTAGGCAAGAAAGAGCCATGTGTCTTTAATAAACAGAGAGAGGACAGGGAGCTGGAACATGCTGGATAATGAGGAGCAGAATTTAATCGCGGTTCAGCTATTTGTGTAGGAATAATCCCCCACTCCTCTCATTGTATGTACTAAAAATTTAGTATATCATGTTCATTTATTCCACAAAAATGCAATGAGTGTGTCTGCTGTGTGCCAAGCACTGTTAAGTGCTGAGTGTATAGTGGTAAGAAAGATAGAGTCCCTGTCCCCAAGAAATCTCAGTCCCTGGAGGGGGCTTGAGAAGGAAGCAGACATTGACAATGAAGGGTGATACATGGTATGATAAAGAAAAGTGTGGTGGGCTGTAGGAAAGGCATCTACCCTCATCAAGTGCTGGGCTTTCGAGAGAGGCTTCCTGGGGTAAGCAAAGCCTAATTTGAGACTTGAGCTACAAGTAATAATTGGCCAGGCAAAGGATTTAAAAAGAGCGCCTAGGTAGCGAATCACCCAAGCCAGAGTCAGGATTCGAATGAGAACAGAACTTATTTTGGGGATTGCATAGTGCAGTGTGGATGGAGCAAAGAGGGTGGGTTTTACAAGATGTGCCAACTGCACTTAGTAATGTAATACATGGGTCTTTTTTTCTTTTCTTTTTTTTTTTTTTTTTGAGACAGACTCTAGCTCTGTTACCCAGGCTGGAGTGCAATGGCGCCATCTTGGCTCACTGCAACCTCTACCTTCTGAGTTTAAGCAATTCTCATGCCTCAGCCTCTTGAGTAGCTGGGACTACAGGCATGTGCCAACATGCCTTGCTAATTTTTGTATTTTTAGTAGAGACAAGATTTCACTATGTTGGTCAGGCTCGTCTCGAACTCCTGACTTCAAGTGACCCTGGCCTCCCAAAGTCCCAGGATAAGCATTAACCACCATGCCCAGCCCATGAATCCATTTTTAAATTCCAGAAACAATGTAACATTACGAGACATTACAGAGCATAAAAAGACGAAATTTTAAAAATCTGTAGTTTTCTTCTACATTCATGGCTAGGAAAAAAAGAAAAAAATCTGTAGTTTTCACAGCAAAACTTTTACTCTGGGGGAATTTTTGTATCCTAATGACAGTTTTACAGGCTCAAATTTTCTTCACGATAGAACTCAATATTCAGAAAGGAAAGTCTTCTTTAGTTTCTTGCTCGATCCTGGCATTCACTTTTGAAATACACCCCAGGTAAATCACGTGTTCCTTGTTTTCAGTAACTGATACAAGCACTTTTATAAACAAGTTATCTTGGTAACAAAGGATATAACACCAGCAGGAAGGAAGGTCAAGAAGAGACGAGAGTGACTGGGGAATCATATAATGCCTGACCACTTTTTTTTTTTTCCTGGGGAGAAGTGTTTTGCCTCAGAAAAGTGTCACGTGGGCATCACTTTGTTCCATTTAATGTATGCACCGATGCTGAGACTTCGGAAGTACAGAGTCCTATTGTTTGTGTTTGCCTGACACACACAATCATTGGAAAGTGAAAAAGGAAAGGAATCTGTTCATTGTATGTGAAGCAAAAATGTAACATCCTGGCCCTGACGGGAAACTCAGTTTTCGGGTTGTTCTTGTCAAGCATTTGAGTGTGTTGAAATACTTCAAGGGATGAAGGCACACATTCGGTGTGGTGAATGGAATTAGGTTTAGTGAAACCGATTCATTGTGCAGGCTTGCTGGATTGGGAAACCATGGTATTTATTTAGTCTTCTGTCAATATATGCAATATGTTAATAGAGTAGCTGGCAGATCCTTTTTGAAAATGTTGTCTCACAAGAACGTGTGTTAGAAATTTAAAGATGAATGCTTTGCAATGAATATGCCTTTCCTTATGAAAGTTCAGTTGACTCTGAATGATTATCTGAATGGTTTGCAGGAAAAGTTAGAATTAAGGTAGGGTCTTCTGTTGAGGAGTGTGAACTTTTGTTTACTAGAAGTATTTATTAGGTTCTGCATATACAAAAAGACAAGTCTCCTTAGGAGACTGCATTTAGAAATATGTTTCCTAATAAGAGTTCCAGAAAAATCCATTGATTTCTAATTTTCTTTGAAGAGTCCAGATGAAAAGTACCAAGTATTTTGTAGTCTTTATTTTAGTGTGCATTTTAAACTATTATTTATGGTAGATAAATGCAGTCTGTATGTATCTCTGCATATCAAACTATATCCACATATACCTAACTATATATAAAAGTGATACAGTACCAGTTCAAATGAGAACTTTAGAAAGAAATGATTATAGTCGAATGGTAAAAAGAGGAGCCAGAAGTTCTGGGACACAAATGTTTTATTTTGTACTCTGATTTCAGGGACTTCTGACCCAGCTTCCCTCATTTGTGCAAAGGACAAACATAGGTAGTCCATAAAGTCTGGACCCAGGCAAATATACAGGATGAGATGAGGAACATCTTCAATCTTTATTAAGAATTGTACAATATGGGCCGGGCGCAGTGGCTCACGTCTGTAATCCCAGCACTTTGGGAGGCTGAGGCGGGCGGATCACGAGGTCAAGAGATCAAGACTATCCTGGCCAACGTGGTGAAATCCTGTCTCTACTAAAAAATACAAAAATTAGTCGGGCGCGGTGGTGCGTGCCTGTAGTCCCAGCTACTCGGGAGGCTGAGGCTGGAGGATCTCTTGAGCCCAGGAGTTCTGGGCTGCAGTGCGCTATGCCGATCGGGTGTCCGCACCAAGTTCAGCATCAATATGGTGACCTCCCGGGAGAGGGGGACCACCAGGTTGCCCAAGGAGGGGTGAACCAGCCCAGGTCGGAAACGGAGCT
>NW_016107572.1:1294707-1320359 GCF_001604975.1 Cebus imitator | reverse complement strand
AAAAAAAAAAAAAAAAAAAAAAAAAAAAGAATTGTATAATATGATTTGTTTCCTGCCTTTATGGACACCCCGTATTAGACAGCTGCTTTGTGAAGGTGCTTTGCAAGGGAAGCACACAGCTCGTCGCAGGCCTGCTCCTCCAACCCAAAGGCTGTGCCTTCTCCTGCTCCCACCACTCTCTTCTCCCTGCCCGCAGCAGGGTGCATGTGTCCTCAAAGGGTGCCCTTTCTAAAGTTTCCGAAGTTGAAATTATTGGGCGCATATATCTTAGAAAGGGAAACGGATAATACAGAGTGGCAGATAATGAAAACGAAGGGACAGTCGATCAGGGGATCAGAGTCAGGGGGGTCATCACAGCCTGGGGAGACTCAGGAAGGCTTCCTGGAGAAGGCGGGACTTAGACTGAGCATTTTGGGCCAAGTGCAGATGATGAGGATGGGGTGGCCCATCTGGCCAGAGAAAAACGTATGCTCCTGTTTGATCGCCACGGAGTGTAATTTGTGAACTTCTCCAAAAGTGCTCCAGGAATCACAGGTGCAAGCCAGCACTTCCTGTGCCTCATTTGTAAAATCAGGGATTGAGTCTAATCTCAGAGGCTTCTTGCAGCTCTGTGGTTAATTGTGGTTTGTGAGTAACAAAGCTTCCTGCCTCTGGTTACCTTCAAGAACAACCTACAAAAACCACTTGGCACATATTTTCTTCAGTCCCATTTAATTGCAAATCTCACATTTCTGATGCGAAGATCTTTGCTGTTCTTCCCTTTTCCAGGGCAAATCTTCTTGTCCCTTCCCCAGGCCTTTTCTTTCTCTATGTGCTGATTGAGACTAAACTGATCATTTAGCACATGGCAGGAAGCCGCGGGTGCTGAATCATCATTTCTCGCCTAATCTATTCTCATGCAGCTGGCTCCCTTGCAGTCCTTCAGCCTAGATGAAGAGAGAAAGAGGGAGAGAGAATTCAATTCCTAAGTCAGGCACTCGAAATGAGAAAAGGCTTTCCTGCCCGAGAGGTGTTCAGAGGAATCTGGTATGACAGATTTGAGCCAAAGCTGTGAAAAGAATGAAAGACACCATGATAGAGAAATAGGGTGTTGCAGAGTGGTTGACTGGGTGCTTCTAAATTTCACAACGTGACAAACACTGACAGTATAAAGCTATGTCTTAGAAATTTCAGAAGTAGGCTCTTACCTCTGCCTAGAACTTCATTACCCCTCCCTAAATAACACTAATTCTGAATTTTCTGAAGAATTAAACCTTTTTTTTTTTGAGACAAGCTCTCACTCTGTCACCCAGGCTGGAGTGCAGTGGCACAGTCTCAGCTCACTGTAGCCTCGACGTCCCCTGGCTCAGGTGATCCTCCCACCTTAGCCTCCTGAGTAGCTGGGACTACAGGCACTTGCCACCATGCCTGGCTAATTTTTGTGTTTTTCATAGAGGTGAGGTTTTGCAATGGTGCCCAGGCTGGACAATTAAATGTTAAAAGTTGAATTCAAAGGAGTGTGAGTAATAGAATATTAGGGTCTTCTTAAGAAGGCTTGCTTCGGGGTCTTGTTCTCCAGTGTGTGTGTGAGTGTGTGTGTGTGTGCACACGCACGTGCATGCGTGAGTACAGGAAGCATGTGATTGCTCTTCAAACTATTTTCAAATGAGTGGAACTCTTGTTAGACAGTCAAGATTTGTCATGAGGATATGGACTAAAACGTTTTCCTGTTTTTATTGATACTGATACGGTTACAATAGGTACAATTCCACTAATCTAATTTCTTGGTCAATTTTCACTGTGTTAAAAATAGTAAATGCTATTTCTAAATCTGTCTTACATGTTGAAAGTCTCTCAGAGAGGGCATACAATGTTATACACAACACACGCATGCACACACACACACACGCACACGCACACACACACACACACCCTGATATGCCAACAAGAAGTTAGAGATACAGGGATTCACACATCTTATTACACAAAACAAGCAAACTTGCCCAAGAGTGTCTTGAAGGACATTTTGAACAAGACAGCGTGGAGTCCTTTGGAAAGCTGGGTAGAAAATGCTCAAGCTATCACTGGAAAAACAACTGCTCTATGAATGTGCAGTTGTAACGTTAAATTGGAGATCTCTGGGAAATTCACAGAATCACAACTTCAGTAGCAATATTACTTTTAGGAGATTTGGATAAAGTAGTTTAAAATGAACTTCGGAGCCAGGTACGTAGTAGACAGTGGGAGGAGGATGACCAAGGAAGCATCTAGATACTTACTTATCGGGAGACCTTGCCTCCCCGTATTTTGTTTGAACACATATTTTATTGTGGAAACTTTATAAAAAATTATATTTACTGAGAAGAAGTTTTAAAAATACAAAACTTATCTTGATCTTTCTAGCTGTTGCTATGGTTTTGAGTAATACATCATTAAAGTCGTGGCACTCCAATGATGTATTAAAGTAATATATCCTAACAATGCCACGGCTTTGATGATATATTAATGTAATACATCGTTAAGGCGCCATTGGCCTCATGATGTATTACTCAAAACACTACCAATTGGTTAGATCAACACACAGAGACCTGTGTGTTAGGAGCAGGAGAATGGCAAATGATTTTGGTCTAAAATACAATTGAACTTCTTAGAGATGTCTCACCCACAAAGGCAGTTCTGTTAAGATTGGATGGGCTTCAAAGACTTGCTCAAGAGTGGCAGGGTTGAATCGCAGTGAAGGACAACAAAGACATCTGCTCTGATGGTACTAGAAACCTGTGCATGGGCCAGGTTTTCCCGTGGGGGAAGAAGAACATGCCTATGTTTTGCCTAGCAGCAAACAAGGTGGTTTACTTGCATGATTTCATTAAATCCCTGCTGAAATACTATAAACAAACTCGATTTTAGAGATCAGGAGCTGAGGTGCAGAGAGGTACAGTGAGGTCTCAGAGCCGATAAGTAGTGGAGCTAGGACTTGAGTCTACATCTGCCTAACTCTACAGCTGGGCTGCGTGGGGTCATTCTAATTTTGTGCCCCGAATTTAGAAACTGAGTTTTTCTATCTTTAAAGAAAAACATGGGAATGAGCTGGCTTCCTGTCTTCCCCCATACGCTCCCTCATACTCCATCCCGCTGTGTATACAATACCCAGAGAAGGCATTTGGAAAGGTAGATCTGGAAAAACAGGCAATGCTAGACAGGTATTTGACAGTTGTTTTATGTTTTTGTTTTTTTTCCCAGGGTCCTACCAAATGCCTGAACTGTGGTTGAGGGAGGAGTGGCCCCTGGTAGGGGCTCTGGTGGTGACCAAAAGCATACCTCTGCCCCAAGCTCCCCTATTGTTCAATTGAAAGGCCTCCTCCCTAGCTTCCTGGCTTCCACTCTTACTCCCGCTACAAATCCATCCTCTACACAGTAGCCAGAGTGATTACTTAAAAATGTAACTCTGTCATGTCATCATTTTTTCTAGTTCTTTTCAGAAGCTTCCTACTGACTGCACTTAGAATAAAATCCCAACTCATGTTTTCCCTGAAGCCTGGACTTTCTCGTGGGGCTTCTTTGGTCTTCTTTCTGCTCCTTGAACAGGCTCGTTGCTTTTGCACAAATCAACGAACTTTTGCGCTAATCTATGAAACTGACCAGCTGTGTATGCTTGCTTCTTTCTTGTCACAAAGGTCCCACTGAAGTGCCACCTTCTCAGAGAGGCTATCCCAGGTCACCTGTTCACTCTTGACCACATTCCCCGCTGTTCTTGTCTTCTCACCCCCTAATATTTGATTCTGTATTTGTTCATTGTCTTTCTCCTGCAACCACCAGTGGAAAGCTTGGACCCTGCCCCTCAGGCCTGGCTGTATCCCCAGGACCTACCACAGCCTGGTACATAGGAGGGACTCAACAAACGACGGAAACCAAAGCCTCTGTTTCTCGTGTGATTGACCATAGTGAAGACAACCAGTGGATGAGAAGATTCAAGCATGAGGTGTTACAGAGCTAAAGAAAAATGAGATGGATGACAATACAAAAGGAGTCTGAAAAAGACACCCGACATGTCTGTATCAAATAAGAACCAGCCCTCTCCACAGGAATTGGAAGAGACGGAGCGCTGATCTAGGAGTCAGTGAACGCCGAGGCAGACTTGGCAGGGCTCCTTCCATGCACCGCCCATTCTGAGCCCCTGGGGGAAGGGTGTGTGTGTGTTACATGGTCACGTGTGATTACATTATGTCCACAGGGTCATATATTTGTGCAAAATTTGGTGAGAAATTTTAACCACACCACTCCACTCTCATGCTTCTTCTCATGTTGGGTGATGTTGGGATATCTGTGGGTATTTTGTACTCATAATCATCACGGGCATTTTGTATTTGTAATTTTATACGGTTTTCTTGAATAAGGTCCCTGAATTACGCTAGTTTCAGGCCCCCCAGATTTAGATCCATTCCTGGTTGAAAGTACGTTATGGAAAAGTTAGAATGGGAAAAAGGCATATGGTGGCTAACATCTTGATCGATCTATATGGTAGAAACTTAGTTAGTTTAAGTCACTGCTTCATTTTACAGTGAAAAGGAATTACAGCTTATGATTTATTATAACTATTTCTTGTCAGAGAAAAAGCTCAAAGCCCAGGTAAAATTGGGAGGTTTCTAGAACATTCTTCCCTTTTACAACTCACATGTTCTTTGCCTTATTTTCTGGGGTCTTGTAAAGCAATTGACTTTTTAATCTCGGGTAAATTAACTCACATTAAGGTGTTATTGATTGAGTGTTTCCCTTCCCAGAGGAATTTGTGGTTAGGGAATACTCGAGAGATGACAATAGAATACAAGTGAATTAGGGCAACATGATACTTAGAGGGAAGAAACATTTAGGCAGTCCTCAAATTAAGATAAGTCCTGACTGAACTGGCCCTTAATTACTAAATGAACTAATTAAGGCAATATTTGCTGAGTGTCTTCCCTATGCTAACTGTTGGGGATTCAATGATGGCCTAAATCAGAAGCTACCCCTGTTCTCTTGGAGTGTCCAGTATAAATTACCATCCCCACCCCCTCACTTCCCCAAGAGAAAAACCAAAAACTGTGTGACACAGACCTAGGCAGAGTCCAGGCAGGGCTTTATTGGACAGTGATCTGGGCTGGGCACCTTTGTGCAGGGCACAAACCCAGTAGGGGTGGCTCTGCCCACAGCCAGCTATGGGAGACACAAAAATCAAATAATTGCTCATTCAGCCAAAGCTTGGAGGCAAAGATATAGGGTCCCCACTAGCATATAACCAAGATCCTTGCCTGGATGAGGGCATCAGCAAAGCGCTCCCCGAGAGACTGCCCTTGGCACGGAGATTTGGGAGATAAGAAGTGAGAGTCCAAGCAGAGTTCAAGGGAAGGATGTGGTTTACGGGTGAGACCTGGGGGCAGTGTACCAGACAGAGGGAATAGCAGGTGCAAAGGCCCAGAGGTGGGAGGGAGCATGACAAACTTGGGGACTTCCAGAAAGCCTGCAGAGCTGAAGGGCAAAGAGCGAACATGGAGGCTGGGGGAGGAGGCAGGGCCACAGCACGCAGTCCTGAAGCCCTGCTAAAAATCTTGGGCTTCATCTGAGGAGCAAGGGAATAGTTCCTGAAGGAATGATGACACTCAGCAGACATTAAAGATGTTTCTGGACCGGGCGTGCTGGTTTACGACTTTAATCTCAGCACTTTGGGAGGCCGAGATGGGGGGATTGCTTGAGGCTAGGAGTTCGAGACCAGCCTGGTCAACATAGCAAGACCCCATCTCAAAAAAGTTAAAAAAAAAAATTAAAAAGACATTTCTGGCTTCAGTGTGGACATGTTGGGGCAGAGATTGTGGGGAGATTAGTGGGAGGCTCTTACTGTATTATGGTTTGGGCGAGAACACTGGCTTGGACGAGGGCAGTGACGTAGGCAACCCCTTCAGCTTTTTGTGGCTACCTGTCATGGTCATTATATGTAACCTGGACTCTTTTCGTAAACCAAACAAATCAGTAAGACCTCAGATAATGAAGACTTCAATATTATTTTCTTTTTTTGCTTGAATTTTTAAGTATTTTCTTCGTATTTAAGATATAAATTCACTCAATCTATCTCACTACAAGAAACTCATTTTTCCCTGGTCTTTTGTTCATAAGCCTCTTTTGATCTGTACTTACGGTATTTTATTTTGTCATGGAAAATCTTCTCTTTTTATTATTTACATTAAGTAAAAATCTCTATCCTCAGATGTATTAGTCATATAGTAAAATATAGCAAATTACTCTAAAATTTAGTAGTTAAAAATAACAGTGAACATGCATGATATCATACAATTTTGTGGGTTAGGAACACAAATGGTTCTGGCTCCAGTTCTTTTAAGAAAGTGATGTTGGCTGGGCGCGGTGGCTCAGACCTGTAATACCAGCACTTTAGGAGTGGATCACCTGAGGTCAAGGGCTCGAGACCAGCCAGGCCAACATGGCAAAACCCTGTCTCTACTAAAAATACAAAAGTGAGCCAGGCATGGTGGTGGACGCCTGTAATCGCAGCTACTGGGGAGGCTGAGGCAGGAGAATTGCTTGAACCCCAGAGGTAGAGGTTGTAGTGAGTCAAGATTGCGCCACAGCACTCCAGCCTGGATAACAGAGTGAGACTCCATCATGAAAAAAAAAATGATGTCAAGTAACAGTTGAGACCGCTGACATCCATAGATGTTGTGGGGCTGGAGGGTCTGCTTTCAAGTAGCTCTCTCACATGGTCGGCAAGTCAGGGCTGGCTGTTGGCGGGAAGCCTCGGCTTCCTGTCCCGTGGACCCCTCTATTTGTGTGTCGTCATGAAATGGCAAGTAGCTCCCCACAGTGACTGGCCCAAGTGAGAGTAAGGGAGAAGCTGCAATGTCTTTTATGATCTGGCCTTGGAAGTCACACTCCATCATTCATATGATACCCTACTGCTGATGCAGGCCAGCCCCACTCAATGTGGGAAGAGCCTGCTGACTACTTGGAGCATGCAGGCAAGAATCCCTAGGAGCCATCTTGGAGGCCAGTCACCATAAAAGGTCACACAAAATAACATATCCTTTAATATCTGCACAGGGGCAGATATTAAAGACCAATTAGACAACGTATCTTCCTAATCTTAGGAATGACAGTTCGATTTCCAAATTGCATACAAAGTACTCAATTTAGAAATAAATTAGTACTATAATTAGCACTATAGTACTATAGTTAGTACTATAAATTTAGTACTCTAAACTACTAAGTTTAGTACCAAAAAGTCATGTTTCATGTGTCATTCACAATTGCTAAAAGATGTAAAGAAAAAGCTTGACTTTCCAGTGTAAAACAGTGTGAGGTTACAAAACTCTAGTGTGCACAAATAAACCTATCTTGCTTTGATTAATAATGAATATCAATTACCTATAATTAAACAATATACATAATTAGAATTAATTTTGGCAAATTATAATGGATGAATATTATTTTTACTTTTTGAGAGACCTATTTGAGACTTTAGAGATTGTGATAGGGAAAAAAAAAAAACTGTATGATCCCTGAAGAGATTAAGCATAAACTCATAAAAAATAGAAATAACAGACCCACAAAAATTTCTCAATTTTTTTTTTAATTTAAAAAGCGTAATGCAATAGAGAAAGAATGATATCTCAAGGTTTGCTGCTGAATGGACTGCACAGCCAATAGGTGCCGATTCAAAAGAGGAAGGGATCCCTGCAGGCAGGAGGGCGATGAGCTCCTATGGAAGCGATGGACTCTGAGCTGTGTCTCACAAGGCTGAAGAGAAGTCGTCAATCAGTCAGTCCAATAATTTAATTAATCCCCTGTTATTCTCAAATATCAGGTTAGATGGATACAAAATGATTCCTCCTTTCAAGATGCTTTCAGTCCAGTACTGATGTAAATTAAAAAAAAGGAGGCTTTCTGGGCAAATGGATTAGTACAAGCCGCAGTACAGCGGAACGGGGGTTTCACGAGTGATGACGGAGAATCAGGTAGTGAATCGAGAAAGGGCTTTGAGATTTTTTTCTGCAGATACTGAAGAATCAGTTAAATAATATTATCAATAAATATTATACTCTTTTATTATATATATACGTATCCATAGACTCTTTTTTTCTCTCTCTCTCTTTCTGTACACACACACACACACACACACACACTCTCTCTCTCTCTCTCTCTCTCTCTCTCTTTTCTAGTGCCCTCACCACCTGCTGACCGTGATGCTAACATACGTTATGTGTTGAGGAGAGTAACATGAATAAATCCAGGTCTGCCCGATTCCATGTATTCAGAGGAGGGGCTGTCCCAGTGGAGGTGGTGGTGTGCAGGGTGGACGTAACTCAGGAAGAACTGACCTCTCCAAGGGCAGGTGCAGCACTGCAAGTGAGGGAAAGATAAGTGGATTCACGAGATGATATGCAGAGCAGAACTGAGAAAAGCATGCCTGTGAGCCAAATAGTGGTAAAAAAAAAAAAAATTCTCAAATCTTGATCCTGAAAACAGGATCAAAGCTCAATTGCCAGTGGCTTTTCCTTCGAGGCCACCATGGCCAACATTTCATCATTATCCTTGGGTTGCAGTGTTTTCTCCAACCATTGTTGGAAATACACAACTGGAATCCACCAGGCCAGGAGGCTCAGCCTTGGGTAAGTATCACCAAGCATTACGGACTGAATGTTTGTTTCCCAATTCTAATTTCTTGTTGAATCTTACCCTTAATGTGATAGTATTAGGATGTGGGGCCTTTGGGAGGCAGTTTAAGTCGTGAGGGTGCAGCTTTCATGAACGGGATTAGTACCCCTATAAATGAAATCCCAAAGGGCTCTCTGCGAAGATATAATGAGAAGATGGCTTTCTGCAGCCTGAAAGGTGGCCCTTCTGGAGCCCTACCATGAGGGCACCCTGATCTCAACTTTCAGCCTCCAGAACTATGGGAAATAAATTGTTATTCCTAAGCCACTCAGTCTGTGGTACTCTGTGGTAGCAGCCTAGACGGACTAAGTCACGGAGCCATAGGAACAGCCAAGTAAAATGTACCACTGGTATTTTCCTCTTGGGTTCTTCAGTTCCCTTTTTATGTCTGCTTTTGATCTTATTGAGACTAAAAGATTGAACACTGAAAGGTGACACTTACGGCCTTTGTGGTCCCCAGGAGTCCTGCAAGTCTTGACAGCCAGACACAGTCAGGGCCACTGTTACCTACTGTATCTGCTATGGGTCAGCCCAAGGATAATGATGGAATGTTGGCCATGGTGGCCCCGAAGGAAAAGCCACTGGCAATTGAGCTTTGATCCTGTTTTCAGGATCAAGATTTGAGAATTATTTTTTTTAATACTATTTAGCTCACAGGCATGCTTTTCAGCCTGTCCTTCTGCAGTGAAGGGGTGGGAGGCGTGTCCAGAACTAACAGAGGCCTCTTCGCCGTGCACTGTGCACACCTGCTCATAGGTGTCTCCTTGTAACTGTCACTTTCCATTTCAGGTCTTGTTGGATGAGTCTGAGTCTGTGGTAGGTGTGGCAAGGAAGTGTTGTGTCTCCTCAGGGTGGGCCCCAGGCAGAGCCCCCAAAGCTCCCAAGATTTATGGATGGTTTGAGGAGGCAGGCTGGTAGTGAACTTTCACAGTGAGAGAGTGGGTGGGTGCAGGCTGCCCAGAGCCAGTGCAGACCGTGGACTTGATGAAGTAACGTGGTGAGCAGTGTGTCACTGAGCTCCTGGCCACTAAGTAGTGGCTTCACAGGTGGTGGTGACACCCGCGAGGAGATAAAGGGGAATATCTTCCAATGAGTAATGATGACTCCTCCTGCCAGTCACATTTCTGGGATGGTTGTGTTTGCAGATGGGTTAGAAATTCACATTTGAGGATGGGTGCGGTAGCTCATGCCTGTAATTCCAGCACTCTGGGAGGCCAAGGCAGGTGGATCACTTGAGGCCAGGAGTTCAAGACCAGCCTAACCAATAATGTGAAACCCCATCTCTACTAAAACTATAAAAATTATGCAGGTGTGGTGGTGGGTGCCTGTAATCCCAGCTACTCGGGAGGCTGAGGTGGGAGGATCACTTGAATCTGGGAGGTGGAGGCTGCAGTGAGCAGAGATCTGGCCACTGCTCTCCAGCCTGAGTGACAGAGTGAGACTCCATCTCAAAAAAAAAAAAAAAAAAAAAAAAAAAAAAAAAAAAACTGGGTGTGGTGTCTCACACCTGCAATCCTAGCACTTTGGGAGGCCAAGGTGGGCGAATCACCTGAGGTTGGGAGTTCAAGACCAGCCTGACCAACATGGTGAAACCCTCTCTATACTAAAAATATAACAAGTTAGCTGGGTGTGGTGGTACATGCCTGTAATCCCAGCTACTCGGGAGGCTGAGGCAGAAGAATCACTTGAACCTGGGAGGGGAAGGTTGCAGTGAGCTGAGATTGCACCACTGCACTCCAGCCTAGACAACAAGAGCAAAACTCTGTCTCAAAAAAAAAAAAAAATCACATTTGAGTTATAGTAGTGAATATGCTGTTTCAGATGCAATGGGCCGATGTGCACCTTGGTTATTGAATTTCCCCATGACATACAGCAGTTTCTTGGCTAGTAAGAGACTAGTTAGTGGGCGTTGACCACTGAAACAGGATCAGGATTTGTATGCCTGGCACTGCATTTGTCTTATGGCTACAAGAAGCTGTTGAACAGCTATTACAATTAGGAACTGGGAATCTTCAGAGAACAAACCATTTTCAGTTTTTTCCATTTCTAACATCTTTTAAATGGCTAATATTGTTTAAGAATTTGGTAACAGGGCTGGGCATGGTGGCTCATGCCTGTAATACCAGTACTTTGGGAGCCTGAGGCAGGTGGATCACAAGGTCAGGAGTTCGAGACCAGCCTGACCAATATGATGAAACCTCGTCTCTTGAAAAAAAAAAAAGAAAGAAAGAAAGAAAAGAATTTGGTAACAAACTAGAAAGAAATCAAGAAGGAGGTACATAAAAGAACAAATAAATGGGGCTGCTCACTCAAAGGTTTCTTCGGTCCTTTATATCTCGCCTTATTATAGTAATTGATAAATATAGAGACATCAAGCATTAGAGTAGCAGGTTTGAGTAAGGCTTCGTGTGGTCTGTTGCAGAGGGCTGAGCTTGGTCCTTCAAGTTTTGCAAAAAGGGTTGAGGCTTAGGAATCTATGCTCTGCATCATCTATTTCAAGGTTTTAATCTCTGTAAAGACCCAAAATGTAAGGAAAAAAATGGGCACAAAAAGTATTCATGTCCTACGTATATTTAAGACATATTTGTGCCTTATACAGAGGCAATGTTAAGATACTGAAAATTAGAATGATTGCCCCATGCAACAAACATGTCATGGAGTTTCTGCTCTCTAATCGACCCTGTACTAGGACTGGGTGGGAGCATAAGGAAACCACAGGCAAAATGATGAAAAATATTTATGGTAAGTGCTGCTGCTTGGGAGTCCATACTCTTGGGCAAAGACTTACAAAGGCACTATGGGCACTGCTAGCTGTTGAAGAAATTACTAAGGTGCTTACATTTATAGAGACTCTTGAATGAAATTGATAGAATAATTCAAACCAGCTCAAGGAAGGATGAGAATTTATGAGCTCATGTAAAGTCTAAGATAACAGAAAAGCAATTGGAAAGGCTTCTATATGGCTGGATCCAGGTGCTCTGTGTCCACAGGAATCTGTCTCTCATCACGTAAGCTCCGCTTTCCTCTGTTTTGCTTTATTTTCAGGAAAATCTCCACCCAGGGGTGGCAACAATGGTCAAAGCAGACATTTGTTCTGGTGCTCTTGCACTTAGAGGGAAAGGGAGAGCCTCTGTCTGAGAGCTCTGACTGAAGTACTGCAGGATGTTCTTTTGGTCATGTTTGAGCCCATGCCTCTCCTTGAAGCCATTGTGATAGTTCTGTGGTTCTCTGGACAGCCCAAGGTCAAGGCCTACTTTTGGAACTGGAGGTCAATCAAGGTCCAATTCCCAACCTGAAACATGGACTGAGGGATGGAAGAAGGAAAATAGGTCCTGTTACCAAAAGAAGGGGAAAGGGATACTGGGAAGGGAAACATAAAAGGTGTGCACCAGAAGGCATGTCTTAGCGTGCTTTCTGATGCTACGAGAATGCCTGAGACTGGGTAACTTATAAAGGAGAGTTTACTGGGCTTGTAGTTCTGGAGGCTGTAAAGTCCAAGAGCGCAGCATCAGCATCTAGTGAGGGTTACCCCATGGCAGAAAGGAAGAAGTCAGAGGCAAGACATGGGGACCACCTCACTTTATAACAACCTGCTTTTGAGATAACTAATCCAGTCCCCAAAGAGAGTGAGAGCTTACTTACTCTCATAAAGAATAATTCAGTCCCTGCAGAGTAGTATTAATTCTTCTTAATGACCTAATCACCTCATAAAGTCCCTACCTTTTCAACTGCCACACTGGGGACCACATTTCCAGCCTATGAACTCTAAGAGGCACACTCAAACCATAGTGGTGCCTCTGTTCATGGAGTTCCATCACCTCCTGTATGCCACACCTGCAGGCAGGATCCAGACTGCCTCAGGGCCCGAATCCCCCAGGCATCAGGGTGCATTTGGTCATTCTGTGACATTTCCCCACTATCAGTTCTCAAGGCTGTTTCATGTTTTCAGTAGGTTTTTAAAAAAATTATAAATGTAAATGATCATGGTAAAAAAAAAATCAAATATAAAGTATAATAATATAAAATGAGAAATAAAAGATATATTCTCCATCCTCTAACCCCCAGTCCCAAGTCTTTAACATGGCCAAAATCATATAAAGTTTTAGAAAATTTATCTTTGAAAACAATTATCTATCTACCCATCTATCTATCCATCCAATCTTTTCTTTTTATTAAAACAAGTTGTATCATATTATGCATATTGCTCTCCAACATGAGTTTTCACCTAATAATATCCTTGGCATTTTTTGTTATCAGCACACAATATTTTTTTAAAAAACAGCTGCACAATATCCCATGAAATGGGCCAGGTGGGGTGGCTCACGCCTGTAATTCCAGCACTTTGGGAGACTGATGCAAGCAGATCACTTGAGGCCAGGAATTTGAGACGAGCCTGGCCAAGATGGCGAAACCCTGTCTCTACTGAAAATACAAAAATTAGCCAGATATGTTGGTACGTGCCTGTAATCCCAGGTACTTGGAAGGCTGAGGCACAAGAATCCCTTGAACCTGGGAGGCAGAGGTTGCAATGAGCTGAGATTACACCACTGCACTCCAGCCTGGGTGACAGAGCGAGACTCTGTCTCAATAATAATAATAATAATAAAATTCATAAAATGGATATAATATAATTTAACCATTTTTCTGTTATGAGCATTTATGTTATTTTTATGGTTGTTTTTTAAGCAATTCTGTCATGGACATTCCTGTACACATAGCTTAGTATGCTTTTGCAAGTATATTCATAACTAAATTCCTAGAAGTGAAACTGTGTGTTCAAGGATATGTGTGCTGTCATGTGCTGCATAACAATGTTTTGGTCAATGACAAACCTCATATACAATGGTGATCCCACAAGTTTGTAATGAAGCTAAAAAAAATTCCTATCACTGAGTGAAGTCACAGCCATCACAATGCAGTAGCTCATGAAAGACTCACACAAATCTATCATGAAAAAAGAAACAAACCATCATGAGCATGTTTCTGAAAAGAGGAATGCCTCCTGAAGAACAGCCTCAGATAGGTCCTGCAGGAGGCATCCTGAAGACGGCCTTGTTATCATAGGAGATGATAGATCCATGTGCGTTACTGCCCCCTGAAGATCATCTAGTAGGACAAGATATAAAGGTGGAAGACGGTGATACTGATGATCCTCACCCTGTGTAGACAAAGGCTAATGTGTCTGTTGGTGTATTCATTTTTAAACAAAAAATTTGGCCAGGCATGATGGCTTATGCCTGTAATCCCAGCACTTCTGGAGGCTGGGGCAGGAGGATCATTTGAGGCCAGCAGCTCAAGACCAGCATGGGCAACAAAGTGAGACTCTGTTTACAAAATTTTTTCAAAAAAATCAAGCAGGCATGGTGGCTCATGGCTGTGGTCCTAGCTGCTTGGGAGGCTGATGTGAGAGGATTGCTTGAGCCTTGGAGTTGGAGGTTATGGTGAGCCTTGATTGTGCCACTTGCAGAGCAGGACCTGTAGCAAAAAACAAACAAACAAACAAACAAACAAAAAAACTCGAAAAGTTTAAAAAGTAAAAAAAAAGTAAAACCTCTAGCAACAGAAAAAAGTTATAAAGATATAGAGAAATACAATATTTTTGTATAGCTGTATAATGTGTTTGTGTTTTAAGCTGTGTTATTACAAAGAGTCAAATGCTTTAAAAAAGTAAAATTCATAAAGTAAAAAAGTGATAGTAAGCTAAGGTTAATTTATTACTGAAGTAAGAACATTTAAAAAATCAACTCAGTGTAACCTAAGTATACAGTGTTTATAAAACGTACACAGTGTGCAGTAATGTCCTAAGCCTTCACACTCACTCACCACTCACTCATTGACTCACCCACAGCAACTTGCAGTCCTGCAAACTCCACTCCTGGTAAGTGCCCTATACAGATATACCATTTTTAATCTTTTTTTTTTTTTTCCTTGAGACACCAAGTCTCACTCTATCACCCAGGCTGCAGTGCAGTGGTGCCGTCTTGGCTCGCTGCAGCCTCTGCCTCCTGGGTTCACGTGATTTTTCTGCCTTAGTCTCCTGAGTAGCTGGGATTACAGGCACCTGCCACGAGGCCCGCTAATTCTTTTTGTATATTTGGTAGAGTTGGTGTTTCACCATGTTGACCAGGCTGGTCTCACACTCCTGGGCTCAGGTGATTCACCTGACTCGGCATCTTAAAGTGCTGGGATTATAGACATGAGCCACCCTGCCAGGCCTCCATTTTTACTTTTTTACACTGTATTTTTAACTGTATATTTTCTATATTTAGATATACAAATACTTATAATTGTCTGCAATATCATTACAGTAACATGCTGCACAAGTCTGTAGTCTAAGAGCAATGGGTTGTACAATACAGCCTATATTTATATAATATATAGTATTATAAGCAGTATTGTTTAGGCTTGTGTAAGTAGACTGTGATGTTTACACAATGATGAAATGACACAAGGATGTATCTCTCAGACATATTTTTGTTGTTATGTGAGCGAAACTGTTTTTTATTTTTTTGAGACAGAGTCTTGTTCTGTTGCTGGGCTGGAGTGCAGTGGTGCGATCTCAGCTCACTGCAACCTCTGCCTCCTGGTTCAAGCAAATTCTCCTGCCACAGCCTCTGGAGTAGCTGGGACTACAGGCGCACACCAACGCACCCAGCTAATTTTTGTATTTTTAGTGGAGACGGGGTTTCCCCATGTTGGCCAGTATGGTCTATCTCTTGACCTTGTGATCCACTTGCTTCAGCCTCCCAAAGTGCTGGGATTAGCAGGTGTGAGCCAAGTGACTGTATTTTAACTGTGGATACATATTAACAAGTTGACCTTTGAGAAGACCACTAATTTCCATTCCTACAAACAGCATTAAAAGTAGCAATTTCCCCACACTCAATCACCACTAGATATCTTTAAATGTTACATTGTTGCTAATTTGCTAGGGGAAAATGGTATTCCATTGTTTTTATTTGCATTTTAAAGTTACAAATGAACTCGAGCTCCTTTTAATATGTCCTGTCCATTTTGATTTCATTTTTGATGAACTAATCTGTTCTTTCTAGCCACATTAAAGTATTAGCATCATGCATTTTCCCCCTTAGAGTTCATTTAATCCTGGTCATGTAATGCAATGATTTGTAGATTTACCAGGGGTTGAATCCCACAAATGGCAGGGCTCTAGATACACTTGAGATGATCCCATGATTCATTCTCCTTTTCAGATGAAGGAACTGGGGTGCCTGGGGAAACAAAATTAACTGTCCAAGGTCACACAATGACAGGCTGGGCCAATACCAGAACACACACTGCCTGAGGTATTACGTAAGTCTTCTACTCTGCTGTTTACTAAAGCGAGAGGTCTGTCTTGGAAATTTGAACCACTCATCTTAATCTATTAGCATCCCAAGGAGCTACTTATAACTGTAACTGCCAACCCAATGAGCCAGCTTCTCCATCCCATGCTTCACTTAATGATGTAGTTTATTACAGTTCAGCAGTCCCTGAGACTGGATGCCTCTGTAGTGTGTTAAACTCCTCTTCAAGTGCTGCAGTAAAACTTTCTGCCTGGCAGTGCCCAATTCACGAAACAGGAGCTTCTTAGGCTCAGTCACTGTGAACTCAGGACAAATCAAGCGAGAAAAATCAGTAGGCTCACCTCTGCCATTACTTACAGTTTTTATGGATTGTTTAGTATAACGAAATAGTCACAGGGAAAAAATTCAATACCTCCATATTACATTCTCATATGTTCACAGAGCTTTTTCAAATTCCTCATGAAATGATACCCATTTAATTTCAGTCTTGGAATTAGGATTTTATCTTTCTTACACTCCTTACGGAGCCCTTAAATAATTACTAAAATCCACAGTTTGGTCATTGGGGAACTTTAACGATGAGAATTGCTCTGTCACAGGCTTTCATCCAGGGAGCTCTAAGTGTAGGGGTCCCAGCCTTCACTGTCTTTACACTATCACATTGGCTTTTTTCCCCTTATGAAAACAATAAGGCTCTTTATTATGCTTCTAATTTAGATACACTTATGTCTTCTCAAAACTTAGTTTTCAAGACAATATTTAAAGAACATCTACTGTTTTTCTGCTTGTTTGTCGTTATTGTTGTTTTGAGACACGGTCTCTCTCTCCCCAGCTGGAGTTCAGTGGTGCCCTCCCAGCTCACTGCAACCTTGACCTTCTGGGGCTCAAGTTATCTCCCACCTCAGCCCCCTGAATAGCTGGGACTGTAGGCATGTGCCACCATGCCTGTCTAACTTTTGTATATTTTTTAGAGACAGGTTCTCACTATGTTACTCAGACTAGTCTCAAACTCTAGGGCTAAGTGATCCTCTCACCTTAGCTTCCAAATGTGTTGGGATTACAGGTGTAATCCACCACACCTGGCCTAATTGTAAAGTTACTGATAGAATTTCCCAACTGATGGAAAAGACATAAGATTTTGAAGAACAGAATTAAGAGAAACAAAGATAACTGGCGATTTAAGAGTTAAGCTAAATGTTGCCACATCATCCATGTTAGGAAACAAAAAACCCCAAATATATTAATAAAAATAAAAAAATAGGTTTAAATATTAAAATAGGGGATACGTGTCTTCTAAATACTGTAATTGATAGCAAATGCTTTAGTACATGGTCTTTGATTTTTTTTTTTCTTTTTCAGCCAAGTATATGCAGTAACTGTAGTTCAGCTGTGAATCTGTGCTGAAGGACCTAAGAGCACTATTTCTGTTTTCTGAGAGAGTTTTTAAAAAATTCCCCCCTCTTTTTCATTTCCAGGTTATGTTCAGTTAATTACTGGAATGCTGAACATTCTGTCCTTAATACTTGAAAGTTCCTGACTTCTGGGTAGGCAAAGGGAAGCATAATGGATCCAAGGGAAATTCTTCCAGCCCTATTTTACTGACTTTCTCTTCAAGTACATTCATAAGAAATTGTGTTTATTTACAAATAAATTGAATTATACTTTCAATTTCAGCTAAATGCAATTTGGAACTGGCTTATTAGATACTCAAAAAAATGTTCCAGCTTTCAGAAGTTAACTTTCTGTGAAAATAATAGCAAAAAATGGGTTATGTTAAATATGTATTTGAGGGAACTGATTTCTAATGCAGAGGCTCAGGGAGGATGGAGTAAGGGGGTGCACACCGCTGTCCTAGAATGCTGCTTCTCACAGGGGCAGAGCAGCAAAGACTGAAGAACCAACCTGGGAGTTGTGGGAATGAAGAATGTTTTGGCCTAAGAAAATGCTTAGTCAGCCGGGCACTATGGCTCACACCTGTAATCCCAGCGCTTTGGGAGGCCAAGGCGGGCAGATCACGAGATCAAGAGATGGAAACCATCTTGGCCAACATGGTGAAACACGGTCTGTACTAAAACTACAAAAATTAGTTGGGTGTGGTGGTGGGCGCTTGTAATCTCAGCTACTTGGGAGGCTGAGGCAGGAGAATCACTTGAACCCAGGAGATGGAGGTTGCAGGGAGCTCAGAGTGCACCACTGTACTCCTGCCTGGCAACAGCGCGAGACTCCATCTCAAAACAAACAAACAAACAAACAAACAAAAAAACCGGCAAATGCTTAGTGAAGGTGCTGGCAGGGTTGGTTTCCTTCCGAGGCCCCTCTCTTTGGGTTGCAGATGGCTGCCTTCTTGCTGCCTCATATGGTCATCCCTCTGCACATGCACCTCCCTCAGCGTGTGCACCCCCCTCATGTCTCTTGTGTGTTCAAATTTCTTCTCATAAGGACACCAGTCAGAGTGAACGAGGGCCCACCAGTATGACCTTATTTAACCTTAACTACCTCTGTAAAGCCCGAGCTCCAAATACAGTCATCGTCTGAGGTCTTGGAGGTTAGGGCTTCAACATATGAGTTTTAGGGGCACATAATTCAGCCCATAACAACAGTAAAAGTGTGTTTCTGATTTCAAAGCCTGTGGTCTTAACATCATTACAGTTACTACTTGTTTGTTTGTGTGTAAATCTACTTGGGAAGTTGAAGGAAAGGGAATTTAAGCACATCTTTAATCATCACGAAAGCTTTAGGCTGGGTGTGGTGGCTCACCCCTGTAATCCCAGAACTGTGGGAGGCCAAGGCAGGCAGATCACCTGAGGTCAGGAGTTCGATACCAGCCTGGCCAACATGGTAAAATCCCATCTCTACTAAAAATACAAAAATTATCCAGGTATGATGGTGGGCACCTATAGTCCCAGCTACTCGGGAGGCTAAGGCAGGAGAATCGCTTGAACCTGGGACGCAGATGTTGCGTGAACCAAGATCGTGTCATTGTACTCCAGCCTGGGCAACAAGAGTGAAACTCCACCTCAAAAAAAAGAAGAAGAAAGGTTTAGCAAAGGAGCTCTACATGTGAGTAGAGTTTTGAAGGATGAACACGCTTTTTTTTTTTTTCAATTTAAATTGTAATTCTTGTTTAAAACCTTAATACAAATTTTTCTTTTATTGCTTTTTAACAATTTTTTCTTTTTATGGTACTTTGTCCAAAGGAGAAAGAATTTTTCTTACTATAAATGTGTTTTTTGTATAAAAATTAGAGAATTAGATAATAAAATGAAAAAAGACACTCAGAATTGTGCCACCAACAGAAATCTCTTCTCAACAACTTGGTGTATATCTTTTAAAATCCAGTTTTCCTTATTTCAGATAGACTAATGAGTAGATAGATGGAGAAGCGAGAAGGAAGAAGCAGGATTCTACCACTGTACTCACATATTCATTTTTGTGTTTTAGGGTTTTTTTAAACTCAGTGTTGCATGATGGAGATAGACCACAGATTTTGAGGGGTGGGGAGGGCAGAGATATTTTTGACAGAGGATTAGTTTGCACAGGACCATGGACACAGAAGGCTTGTAAGGACTGACTCAAGAGCAGTGGTGTAATTTGGGCTGGCATTTAGGACAAAGGGCTCTAGACCACTGACTTGGATTGTTTAATGCCCTAAAAAACATGGAGCCAGATTTGCAGGGCTTTAAACTATCTGAGTTAGTTCTAAAATTTATTATGTAGAAAAGGTGAAACCATTAAACTATTTTTGAACTTTCTAAAGCTCTGCTGTTTGTATAAAAATTAGAGAATTAGATAACAATTTAAGGCTAATTTGCAGGTAGAATGCCTGGTGGATGGGAATGTGAGATTACAGGGTTAAGAGCTTGCTAGAGGACTATAGTCTATGGGAGAGGAATCAGGAATAAAATCTAGGTAGAGACAGCAGGAAGACAAACGAGTCACAGAAGAGGAAGAATTCATAGAGTAACTGGGTAACTGACTTGTGTGTATGATGGGGAAGGGCAAAATCCAAGATGGCTGACAGCAACAAATGACAGGTCAGCAGCTGCCGTGGGAAAGGTGGAGGAAGGCTTGGCCCCTGGTGTAATAGATAAGGTGTTGACTTTGAGAGGCCAGTGATGCATCCAGAGAAGAGGTGTCTGTCAGGCCATCACAAATATGAGTGTGTAGTAAAATGGCACACATATCTCAATTATCTATAAGAAGCCTCTGAAAGCTAATGATGTACAATATACCAAAACCTTTAGCCCATATCTTTGATTTTTGTTGGACTTTCTAAGAGACTGAGTGTCCATGCACCCATCCAATTCACTTGACGCCAGTGAACCCAGTAACTGGTCATGTTTAACCAAAATCTACATTCACACTTCTGTGTGATTATAATTTCATTTCCTGATTCTGGATTGTGATTTCATTTTCAGATTCCTTTTTTGGAATAAATAGATCAAGTGTGTTCTTCTTGATGTAGGGAAGCAACTAAATCCCAGTTACTAATCTAAATGAGAAAGAAATATTATGTGAAGAAAAAGAGAGTGTGGATATTAACTTGCTAGCCCTGCTTTAAGCACCAGATGGTCCACATTCTGGAATGATCATGTCTACCTCTTGCTCTCCCTATTATAATACCCCTTAGCCAACTTTCTACTTATAAAAATGGCATGAATCTTATCCCGAGTCGTTAAAAAGATTTCATGCTATAAACCCAATGTTTAATGAACCATTGTGAGATTTGAGATTATGCTGGTGTCAACCAGGAAGATGTCATTAACTCTTTAAGGCCTTAGGGTCTGAACTAGCAAATGACAAGCTGTAAAATGCTTCCATTGTATCTCTGGAAAATGATTCTCATGGCCTTGTTTCCAGGAACACTGGCTGTGTGCAGCAAGCCCACTTAAGGATTTTGGCCACTGAATCTAGAGACTGGAGTTAGACTTACTGGTGATTCTTAAGACCCAACCATATATATAAAAGGTTTACTGAATCTGTTTTTATGTTTCCCAATGATCACTGCTTTCCGGTTTAATTCAATCCTCTTAACTCTTCTTGACCTTGACTGTCGTAATAGCCTAACTGGCCTCTCTGCCTCTAGTCTCAGTCCCCTTCGTTCCATCCTCCACACTGCTGCCCGCATGGTCTTTCTAAAACACGGCTCTGAACATGTCACTTCCCTACTCAAAACCTTTAAAGATTCATATTGCTTGTAGAGGAGAATGGAAACTTGTTAGCACACCCGAGCAAAGCTTTAGTTACCTTTCCAGCCTCACCTCCAGCCACTGCATCGTGGCTTTCACACTTGTCATTCCTCCACGCCTTTGTGCATACTGATTTCTGGTTGGGGATGCCTTCTTCTTGATGTACTCCTTTTTGTTCTTCAAAGCCCGGCTTGCGTGCCATTTCCCTGAATCTTTCTGTTTCCTCTTCCTTTCTGTGTCGGCTGGATGAATTTCTCCTTCATCTGTGTTTCATCAGCTCTTTATTCACCTTATAACAATATGCCTCATGTTGTGGTGTATAGTTAGCTGTTTACATGTCTTTTTCTCTGGCTAAGCTCTGAGCTTTTTAGGGGCAGGAACTGTATTATATTTACCCCTTCACCTTTGATTTCACCTTTATTTCATTTCCTTTTCAGAGACCTAAATAAGAGTTGTTAGAAAAGGCAAGAGGATCACATCTTAAGTCAACCTCAGTCTCTAGTTTGAAGTTTTTTAGTTACAAGCAAATTGAATGAAGGGGGTAAAAGTTCTGCTTAACAGCAGGCATACATATTTATAATTCCCATCTTTCTATAAAACCCAGATTTTTTTAAAGAATATTTAGAAAATGGGATATAATCTGAATTTTTTTTCTCAACTTAACTCCAAAGCTCCCTCTCCAACCACTCATTTAAAAAGGTTGTTATATTTCAAAAATAAAATTGTATTGTATACATTTAAGTGATACAATATAATGTTGTGAGATACAGGAGGATCGTAAAATAGCTACCGTAGTGAAGCAAATCAGCATATCCATCATCTCACGGTGACCTATTTTTTTGTGTGACAAGAACAGATCAAATATATTCATTTAGTAAACATTTTAAATACAATACAATGTTATCATCCATAGTCCTCATGGTGTACATTAGGGTTCTAGACCCGCATGCCCCCCGCATGCACTGTTTTATATCCTTTCACCTACATTTCCCCATTTCCTCCTTCTCCCTCCCCGTCACCCCAGTTAACCACTGTTTTATTATCTGCTTTTGCATGCTTAACATTTAAAAAAGATTCCACACGTAAGTGATTACACAGTATTTTTCCTTCTGTATCTGGCTTATTTCACTTAGCATAATGTTCTCTAAGTTCATACACTGGGCAAATGGCAGGATCACCTTTTTAAAGACTGAATAATATTCCATTATATATATATATATATAACACATATGTAATACATACATGTTACACACACACCCCACAGTTTCTTATTCATTCAGATGGACATTTCTCTTGTTCCCATATTTTGGCTTCTGTGAATAAGGCTGAAATAAACGCGGAAGTGCAGGGATCTTTACATGGTGGTGATTTCATATCCTTTGGGAATATGGCTTGAAGTAGGGGTGCTGGGTCCTACGGCAGTTCTATTTGTGCTTTCTTTAGGAATCCATACCATTTCCCACCATCTCCATCAGTGGCAACACCAGTCTACATTCCCACCGACAGCATGCGAGGGTCCCTTTTCTCCACACCCTTGTCAACACTTGTTACCTGTTTTCATTTTGATAATAGCCATCCCAACAAATATGAGCCCACCCTTCCTTTTTAACTGTCATTTTAAATGTAGCACAGTGGCCAGTGGCCAGGTGTGGTGGTTCATACCTGTCATCCCAGCACTTTGGGAGGCCGAAGCGGGCAGATCACCTGAGGTCAGGAGTTTAAAACCAGCCTGGCCAACATGGTGAAACCTCATCTCTACTAAAAACATAAAAATTACTGGGTGTGGTGGTGGGTACGTGTAGTCCCAACTACTTGGGAGGCTGAGGCAAGAGAATCTCTTGAACCCGGGAGACGAAGGCTGCAGTGAGCCAAGATCACATCACTGCACTCCAGACTGGGTGACAGAGCAAAGAAATGTAAGTCTTTTGTCAATGACTGAGAGAATTTTGATAGTATGTATTAAGAATACTTAAAGTGTTTCTACATCTTGCCGTGATCATCTGTAACAATCTAAGGAATCAACTTTAAACACAGGAAAGCATTTTTGTTCAAATACATGCAAAGTTTGAGCTGAGGTCTTATGACACGCACGGAGGTGCCACATGAGAGGGCCTGGGGAGGGAGGTGAGTTGGCCGGCAGCCTCCAGCGGCTGCACCTTTGGGATCCAGAACAGCATTCATGCCGAGGCCACATGGATGCTGGTAACCATCAGCCTGGCTGAGACTTCCTCAGAGCAGTTTGCTGCTCTTTGTATCCACCCTCCTTCCTCCCTTCTTTCCTCTCCCAAGCATCGGACCTTCATCATGCTCAAAGCCTCTCTCGGGTTTTGCCAGTTGCCCCCACCTTCGTCCTGCACAGAAGTTTCACCTGCTAATCCTCCTGTACTTCTAAATCCATCTTGCTCTCTGCTTTCTAGAGGGTGTGAACTAGCAGGCCTATAGGATGAATAGGATTTACACAGGCAAAGAGGGGGTCTGAGAAGTCCACGTAGAGTGGAGCACATGGTGACCTCGAGGGACTGAGCGATGCCAGTGTGTTGAGGTGGAGTGGGTGGAGGGAGGGCAGGATGGGGATGAAGATGGACTGGGAGGCACGGCCGCACTGCACAGGCAAGGATTTTTCACTTTATCCTGTTAGCAAAATCCACTAAGATTGCTCATCAGAGAAGGTGATCAGACTCTCATTTTGAAAAGATTATTTGGGCACCCGTGTAGCAAAGGTGGCAGTTAGAGAGGCCGACGCAGTAGCCTACGTCAGCGTTAATGGTAGCCTTAGACTAGGTTGTTCATGGGGAGATGAAGCCATCTAGATATAGTCAAGAGATATTCATGAAATAAAATCCGTGAGACTAAGTGATGAGTCGGAAATAAGGGGATGAGGGAGAAGGAAGCTTAAAGGCTTCCAAGTTTGGGCTTTCATAAGTTGATAGGTGGATGTGCCATACGTTGAACTTGGGAACCCTTGAAGAGAACTGGGAGTAGAGGGAAGACTATGTCCATTGAATTTGAACAAACTGCATTTGAGGTGTTCAAGAGGTAACATTCCAGAAAGGAGTCGAGTAGGCATTTGGTGTTGGACCAGGACTGGTGAACAAAACACACATTGCAGACATAATTACAGTTTTTGCCATTGAAAGGAATGGCAGAAGAAGCAATTATGTTTGCACCAACCTAACACACCTGTGGATCGTTGGTTTGGCTGCAGAGGCTGGCAGTCCAGCAGCCACAGTCTTCTTTCCTGAGAGCTGGGGAGTGAGGAGTGACTGAGAAGCTGGGAGGGGATAACAGCTTCTCTGCAAGCAGGTGCATGGCAGGGTTGAAGGAACAGCCCGGGAGGAATACGTGTTTGTCCTTGATGTGTTTTTATGGCTTGGTAAAAGGATGAATAAAGCTCTGAAAGTGGCCATGAGGAACAGATACACACTCACACCCCAAAAAATTTATTTTAAGGAATTGCTCATGTAGTTGGGGCTGGCAAATCCAAAATGTGTAGGGCAGGCAACAGGCTGGAAACTCAGGCAGGAGTTGATGTGACAGTCTTGAGGCAGAATTTCTTATTTTCCTGGGAAGCCTATTTTTGCTGTTAAGGCCTTCCAACTGATTGGATGAGGCCCACCCACGTGATTGAGGGTAGTTTCTTTACATGAAGTCAGTTGATTGTAGATGCTTACCACATCAACAAAGTACCTTCACAGAAACACTTAGATCAGTGTTACTAAGTACCTGGGCACTACAGCCTAGCCAAGTGGACGCATGAAACTAACCAACACAGGAACTGGGGTGGCTGTGGGGAGGTGGAACTCAACCTCAAGGGAGCAGTGAAGACTAGTCGGAGGGGAGAACATTCGGATAAGTTCCAGGATTCAGGGAGTATGCCGGGTGTGGATCGACAGTTCCAGAAAGCCTAGTGGAAGGAAGGATTTGTGAACTCAGTGAAGACTGAAGGCTAGGGGAGGAAAAGAGGTCACAATAGAACCTCCATTCCAAGCCATAGCAATGGCTTTGGAGAAAAAAGTGTGACCCAGGCTCCCCACTTCATCTTCATACCTGCAGGTGAGCTGAAGTCCAACCTGCCTTCTCTGAGGCCTGGCCTGTCTTCAGGGGCTCCTTCTTTGGACTTAGTGAAATGGGAGAGCTCCCTGACCCCCCTCGAAGGATGTGCAATGGGGGTGTGGCTCACTCTTTTTGGTTTCTGTGCATGCTCAAAACCCATAGAGGAGGCCGGGCTCGGTGGCTCAAGCCTGTAATTCCAGCACTTTGGGAGGCCGAGGCTGGTGGATCACGAGGTCAAGAGATTGAGACCATCCTGGCCAACATGGTGAAACCCCGTCTCTACTAAAAATACAAAAAAACCATTAGCTGGCATGGTGGCACGTGCCTGTAATCCCAGCTGCTCAGGAGGCTGAGGCAGGAGAATTGCCTGAACCCAGGAGGCGGAGGTTGCGGTGAGCCGAGATCGTACCATTGCACTCCAGCCTGGGTA
>NW_016107572.1:1288934-1294660 GCF_001604975.1 Cebus imitator | reverse complement strand
AGGTGCAGGAATCGGGGAGAGCACTTTTTGGACTCCAGACTCATAATATTGTCTAGGGGTGGGTGCCTGCAACTCCTGAAGCCCTAATGGGCATGTTACAGTGCTCTTTTAGCTCTGCTGTCCACAGATGGCTTAAGTGTTAACCAGCTCAGTGTCCTCCTGGTACCCGAGTTCTTGTCCAGCATCCAGGAAGAATCAGGTCACATGGACTTGAAGGATGACGAATGCAGGGGTTTTACTGAGTAGTGGAGGTGGCTTTCAGTGGGATGGATGGAGAACTGGAAAGGAGATGGAGTGGGAAGTTAATCTTCCCCTGAAGTTTGGCCATCCGCCGGTTGATCTTGACTGTCCCCAGCAGAACCTCTCTCAATGTTCAGATGCTCCTTCTCTTCTCTCCTCTCAGCTGCACTTTTCTGCTGCTCTTCTGCTCTTCTGTTTGCCTGCTTGTCGGTCCATGGAGCCTGGGATGTGGGGCTTATATGGGTACAGGATAGAGGGGTGTAGCAGGAGAAAAGGCAACTTTTGGGTGCAAAACCTGGAATGTCTGTTCCCATTTAGGGCCACAGCTTGAGGGTGGGGTTGAGGCTTGAGGGTGGGGCCTTTGAGGGTGTGGCTTTGCCTCTTTTACCCAGTATTTCCATGTCTCCTGTCCATATCCATAGTGCCCCGTGCCATGCTGCCCCCCCATCTACCACTGCCCTTATCATGTCTGTTAGGCTGGGCTCTTATAATTCTGCAATGTTGATTTTCTAGCACAGACGGCTGTGTTTTTATATGGCATTCTAAATTGTTTATTAACCATTGCCAACTATGCTATGATTCAGAAAGGAAATGGCTTTCAGGAGTGTGGAAGCCAATCACTCTAAGCAGAAATTGCCACCTGTGGGAATACAGAAGTAAAAATTGCCAATACTTTTGGTGGTAGAAATGTTTATACTTAAAAAGCACAAACTCGCTTAGAAGGAATGAATGTTTGCTTTACAATTTCTCAAGAATTAAATGTCACACAGAGTGGGGCATAAAAAATGTCTATTAGCATGATAGATTTGGTGCAGATTTCTTGTCTTTAAACCCTAGCTTTAAATGTTTTATTATTTATTTATTTGTTTGTTTGTTTCTTTTTAGAGACGGAGGTCCAGGCTGGTCTCAAACTCCTGAGCTCAAGCAAACCTTCTGCCTCAGCCTCCTGAGTGCCAGTTTTCTTCTCTGTAAAATGGGTGGAGAATCACTCCTGCCTGGATTATTCCAGATTATTCTCAGGAATAGATCAAATTAACTGATAAAATTAGAAGAGTTTAAAATACCAGGCAAATGGAAGCTATGGATGCTATTATAACAGTTATTGCTACTTTAATTATTATTCTCCCTATTTTCTTAGAATCCAAATGCAATTTGGAATTTTTATGTGACCTCAACACAAGGGAAAACAGAAAGTGTGGGGCAGTGCTTGGGTCTTTCCAGATTAAAAATTGCTTATCATTGATTTACATGTCTGATTTCTTTTTTTTTAATTTTAATTTATTTTATTGCATTTTAAGTTTTGGAGTACATGTGAAGGACATGCAAGATTGTTGCATAGGTACACACGTGGCAGTGTGATTTGCTGCCTTCCTCCCCATCACCCATATTTCTTAATCAGTCTAATGTTTATTTGGATTTTCTCTCCATAGTCTGATTCTCACCCTGTTGGATTAAAGCCCAGGGTGGCCAGGCTTTTTGACTCGAGGGTCACACACTGGCTTTTAATTGAGCCTCTGGGCCTCCTTGCCCCAAGGCTGCTCCTGTCTGCCATGGACAAATTGCTCTGCCTCAGGATATTGACCATTTGCCTGCCGATTCCTTTTATTCTCTCGGTTCAGGAGGCAGAATTTGTCTATCGCTTCCAATTTGGGAGGCCGATTTCAGTCTTGGAATTATGAACCCTCACATAAATTCATTACACTGAAAGTTCGCAGGAATTCAAATGGTAACAAAAGTGTTCATACGGTTTCATTGGCCCCACAGTTACCTGAAATGCTTGCAATCTTTAGCTGATGCTGCAGGTGCTTAGAGCTAAGAGCAATTCCCGAGCATGCATCCTAGCACCTGCTTACACACAATGTCTAGAAACAGCAGTATGAAGAGCAGGCAGGAAGTTATCACTTGCATCACCCTTGATTTGATTTATCCATCTAGAATTTGTGACTTTTAGGGCAGAGATTGTATTGAATTTTACTCTTAAAGCTTTACAAAGCAAATTAATCGTATTGGACTAAACATGACTGTCTTTATAGAAACTTTTTCCCCTCAAGCACTAGTAGATGGCTATTTGCAAATTATTGATATGTTAATTCCATCCGAGGGACTAGGAATAATATTCATGCAAGCAAGGTCATACAAGCTGCTTGTCTTAAAATGTGTATATTTCATCTCCTGAGTTAGATACAAGGCTCTGGAATTTCAATGGCTTTTATAGCATTTGGCCCTCTCCTTTACCCCCTTATTTTAGATTGTGGCCAGAGTGGTCTCTCCAAGATACAAACCTGATTCTCTTCTGGAAGGAAAATCATTCAGGGTTGCTTCACCGCCTTTAGGCGGCTTCAGCCTCCCAGTCCTCCTTGCTGCCCACCCTCTCCCTCATTCTGTCCCCCACCCCGCACTTGCCTTCCAGTCTTGCTGAACAACCTGCCATTACGGAGGGATTTATGAGCTATCAGAGCTGTGCCTGTGCTCCCCCAGTGTAAGGAACATGTTTCCCCTCCGTGGCATCTTCCTTATGTGTTTCTTTCTTTATTCTTTTTTTTTTTTTTTTAATCCTAAGTCCATTTTCTGTTGCTGTACCCTTCCTTATGTGTTTCAACGCACAACTCACATAATATTCTTTATCAGGATCGTCTTTCTACTTACACGTTTCATCCTGCCCCACCCTTTCTCTGGTCCCCAAGAGCCTATCTATCCCGGCGCCCATGGCTGCTATAATTGTTTTTTAATGAAGTTTCTCCCTCAGAGGGAGAGAGCCCAGCATCTATCACACTTTGTGGCTCTCAACAGGCACTCAATACATATTCCTTGAATAAATGGTTCTTACCTATTTACTAAACGTTTTCATAAAAGAATGTCTCTTCTTAGCCTTCGCTTTTAGGTCTCTGCTTGTTTGTGGGTCCAGGTGGCCAGGGAGAGACCTATGTTGATTCCAGCTAAATAACTGTAAGCTCGCTTGACTCAGAGTACACTGAAGTTTAGACACTGAACTAAGCTACATTATTGGTGCAGTTAATTAGAAATCAAGCAGCAACAGGAGGCGTAAGGTAAAGACCATCCAAGAGCGCAGTAATACCGGGGAACACCTCGGGGTGGTTGCAGAGCAAGGGAATACTGCTCTGGTCCCACAAATGCCTTCTCAGCATGGAGACTGTATAAGGGCCTCATAAAGAGGGCTTATGCAAAGATCTCTGAGAAGGAAGGCGACCTGTGCTCACAAGATCGGGGACGGTCTTTGCAGATGGGAGCTGGCAAGGAGGAGAAAAGCCTTGCAGGGCAGAGATGACGGAACACCTCAGGCTCTGCCTAGGTTCTCGGAATATGGAGTGATTTTAATTGCTCTATGTCCTCAATGCTGGGGAGATAAAAGCCCCTCGTTGCAATGGGTGTGGTCAGACTGGGTGGCTCCTAATCTGCTATACTGCTGATGCAGCTGCACCTTGATAACAATCTGTGATAAACTCAGAGTACTAGTTTAGCATGTCTTAGAAGGATTTCAAATGCTGTTAAATGCTCAGAGCACTAGTTTAATATGTCTTAGAAGAATCTCAAGTGCTCTCCACCCAGCTCTTACCTACTCCTTTACCCTCCCCTTCCACACCATCAATGAGATTGTACACATAATAAAACTGTCTGGAGCCCAGAGCTGGGGCCAATGCATTTTCCACTCTTGCGTTGGTCCCCTGGACCCATGCTGTAAATTCTACTCTTGTGCCTCTGTCTTTATTTCCTTTTCTCAATCCCTCGTCACTGCCGGGACTAAGGGCACCCACGTACGGGGTTGGGCTGGTTCTCAACACTTGTTAAAGCATAGTTTGAGAACCAGCAGCATCAGCATCACCTGGGAGCTTGTGAAAAATGCAGAATGTTGGTTCCACCCCAGACTTGCTCATCGGAATCTGCATCTTAATAAGGTCTCCAGGTGATCTGTGCCAGCTTCAGGTTTGAAAAGCACTGCTAGAGCTAGCTAAAAGGAGCACAATTTTATTTCATTTAAAATAATTTAGCTGGGCATGGTGGCTCACGCCTGTAATCCCAGCACTTTGGGAAGCCAAGGTGGGTGGATCACTTGAGGTCAGGAGTTCAAGACCAGCCTGGCCAACATGGTGAAATCCCATCTCTACTAAAAATACAAAAATTAGTCAGGTGTAGTGGCAGACACCTACAGTCCCAGCTACTTGGGAGGCTGAGGCAGGAGAATGGCTTGAACCCGGGAGGTGGAGGTTGCAGTGAGCCGAGATTGTGCCATTGCACTCCAGCCTGGGTGTCGCAGTGAGACTCTGTCTCAAAAAAATTAAAAAAATAATTAATTTAATTAAATTAAATAATTTAGTCATTTCTTTTTTTTCAATACAGATTCTCACTCCATTGTCCAGGCTGGAGTGCAATGGCGTGATCTCTGCTCACTACAATCTCTGCTTCCCGGGCTGAAGCAATTCTGTCTCAGTCTCCCAAGTAGCTGGGATTACAGGCATCTGCTACCACGACCAGCTAATTTTTTGTATTTTTAGTAGAGATGGAGTTTTGGCCATGTTGGCCAGGCTGGTCTTGAACTCCTGACCTCAAGTCGTCTGTCCACTTTGGCCTCCCAAAGTGCTGAGATTACAGGCATGTGCCACAGCGACCGGACTAGTCATTAAATTTTTAATGCCTTTTCTGAAATAATGATACTATAGTATTCTAAGCCAATTTTAAAAGTCTATTAAAACTCTAGTGTGCTAATTTTAGGAGTAATTTGTAATGAAAAATACAAATTGTCATTTACGTTTGATACTACTGCAGACACAGGAACTTTTTGCTCATAAAAGGGACATAAAGATCACGAGGGTGAGTGAAGTATGCCTTAGAACAGGATTCCCAGAATTTCCAGGATCTCCAGAATTTCCTCATAGAAGAAGGGGCTTAGGGAAGGCCACCCGGTTGGAAGAGTAGGCTGGACAATTGGCCTTAAACTTGTATCTGTATGACAAGCATGCATTTTTGCTTAGATTAATGTACAATTTTTCTAAACATGAATTTGTCCCCATCTTTCATAGAAACGAGCAAATGTCAATTGCCCACAACAAGGAATGAGCTAATCCCCTCACCTCTTTTACCGGGAAACTCTACATCCAATTCATTAGCATATCCTCTAGGCATCACCTTCGGAATGTACCCGGAACATGACTGCGTTTTCCATTTTTCTCATGCTCGGTATAAGCCAAGCCGCCTTTAGCTCTTGCCTGAATTATCACCCTAGCCTCCTCTTGTTTCCCTCCTTCCACCAGGCTTCCCGACTGTCTGCTCCCCACTCAGTGGCCAGATCATGCCGTCCTTTGCCCAAAGCCATCCAATGGCTTCCCCTCTCACACTGAAGGACACCGAGGCCCTTGCTGTGGCCTATGAAGTCCTCCGTGGTCTGGCCTCCAGCTCCTCCAACTTTATCCTTTCCTGCTCCCTTGTTCTCTCTCTCCCTCTCTCTCTCTCTCTTTTTTTTTTTTTTTTTT
>NW_016107572.1:1286316-1288632 GCF_001604975.1 Cebus imitator | reverse complement strand
ACGCCTGGCCTGTTCTCTCTTTTTTGAGATGGAGTCTCGCTCTGTGCCCAGACTGGAATACAGTGAAGTGATCTCGGCTCACTGCAGCCTCTGCCTCCCGGGGTCAAGTGATTCTCCTGCCTCAGCCTCCCGGAATAGCTGAGATTACAGGCGATCTCCACCATGTTCAGCTAATTTTTGTATTTTTAGTAGAGACAGGGTTTCACCATGTTGGCCAGGCTGGTCTCGAACTCCTGACCTCAGGTGATCTGCCTGCCTCAGCCTCCCAAAGTGCTGAGATTACGGGCATGAGCCCCTGTGCCTGGCCCCGCTTTGTTCCCTTTCACTTACACAGGCTTCCTGGATGCTTTTCAAGCCTGGCCAGCAATGCTGCTGCCTCAGGACCTTTGCATGTATTCATTCCCCTCTCAGAAATCTTTCCAGATATCCTAACAGCCTATTCCCTCTTTCTTAGGTTTCCCTCAAACAGCAGCGAGTCCTTCCCTGGCCTCCTGCCGCCCCTTCACCTGCCCCTCCACTGTCACTTCTTATCTCCTTATCCTGCTTCATGTTTCATCATGGCGGGTATCACCATCGTCTGACACAGTACATAGTTACTTCACCTGTTTTTGTGCTTGTCCACTAAAATTCAAACTCCACAAAGTAGGGGATTTATCTTATTCACTGCTTCATCCCCAGTGCCCAGGCTATATGCCTTGCCTATAGCAATTGCTTAATAAATGTTGGTTGAATGAAGCCATGAATGACAGCACAGAGGGCCGGGGTTGAGAGGATGTCACTGACGAAGATTAGTGAAGAATGGCTCAAGTCCATTGTCATTACATCAGATGTTACCTACAAGTGTTCAGTTCTTCCTTTGTAAACCTGAGTACCAGAATTGCTAATGAATTGCAATATTGTCAGGTTAATAGATATTTCTCTCCTTATCAATGTCGTATAATACTCAGAAGGCTATATGTTAGAGGCAAAGAGAAAGGAAGCAAAGGTCTTAAATAATCCCTAGTGCTTATTCTCTGTCTGTCCTGTCCTCTTCGTTCTCTTTCCCACCCAGTTTATCTTTTTAAACAGTCTGTGCCACTTTGAATGGACAGCGTATTTGTTTCGAATGGAAGGTTTTTAAAGGGACCCAACTATAGTCCCAAACTATTAGCCTAAACCAAGGATCAGCAAACTTTTTCAGTAAAAGGTCGGATAGAAAATATTTCAGGCTGGCTGGACATGGTGGCTCACGCCTGGGATCCCAGCACTTTGGGAGGCCAAGGCAGGCGGATCACCTGAAGTCAGGATTTCAAGACCAGCCTGGACAGCATGGTGAATGAAACCCTGTCTCTACTAAAAGCACAAAAAATTAGCTGGGCATGGTGGTGCACACCTGTAATCCCAGCTACTCTGGAGGCTGAGGCATGAGAATTGCTTGAACCCAGGAGGCAGAGGTTGCAGTGAGCTGAGGTCACATCACTGCACTCCAGCTTATGAATAGAGCAAAACTCTCAACAACAACAACAAAAAGAAAATAGTGTAGGCTTTGCGGGCAACATGTAGTCTCTGTTGTGACAACGCTGCTATTGTACTATAAAAGCAGATGTTCGCACTAATCAAGCATACGGGTGTGGTTTTGTTACAATAGTTTACAAAACCCGGTCTGCTGGAATTGGCACATGGGCCATGGCTTGGTGACCCCTGGCCTAAACCAAAGTTATACATTTCTAGACTGTGAACCCTTGAGGGTATGACAGTGTCTAACAGGTATGCTAGGTACAAAGAAAGATCTGTCGAATAAGGAAAGAAACAGATACACCCTAAGACAAATCCGTTGGTAATTTTAGATACTGTTAGTCATGGGTAGAATGGTTGGTACCACGATAGTGCTGTGGCCTGAGCATTCAGGTTTCTGGAACGTGGCATGAAGAACTGATAGCCAGGCAGGTAATGCTTCATCTCACCGCTCCTAACACACATTTCTCAGAATTTAACTTCTTTCAAGTCAGGATATATGGTCTATCTTACGGTGATATCAGAAGCATGTTTCCTTTTCAGTGGTGCATAAAATAATGGTGTGTCTCACAGTTGTTGGCATCTTAGATGTGAAGAAATAAAGTATTTCTCCCTCGGATCTTCAGATTAATGAGTGGCTAAACAAAATGTCCAACTGAGAAAATACTATATTGTCTGTGATGTAATAATTCCAAGGGCTGATGAAGCTAATACTGTCTGGATCTTAGGTGCAAAGGCTCTTGCTCACTCTTTCAGGCAATATAGACTTTCATGGTGAACTGAAAGACAATGAAAAAAAGGTTTCCATGTTTTGGACCTTAA
>NW_016107572.1:1284746-1286291 GCF_001604975.1 Cebus imitator | reverse complement strand
TTTTTTGAGATAGAGTCTTGCTCTGTCACCTAGGCTGGTGTGCAGTGGTGCAATCTTGGTTCATTGCAACCTCTACCTCTCAGGTTCAAGTGATTCTCCTGACTCAACCTCCTGAGTAGCTGGGACTACAGGCACGTGCCAGCACGTCTGGCTAATTTTTTTTAATTTTTAGTAGAGACAGGGTTTCACCATATTGGCCAGGATGATCTTGAACCCCTGACCTCATAATCTGCCCAGTTTGGCCTCCCAAAGTGTTAGGATTACAGGTGTGAGCCACTGTGCCTGGCCAAGAATTATTTTTCAAGTCATAGCTTCTTTATCCTAGATAATCAAGAATTTATTGGCCCAGGAATTTTCAGTGGAAGTATAATTTTAAATTATTAGGTTCTCTTTTAAAGTAGTTATAAGAAAGGTAAAGAGGAAGATTTTAGTACAAATCAGGATGCATCTTCCTTTTTCATGGTGGCAGAGACTGCTTTTCAAATTGTTTACTTTCAAATACACACTAAAACAGGATACAGGCAGTTAAATATTTGATTCAATCTGAGAAATGTTTTTGGAGCACTCATTATGAGTAGGTATTGAGTTTAAAGAAGCTAGAGCTGGAAGCAGGTTTAGGATCCCTGGTGGAGAGCCTGGCTCCCCAAAACCTGATGTTGGAAGAAACAGGGGACGTTCAGCAGTCTTTGAATTCCCTTTTAATTCTTCGCATGAGATGACACATTACACTTGAGATGTGTATCTTACTTATTATGCTAGGAGATTTGTGACATATTTTGTAAGCTTGGCTCTTTCTCTCTGAAAGCATAGTAATTTATTAGAAATAAGAAGGAAAAATGCAGGGTGGGAGAGGAAAGGAAGGATTATTGCTTTTGGGAACCTGAGCCAGGTCTTAATTTCCTGACCATGATGGGTAAATACCTATCTACTTTCCTCTGACCAAGAAGAGTTGATACCTGAAATTGTCCAAGCGAAGACATGGAGTAGGATTTGGCAACCTGGGAATGAGCAGCGTACTTGATTTGGGAGGCAGGATAACCTGATTTAAGGGTGACTGGCTGCACAGTGAGGGCAGGGGAAGAGGAGAGCGTCTCTGCTGCCCTCTCCTTCCTCTCACACTCCACCCTTGGGAGCCTGATGGTTTCTCTAGGGTGTTCCCAGGTATACAAGTGGCAGGTGCCCCTCCTGCATGATTACAAAGCCACTGTCACTCCCATCTTCCACACTCCCAACCAAGGGCTGAAGGAAGCCTGATCGTTTGAGCTGCTGATGTCACAACTCACCGTCCCACCCCCATGTTGGCACCGATGGGATGGATGACGGCAGCTGTTTTCCATTCCCTGATGGACGGACCGAAGGAAGGAGACATGGCTTTATTCCATTCGGAGAGATCGGAAGCAAACAGATTAGTAATAACGGGTATTTCACTAACCGATAACAAAATTAGTAAATTTGGCTTTCCCTATTCCTATGTAATCACAGTGAATTGTGTTCAAGCCTATAGGAACATTTGTGCTCCCTTCCTTCCTTCCTTCCTTCCTTCCT
>NW_016107572.1:1254963-1283961 GCF_001604975.1 Cebus imitator | reverse complement strand
CAGGACACTGACATCTCTGTGGATTGTAAATCAAAGTGTAGACGGAAAACCCCTGCTTTTGACTTCAGTGGTATCTAGATCTGAAATGCAAAGCTCCAATTACACTTCATGAAAGTAAATGCAAACTTTCTGAGGATGCTTCAGTCGAGTTAACTATAAACATACATAATCGACGGAATGGACTGGCCAATGGCTTGCAGAGCAACATGCCCAAGTTTTATTGTGACTACTGTGATACATACATCACCTATGACTCTCCATCTGTGAGAAAGACACACTGCAGTGGTAGGAAACACAAAGAGAATGTGAAAGACGACTATCAGAAATGGATGGAAGAGCAGGCTCAGCCTGATTGACAAACAACGGCTGCCTTTCAACAAGGAAAGACACCTCCTACTCCATTCTCTGTTCCTCCTCCTGCAGGGGCGATGACATCACCTCCCCCCAGTCTTCCAGGTCCTCCTCGTCCTGGTATGATGCCAGCACCCCATATGGGGGGCCCTCCCATGATGCCAATGATGGGCCCTCCTCCTCGTGGGATGATACCAGTGGGACGTGCTCCTGGAATGAGGCCACCCATGGGAGGCCATATGCCAATGATGCCTGGGCCCCCAGTGATGAGACCTCCTGCCCGTCCCATGATGGTGCCCACTCTGCCCAGAATGACCAGACCAACAGATAAGGATAGCGGGGAGGCCTCATTCTATCAGTTTTATCTTACCTGTTCTGCTTCACCAGGAGATCATGCTGCTGTGATGCTGGGTTTTCTAAACAGCATAAGGAAGACTTGCTCCCCTGTCCGATCAAAGAGAATAGTTTTGGAGGGGAGAGGTGGGGCAAAAAAGATGCAGTTTTCATTTGTATTGGGAAATGTGAAAATAAAATTGTCAACTCATTAAAAAAAAAAGATATGTAATCATTTAATATCAGCTCCCAACTCACTGATACCTTGTCTGGCCACAGAGTTTTCCACAGGATGAGGTTATTAATACAGGGACAGTTTTCATCATAGGAGCTGTCGATCCTAGCTCACAGGGTGTTTTGTTTTGTTTGTTAGTGTTTTGAAACAGAGTCTTGCTCTGTCGCCCAGCCTGGAGTGCAGTGGCACGATCTTGGCTCACTGCAACCTCTGCCTCCCAGGTTCAAGTGATTCTTCTGCCTCAACCTCCTGAGTAGCTGGGATTACAGGAACCCACCACCACACCCAAATAATATTTGTATTTTTAGTAGAGACAGGGTTTTACCATGTTGGCCAGGCTGGTCTCAAACTCCTGACCTCAAATGTTCCAGCCTCCTCAGCCTCCTGAAGTGCTGGGATTACAGGCGTGAGCCATCACACCCGGCTAGGGTGTTTCAGTGTTGCAGCCTCATCAGTGCATTTCTTTCTTTCATTCTTTTTTTTTTTTTTTTTTTTTTAAGATGGTGTTTCGCTCTTGTTGCCCAGGCTGGAGTGCAATGGTGCAATAAAATCTCAGCTCACCACAACCTCCACCTCCCAGGTTCAAGAGATTCTCTTGCCTCAGCCTCCTGAGTAGCTGGGATTATAGGCATGTGCCACCATGCCTGGCTAATTTTGTATTTTTAGTAGAAACAAGGTTTCTCTAAGTTGGCCAGGCTGGTCTCGAACTCCCAACCTCAGGTGATTTGCCCGCCTTGGCCTCCCAAAGTGCTGGGATTACAGGCATGAGCCACCGTGCCCGGCCTCATTCTCCTTCTTCTTCTTCTTTTTTTTAAGACCCTCCATGCTTTGAGCTCATCCTCTTGCCCCTTCTAGGCCCTTGTCTTCTGGTCTCTTCTTTTCCCTATCTGCAGATTGCCCTTGGCTTTCTAGTTCCCACTTCTCATCACCCAGCAGTCATCTGTTACTCAGCCTTGTATGCCTTTGTAAGCAGCATCCACATTTAAATCTTGTACTTTCTGTAAAATTCTCTTTGGCTAATAACACTTCAGGCACGAACATGTCTGGATAAAAAGGCTGCATTTTAGTGTTGGCGTCAAGCTCCTCGTTTGAGTTTCCTTCATATTAAAATGAAACAAAGCAAAAACAAACAGAAAACAAGCACAGAAAGCAGAAACCTGCTAAACGTAGCACTGTCATGCTACTCTCACTTTTGGCTTAGTTATGCCAAGATGATTATGTTTAAAGATGTGAAATAAGCCCATGACAATGGTGTGTTTTATTGCCTTTTCTTTTATTGAGGTTGAGAAAAGGAAGGGTCTTCCTAAAAATCAGATGATGAAACAAAAAGGTAGAGGCGAGTTTAACAGTCCATCTCTTTCATGTTTTGCTTCCTAGATTCTGCATTAATCCATTACATGCCTGGAATCCTCGCACGTGGGGAGGCTGAGGCGGGAGGATCTCTTGAGCACAGGAGTTTGAGACCAGGCTGGGAAACATAGGGAGACCCTGTCTCTACAGAAACCAAAACAAAACATAAGCTGCGCATGGGGATGGTGCACACCTGTGGGTGGTCCCATCTATTCAGGAGGCTAAGGTGGGAGAATTACTTGAGCCTGGGAGGTCAAGGCTACAGTGAGCCATGATCATACTCTTGCACTCAGTCTGGGCAACAGCGCAAGACCTTGTCTCATTTAAAGAAAAAAAGAGAGAGAGATTCTCTTTCTCCCCAGGTGGTTGTGCCACTTTAAGCCTTCTTGAAGGGAAGTAGAGGGGATGCGTGAGCACTGATCGGGCATTGCCCGGGGAGCTTGGCTGGAATCCAGGCCACACAATAGTTGCAGGAACATGTGACACTCAAATAACACAAGGCCACAAGGCAAGAGCAGAGGCAAAATAAAACCTGTTACGGCAACACTCCGGGGGAATGTGACACGTGTTTCCACACTTATTTATAGAAGCTTGTTCCACCCCTGTGGCAGAGACCTTTTGGCAGTCTTAATTTCTTTCTGGGGAAAATCTTTGGGACAAAATTTTTTTAAACGGCCAGTGCCTTAGTAACTGCACCAATGACAAAGAAATGGGAGCAGAAATGATCACCACAACATGTTCTTTTTTCATAGCATGATTGTTTTATATTTGCATAGTCTCTAATAATTAATGTATAGAGAACATGCTCAAGTGATTTTGTGACAAAATAAACGGGGAAACTACCAATCAAACCAAGGTGAAGGTGTAAAAATCAGTATAGCTCTTATAGTTACAACATATGAGGGCTGATATTTGGGGAGGAAGCGGTGGCATGCCAATGTTTCTGGCTGAGGTGGTATAGAAAATAAAGGTCACCACCTCACAGTTCTCATTTATGTAAGACTCAAAGAATGTCTGTGTTGTCAATGTTGCCACGGCACTGAGCAGCTGACCCTTGTTTCAGATGTTTGTGGTTATAACTTGCTTGTCTAGGCTCTTGTTGAAGTCAAGAAAATTTCTAGTTATTTGGTGTTACAGTTGTTAGAAATGTATCTGTCCCCATTGCTTCTTTTCTCTTTTAAATTTTTTTTTTTTTGAGACAGAGTCTCAGTCTGTCGCCCAGGTTGGAGTGTAATGGTGTGATCTTGGCTCACTGCAACCTCTGCCTCCCAGGTTCAAGCCATTCTCCTACCTCAGCCTCCCAAGTAGCTGGGATTACAGGCATGCACCACCACACCCGACTAATTTTTGTATTTTTAGTTGTGATGGGGTTTTACCATGTTGGTCAGGCTGGTCTTAAACTCCTGACCTCAGATGATCCACCCACCTCGGCCTCCCAAAGTGCTGGGATTACAGGTGTGAGCCATGTGCCCAGCTCGTTTCTTTCAGTCCTAAAGAAAATGCTCAGTTGATGGAGTAAATATTGACCCTGCAGGATACCTTGGTGTGTGCTTTGAGGGAGACACTGTGGCTGAGTGGTTCAGGCTCCAAACGCCTGAGGTTTAGAGTCAGAACTGTTTTTAAACCCTCACTCTCGTCACTTTCCAGCTGCAGGGCTTTGAACAAGTTACGTACCTCTGTAAGTTTCAGTTTTCACAGTCGCAAGGAGTTGTTATGAGGATTAAATGAAACCATGTTTGTATATTAAGGTAAATGCTAAGCTTTGGAAATAAAAAGAAGCTATAAAATATAGTGGCTCAAATAAGAGAGTAGTTTATTTCTCCCTCACCTGAGGCTGGTCTGTGGACACTACCAGTTCATTCAGGGACCCAGGTTACAGCTCTCCTGCTGCTCCTCAATCACTCGTCTTCTCGGATTGCTGTCTGCACCTCGAGTCCAGCCAGGGAAAGGGCTAAGAGCCAAAGACCAGGTAAAGTGACTAGTTTCCGCCGGTGAAGAAGACTGAGAAGGTGTGCCCGTCACTTGAGCTCAATCCCATTGCTGCATCCCCATCTTACTCACTTGGTCACGCCTCGCTGTGAAGGAAGCTGGAAAATGTAGTTTTCAGCTGGGCATCCAAGTGTCCAGTAAAAAAAGAGAGGATACATTTTGGGGAGACAACTCTCTGTCATAGCATATAGTACTCAAAACTTAGCACACAGTGCTTAAAAAGAGAAGCTGTTATTTTCATGAATTCTCTCTAGTTATGTGTTCTTTAGGTACATTTCCTCAACTAGATCATTGCCTGGAATAATTGGTATTTCTCAAGTGAGGAATACTGGATAAGGAATAAATTGCCACCATGCCCGGCTAATTTTTGCATTTTAAATATAGACAAGGTTTCACCATATTGGTCAGGCTGGTCTTGAACTCCTGATCTTAGGTAATCCACCTGCCTCAGCCTCCCAAGGTGCTGGGATTACAGGCATAAGCCACCGTGCCCAGCCCAGTGCAACTTTTTCAATGGGTTCTCTTTCATCAGATGGTAGGGGGAGCTGTGAGGAAGGGCTGGGAGCGCAAGTACCAGCAATGTTCCCGGGCGATGTCATCTAACCGGAGAATGTTTCTGACCCTCACAGAGGAGGTATATGCATGTGGGAACCAGCACCTTGACTGTGAAGTCCTTCCCACGACGTATCAGATGCTGGAAAAGCAGAGGCAGAGAGGAATACAATTTTTCCAAAAGGTGGGCAAATTTTCAGAATGCTAACTCTTTCCTGTTTGTAAACATGAATTGGTCTAATATGTTTGGCAGGCTGTGATGTTTCTCCTGCATCGTAAGTCAATACCAAAACAAGCTTCGTAAATTTTTCTCTGTATACTTAGGTCTCTGGAGTTGGCTGGATCATGCGTCTCAGTATCTCATCATTCTAGCAGACCCTAACAGCACAAGCAAATCTTCCCTAGGGGGAGAGGTGAGGAAAGAGGTCCTTCCTGAAGGTTTAGACCCATCTGGTTGGCCATGCCCGAATACTGGGCTGTCAGTTCTGGAGAGTCATTAATGACTACGAAGCCATGCTTTTTATGTAGGGCTCACATCCCCAGTGCTGCTGTCAAGTCCAGCCTCAGGTGGAGCGGTTCCTGGGAGGTCCAGCCTCTCCTGTATTTGGTTCCGTTTTTGGACAGCTTTGATGGTTAGTCTTTTTTTCCCCCACGTTGTGGCAAAATCTTCCCCTTCATAATATTTACCCACCTTACTGCTATGGGTTTCTACTTTCTGGGCCACAAAGCATAGTTCAAATCCCTTTTGCAGCTCTTTCTTCAGATGCTGTGCAGTGACGCTAAGCACCCCATATGAATGGAGCCATGCCACCTTCACTGCCTAGTTCTTGGATGAATAACAGAGTGGGAGCTGACACGCAGTCCCACATGTGACTCACCCCTGAAGAAAACATAAAATGCGTTTTTGAGACAGGGTGGGATGGAAGAGGATATTAGATGGGCGATGGATTATCCCAGTCTGGGCTCCGTGGAGATGCCATGGTCAAGTCAAGAAGACCAATAGGAGCAATGTGGTCCACACTCGGGAAACTTAGATTCTTTCCTGGAAATCATGTGCCGTGCCTGCTGTATGCCAGGCACTGGGCCAGTGGTCTATAAATGACCGAGTCACTGCTCTTGCCCTTTCTCTGAGTTTAAAGGAGCCACCCTGGGAAACAAACACAATGAGACTGGAGCATAATGAACATCAGAGGTCTGGAGGTCTCAGAGATGGGGCTGTGCTGGATGGGGAAGGGCGGCCTCCCTGCCTTGGTTTCTCTAAGCGTGGTTTTTGTCGACTAGACCACTGGGGAACAGTGAGCAGGAGGGATTCTGCTGTGCTCGCAGTGTGGTTGATGCACGGGGAGGCTGGAAGGGGAGGCTGGGAAGGCAGGTGGAGGCTGTGCCAGGAAAGACCTGGAAGTCATGGTGAGAACTGACTTTTTCCTGAAGACACCAGGCGTTGGAGGACTGTAAGCCAGAGAATGACACGATCAGCCCTGGTTAGAGAGACGGCGCTGGCTGCTGCATGGAGTGAGGTTTGCAGTACGTTGAGATTGATAGCAGGAGATCAGCCCAGAGGCCTCTGCATAATTCCAGCCAAGAAATGCCAAAGGTCTGCTCCAAAGCTGCAGGGAAAGAGGGGGCCGACTGATAGGAAGAGAAGTAGGAAAAGCAACTGGTAGGGCTTGGATCTGAGGCCGTGTGGGAGAAGGGAGAGGTGAGGAAGAACAGCCTGTGAGGGCTTCTAAGCAGGTGACGCCCATGGTGGCAGGGAAGCTGGAGGGGCTTCAACTCCTGTCGCTAAAGTGCTGAGACGCTCCAGCCCAGGTATAGCTTGCTGGGCTGGGCTTCGCCCTCTGAGGGGTAAGAGCAGGCGTGCTCTGCAAAGGCAAGAGTTAGACGCGAATCAGGCATCCACACGTTGTCGCCTTGGAAGGACAATTCCTGTCTCTCCTTGACTCTGACTAACACGATCCTAAGAACCTTCTGGGATCTGATGTAATGTCTGGGGAGCCTGGACCAGGGTCCCCAGTGCCTCCCAGGGCTGACTCAGGTCTGATCTGTGCTTGTATCAACTCAGGAAGGGCACAGAGACTCCAATACTTTCAAGTCTCCTGCCTTCTTGATAGTTTAGTTTCAAGCTTACTCAAGGGAATACCCAGCAATTAGTCTAATTTCATCCCCCTTTGCCCCTTTTTCTCGTTTCCAGCAACAAACATCCAATGTTTCTTAGATCGGTTCTTTTCTACAAACAAAACCACAATCACAGTCTGTTAGTCACCGAATTATTAATTCCTAACCTAACATAAAACAAATGCCTACGTGAAACAGTAATAAAGCATGCAGGAATATTTATTTTGAGTGACTAAACTATACACTTCCTGCTCAGTGTTAAGGAAAATTGGTCTTTATTATTCCAGGGAAATGTCAAAATCACTAAGTGTTGTAGCATTTTGACCTGCGTTATGTTGAACAAACTTTCCACATGTTTCTCATAAAAATATACATCAGAGATGGCTTCAAACTGAACGTCAAACTTAGTTAAAAGTACAAACCCCTTGAAAGTTATTTTGAATATCAGATATAACAATCAAATGCACATCAGCGGGGGCCGGATTTTCTTAGAGGCTGCCTCGTGCTGATGGATTTAGCTCCTCAGTGCGTGGAAGGGAGGCCTCTGTACTCATTAGGGTGAGCCCTGCCAGTTGTCAGGTTGGGCTTTGGAGAAACGCTCTCTCCAACAATTTTTTTTTTTTTAGGTATATAACCCGCTTATAAAAACATTTTTAAAAATCCCAGTCCTTTATCTTGCTTGACCTGTGTGATGATTACCCAGATATATACATATGTCAATATCAAAATCTACACTGTTGTGTGTGATAATTATAGTTCATTTAAATATGAATACATATTCATATTTCATGGACTGTCAGCGAGAAGGATTTAAAAAGTGCTTTCTGGTTAGAGGTTGGCAAGGGGGATGTGTTTTGTAGGCCACTACGTAGTTGCTTAAAAATCTTACTTTCGGCCGGTGACTATGGCCTACGCCTGTCATCCCAGCATTTTGGGATGCCAAGGCAGAAGGATCGCTTGAGCCCAAAGGTTCGAGACCAACCTAGCAATATAAGAAGACCTCATCTCTACAAAAAATAAAAAATAAGCTGAGTGTGGTGGTGCATGCCTGCGCTCCCAGCTACTCGGGAGGTGGAGGTGGGAAAATTGCTTGAGCTCTGGAGGCAGAGGTTGTTGAACTGAGAATGTGCCACTGCACTCCAGCCTGGGCGACAGAGCAACTCTGCCTCCAAAACTAAAAAAAAAAAAGAAAAAAAAATGTAAGTTTTATACCCACTAGACTCTAAGCTCAGTATTTTGGGTTGGACTCCATGGTATCTTTTTGTAGGATCCTAAGAAAAGTTGGCATCTGCTTGGGAAAGAATAAGCACTTCCTGCTTATCTTGGCCTGAGCTAGGGATGGGAAGGGTGGAGTGTGAAGTGGGAGGCTGGACCGTAATGTTTCCTAAACACTGTTAAGCTTTATGGCTCTTGTACTCTTTTGTAATAGAGGTTTTATTAATTTTGAAAATGGATTTTGTTGTTATTTTATTGCCTTAAACATCTGCAAAGCCACAACGGTTCTGAAGGAGGCTAATTTCTAGAACATGGGCATTTTACTTTCTAGGCTTAAACACCATAGAGTCTAAAGGCTTTTATGTTTGGATTACTGATAAATATCTATATACTGTGAGATGACCTGATGCCTGATTTTCTCTAATATCTGAAGCAAATCTGAAGTGTCATTCTGGCCTACAGACAGAATGGTGCAGCATTTAAGAGTGTTGATTCTGAAGTCAAACTGCCTGGGTTCAAACTCCCGCTCCTCCTCTGACTAGCGTATCAAATCGTTTCATGCAAGGGGCTTTAAGATGAGAATGATAAAACCTCCTGGGTCTGTTCTGAAGACCAGGTGAAGTACTAAAGCACTTGGGAAAGTATCAGGACACCATAAGCTCTGCAAAAAAGGGAGATGCTATGAAGACTTTTCTGCTAATTAATGGTAACAGTAAATGATTATAAAATATTTCAAGCTAGAAATGATGCACAGATTGAATGTAATGCTTCAGGTATCCATGGAAGGATAGTCAGCCACTCTAGAAGATATCTAGTGGGAAAAATATCTATTCCGGTGGGATTCTTTTGATTTCACCCCTCGTCAAGTATCTTAGAAGGTTTAGTATCCAATACAATGAGGACAACATAAAAACTTTTAAAAAATATCAGGCTGGGCATATCAATATTTATTGAAATACTGAAAAAAAAATTCCATTTTGTTGGGAAATTCCTGGCAAGAAGTGACATGACAATATGTATTTCATTGATACAGTAAGAAAACATCAACGAGTAACCGACTTCACACTCTAAACATTGCATGGATTCAAGTCCAAGGCAGCTGCAGATCTGTGATACAAACATTCAGACATTACATATTGTCTGTTTACAAACATAGACCAACCATCATAAACCAAGTTAAGCCAAAAACCTTTATATTTGAGTCTGCTTTTACCGATAAGTCCTGTAATTGATCAGGCAGTTACTAAGTAAACGTCAGGTTACAAATCGGCTAACAATCAACATTAGAGAAACTTCACTTGTCAACCTTAGGTGAGCAGATGCTGGCTGTGATGCATTTTAGCTTATCAGCTCCTGTCACTGGTGTGATCAGCACTGTGGACGTCACCCTCTGTCTAACCAGTCTCATGATTTAATCTACCAGGTTAACAACATGCCAATATGTGACATTTTTTAGGTTTAATTTTCAGTGGGAAATATCTTTAAAATAAGAAAACATAGATTTTAAGAGTCAATGTGGCCAGGCGTGCTGGCATGCACCTGTAGTCCCAGCTATTGGGAAGGCTGAGGTGGGAGGAATGCTTGAGCCCAAGAGTTCGAGGCCAGCTTGGGCAACATGTGAGATGAAGATCCCACCTCTTAAAATATAAAATAAAAATCAACGTATTTGGGTTTTTGGCAACGTTAAAGGCCTTCCAAATAGTTATAGTCACATCTCGTAACTGTCTCCACCCATGTTACACATGCATGATAGAACTGTTTCATTAACTGCTGACAACACCATTGCTCTTCACGTGTCTTCTAGCCAACTTGTTTTTCAGCTGGGGAGGGCGACGATGCTGCTGTTCTCTGTAATGCTTTGGGTATGAGCTCTGATGTTGCATTGTCCTTTGAGCCATGAAGATAACACGGGTGACTGAGACTGTGCACGAGTCGACACCCAGCTTAGCTAATGTGTACCCTTCATGTGGACGAGTAGTTAGAGGTGATTAATAAAAGTAATAAAATAATCCTCTTTGTACACACAGAAGCAATAACTAATATCTTTGGTATACAACTTACAATGCTTGGAAAGGAAAACCAGGTAAGACTCCACCTTGTTTACTTGAAAACCAGAGGAAGCTACAAGTCACATAATTTACAATAGATATTAAATAAACTACAGTAGGAATTATGAAGATTTACAGACATTTCATCAAGTGAATGATTTTAATTCATTAAGACTCTTCTATGTCCCTGAACTAAGTTCCACTAACTTGAAGACATGCTACAGTAAACACATATATTTGGTTTCTTCAGTCTTGGTTATATCTTATACGTACAAAGGTGAAACCAAGAAACAATAAATTAGCATCATAATTGTCTACAGTTGAAACTATGATATACAATATAAATACACTATTCAAAAGCCAGAAACATTTATGAAAAAATTAAGAGACTAGGAGATACTTTTATTTTTTTACAGTTTCTACAAGTGATTGTGCTGCCGATAATCTCAAAAAAATTAAAATCTAAATGAGATTTCCGTTTTTGATTTTAGTGTCTCACGACATAGAATAATTAAGCACTGTTAAAAATAATTACTAATAAGAAAAATAACATTAAGGAAATAACTGCTTTTGCTATTTTGTTATATCACAGATCCCCCTGCCCTCAGGACCTAAAGAATGTAAACACTATATTTTATTTGACTTTAAAGTATTAATACTTTATTTTAAACAAATGTTGATCCACATCTGCACAGCTACCTTTTAGAATTGTGAAATAAGGCAAGACTTTCATGCCTGTGGCATCGCATGTTAATAATACTGATAACAGTCGTTTGGAGAATTTGTGATTCTTTGTCCTCCAGTATTTGTTCTACAGCGGACTTTGGTCTATGACTTAGAAAGGTCAGTATCACTCTCTTCCTTTCCCCTTTGGGGAAGATTTGAATTACTTTAATATCTTTCCAGCCACATGTAAAAATCATCGTTTCCATCCCAAGTTTTGAGGTTGTTCACTTGCAGTAAGAATAAACCTTGAGTCAATACATCACCTCATCCTTTTCTTTCTCTTTGCATAGATTAACATGCGTCAATTTTGTTTCCAAGTACTTAGAACTGTGACTATGTAACGTCCTAGCAAAATATGCTTAATGTTTTATTTTTAAATGAACTACAAACTTGGAGGATGAAAAAGACTGATGTATCCTAACAAGACTTCCTGCCAGAAAATTTTTAATGAAATCCAACAATGTCAAAGCCACATTTCAGCAACAGTAGCAGAAATAAGGTCTAAGTTGCTTTAGCTATGGAGCATTTGCTTTAATAGTTTGTAGTCATTTTCCTTAATATTAATTAACACTTATATAAGATAGAAGAGGGATACTGCCTGCATTTTCTTAACACCATGAACACATGACAAAACAGACCTCAGAACATATTTAAAATGGCAAGCTAACATATTAATAGAATTTCTTATTAGCTGTTTGCAGGTCTAAGAAACAGACGTTCAAAATTAGGCTGTTCATGATTTGGTGGAGCTACTACTGGGTGTGGCTGAACACGGGTCCTTGGTACAGATTTGGTGACCACAGGGCAGAGGTGCTGGGGCCTTCAAAGGAAGAGGGAGGGGCTATCATAGGTTCAGCTGATGCATTCTTGAGAATTGTTTCAGTTCAGCTTTACCGTGGAGGAATCCTGGAAGCTCAAATCCCCCACTGTATAAGCCTAATTAATAAGATTAGTTCCTAAATTTCTTCATAGCGGAGATCAGTTTAAATATACAAGAATCGTTCTGTCCATTTTTATTCTGACGGTGTTGGTATCCACCTGTGAGTTCAATCCACTCCATTACAATGTCTTGTATATGGAATCCTCTGGGGATGTGAAGCCTTTGATTCACAGCTTGCAATACAAATACCCTGATACGTCATTTATTTGCTATTAAGTATTTGATTATTATGCCTTTTTAAATTCAACATCTTTAAACCAAGTTTTTAATTAGTGTTGCTTGGAGCAGTTCAGAGTACTTCTTTTCTTCCTGTCCTTCCCCCTCCCCACTCCCTCCAATCTCTTTTTGTTTTGAAAGCAGAGCTCCTAGGGGTTGTAACTTAGGCTCTTTTTGCATGCAACATTTCAATGAGAAGGTTATTATAGGGTACATCCCCATTCAGGTGCTTGTAGTAGAGGTATTCTTCGGCCTGCATGCTGATGGCCCGGATTTCGGGTAGTCGGAGAAGTAGCTGTCCAAATTTCTCTGTCTGCTGCGGGTAGTTGCACATTGTGTAGTCCAGAAGGGCAGCATTGACTTGTTCCTGGACACCTTCTACCAGCTGGAAGTTTTCAAGGTTTTTGACATCTGCATTAAAAAAAAAATTTTTCAATAGCATTTAATTCCTGTTTACTAAAGCAATGGGTTCAATTAATGGATCTACTTTCCTTTTGACATAAAGCATACTTTACATGCTGCAGAATATTCAGTAAACCCCACTCACCAAGCTTCCTGGGAAAAGGATCACAAAAGAGCTTTAGAAGAATGTCTTGTTGAATATTCTGCATATACCTCAAATCAATTAGACACCAATGGATTTTGAGCAAGGTCAACTCGTTTCATATCTTACAAAAGGAAAGGTTTGAGGATTCCTAAAGTAGAGGGATCTTAATATATTGCCAGCAAATGAGTCCCTGGAGAAAGACCTATCTTAACCCAGTATATTACACAATTCATATAATTCTGTATTAATTTTTCTGACCCAAGGTGAAATCTGTGTCCAGGGTATGATGTAGTTAATTCTAATAAAAAGTGACAGGATTCTTGTTTCTGTTTGACATTTTCTAAATGATTCTGAAAGTCTTTGACTTGTCTAGCCTATGCTAATGAACCATCTGGTACACTCCAGTGACTGCCAACGGAATATTCGCTACTGGGAACTCTCTAAAATATATATCTTGGTGACTAATGATCTTTATCAAACGAAAGCCTTGTCCTTTAGGCAGAACACAAGCCAGGATGGTCAGTGCCCTTTAACCTGAATGTGGTTTCAAAAGTCTGACCCTGTGTGGCTTTTCTTCTTTTGGTCACTCATGTAGGGAAGATCAACACAGGCATTTCATTCCGCCTAACTCCTGGTGACCATGCAGTTGTTTTTAGACATCTGCCCTACAGGTCCTTATAAATACTGAATAAGAGAGAAAGCCAGAATCAAAAAAGACAGACTGACCTGCAAATACACACACAGACAATAGGCAAGGGAACATGGGATGCTGGAATTTCACTTCTGGAGTTTATTTATGTTAACAGTATGACTTTTCTACGATGTATACATAGAAGCCTCTGGAAAAAATACACAGATATGTGTGTGTGTTTACATACACCCATGCTCAGAAAGTAAACAGATGCAGCCACACTGCCCTGCTTTATTTTCTAATTGGAAAAAAGTAAATAAGAAAGAGACTCCGAAGAAAACCACACAGTACCATGACTAAAAGGATAAAGGTACTAAAGTCGGTTAAAGTCACACATACCCACTGCATGCTGTTTTTGGCATTATATACTGTTGGACTTAACCTACAGATGCGCACATGTCCATTGTGTAATTTCTAAAGGCTTTACACTAGGCTGCCATACGTTCGCTGTTGAAGTGTGTTCAGGACGATTTCAGTGTTTACATTTGGGCCATAGCTTTGCATTAAACATGCTTCCCTTTTCCATCCCCAAGTCTCTGACCCAAATTAAAAGCAGTGAAGAATTAGTACTGAAATAGATACGTAGAGAGTTGGTACCACATCTCCTTCAAAGAGAGATGGGAGACTCAAACATATTTGATTATTCATTAATGAGTTGTACAAACAGATAAATACTACACAGTTGGGTGGTGGCGTGTAAACTGGCAGCCACATTGGTGTGCTCTGGACATGTTACACATGCGGCACTTTACAGTTAGTAAAGCATTTTCCACCTTTTTTCATCCCAGCCTCCCAAAGTGCTGGGATTACAGGTGTGAGCTACCTTGTCTGGCCTCGATGGTTAATTTCTATGAATACTCGTTCCAACTGACACGCCAAAAGTTTGGAAATACATGCAATTTTTTTCTCTGGCAGGAAAATATATAGGTTTCTCATACTTCAGCTAAATATACTATTTTTTGCTAAAGCTTATCAATATTGAATCCACATGCCTGAGTTAATTATCCCATTAAGCTATTTTGATGAATGTTATTATGAAATAATAAAACATATGCTGCTAATTGTCCCAAAGATTCTTACTTGCTGATGTCCATATTGTTTCTACGTCTATACACACGGTGATGATCCAGAAGCAGTTCTGATTGAATTACTCTCATTTACTGACCATGTTGTTCCGGGATCATTGCGCTGCTGCCTACCTGGGTGCTGGCTTCTGTCTACCTAACTGTCCATCTCCCTATGCAGACTGTAAGCTCCTGGGGCTGAGGGATATGCATTAGTCCAGCCATCCCTGGACTAACGCATATCCAATAACTCTTTGCTTCATATTCTTGGTGTATTTGTTGAGATTGATATAATTGTGAATCTGACCTGTTAAATTATTTCACAAGCCAATTTCCTTTCTAACTAGAAACTGATTTTCAAAATTTTGACATATATGTAATGGATCTCTCCCTGAACTAAAATACTGTACTGTAAATGTAATTGTGTTTTCTATTCAAAAAGTCCTCTCATGAATCCTTTTGTGATCTGAATAATCAAGTTCTAATTTACATGCTTCGCAAATGAGGATTTTTGCTGGTCAGTTTTGTGTGAAAAGAAACATGCCTATGTTCTCATTCAGATTGGAATCAGTCCTTGGCATCCTCTGGACTGGACCTGATGGGTAGACCCTGGATTTTCCATTATGATCAAGATAGTTCACAGATAGTTCATAAGGACCTAAAAGCAATGGAAAAGATTAAGTGCTAAAATACAAATGATACCACCACCCAGAAGACCTGGAATTTTCGCTCGTTTATGTGGTTCACTTGTATTTACTTTTTAGAAAGAGTTTAGAAACTTAAGTTTGTCTCCTCAGTACTCACGGAATTAGTTTTGATGAAAATGCATGCCTTTTCATGAAAATTAAAACAGGGATCGAAATTGAAAATCTTCACCATTTTCTCTGGAATGTCCCACCTACAAAGATCAAGGCCTATTCCACATTAGGTAATGAACGGTAGCTGGTAACTTGGGAGGTCTGAACTCAAACACAGCAGGAGTCTCTAACACCAGAAATATACAAATGAATTGGTATTAAATTATATGAAAAAAAAAACAAAATTTAGACAAATGATTACAGGTTCTGGAGTTCCCAGAAATATATGTTTTTGAAATTTGCTGTTTGGCTCTCATATTAAATAGTATTGTCCCACATCTGGATTTTAGCAAAAGACCCCCAGCTGGAGGAAAATAGATGGATATAAATCAAAGTTCCCACAGGTTCTTCTGTGGCATTTTAAGCTGGATCGCAGTCTCCTGCATTTGGCAATCCGTGTGTTCCTTTGAAATTTATATAAGCTTCATTTTCATGCAATTTAAAAACACCAGTTAATGAACCCTATCATTACAAATTCTGAGTTGGAAATAGTATGTAAACAGACAGAGGCATCCCCAATCCTTTCTCTATAGCCTTTAAATTTTGATGACTAGCAGGAGCATTTTGTGCTTCTCCTCTTAGTATCAATCTCTTATCATCTATTCTACTTTATTCACTCAGGGACTAATTACCAACTTTTTATATGAAGCAGCATTACGATAAGCTCACAGTGGGGTGCTCAGATTTTTTCTATCCTTATTGGAAAGTAAACCCTTAGGTCTTCTTGAATATATTACAGTGCTGACTTTTCAGTCATCCACAACATTCAGCTCTCTCTGAAGATGAAGATGCTCATCTCTGCCTCCCTGGTAGCTGCCATAAAGGTGCAGCCTGTAAACCTTCCCATTCAACACGCTTTTTCAGAAATGGGTCCTCTGCTGAGCCAGGGGGCTGGGGGCTGTGAGGCTCAAATGGCGTGCTTTGGCTTTTGCTGACAAGGTAATTATCTTTGTTAAATTTCCACAAGTGGGAACAAATTCCTTAGTCTTTTTTGTCTTTTTAAAGATTATTAATTTTTTTATTTAAAAAAATGACTAATGTTATTGTTTGATTTTTTAAAAATAAATAGGGACAGCTCTCATTCTGCCACCTAGGCGGGAATGCAGTGGCACCGCCATAGCTCACTGCAGCCTTGGGCTCCTGGGCTCCAGTGATCCTCCGGCCTCAGCCACTCCCGGTCCCAGTAACTGGGAGTAGTCGGGATTAATTACAGGTGCGAGCCTGCTTATCTAATCTTCTAGAGGACGTAACGCTGGAAAAAAGAGGTACCATTTTGCACATAGAAAATACTTCTTTGCTTTGAGGTCTCTAGAGAGATGACAATCTATAAACTGCCGCACGATTTGCCCTCAGAAGGCCCTTTCCTCCAGAAAAGGAAAACATAGATTTTCTGTAAGGAGCTAATGTTCACAATTATTTTTTAAAGGGCTAAATTTGGATAATCTGTATAACTAATTTTGTAAGAAAGTCTGGAAGTTGGAGAACATGTTAGTTCTTTTCATACGAACAAAGTTCATGTTTAAAAATAAGTCAGGGCTGTTTAGGGATTGGGGATGGGAGGGCAGGCTAATTTTGGTGCTGACACCTAAACTTAGATTCTCTCTCCAGTTTCCAGCAAACCCCGAAACTCAAGATTTTAAATTCATTATCAGAAGCCCCTTAGGATAATATGGGTGTGTACACACACACATAGACACTAACCCAAGAGTTATTTTTACCAACTAGAACATACAATTCTGTGCTTTCCTAGGCAAATTAGTAATAAGAAAATGCAGCCCTTTACAGGAGCTATCTAAAAAATGGAGGATCGCTTCAGCCCAGCAGCTCGAGACCAGCCTAGACACCACAGCAAGGCTCCTGTCTCCCCAAAAAATAAAAATAAAAAAATAAAAAGTTAGCTGGATGTGGCGGTGTGTGCCTGTAGTCTCAGCTACTTGAGAGGCTGATGTAGGAGTATCCCTTGAGCCCAGGAGTTCAAGGTTGCAGTAGGCTATAATTTCGCCATGCACTCCAGCCTGGGCAATAGAGCGAGACTCTGCCTCTCAAAAAAAAAAAAAAAAAAAAGTGAACAGAAAATGTATATACTATGTATATACACGGAAATAACAAGCCCTTACAATTGATTGGTGGCTTGTAGTTTACAAAACATTCTTAACATGCTTTATTTATTATTTCATACCTTCATGTATATATAATATACACACTCATTCATTCATTCAGTCTCAGTCAGTCTGACAGCTCTGGTCGGGGGGTTGGAAATGTGGAAGCAAAAGGCACAGTCTCTGTGTGCAGTAGCTTAGTTAATGTGATACAGATATGCAGTGCCCACACAGGATGGGCAGCTAACACAGGGTTCAAGAGAAAAGAGGGGTCCCTGAGGGAGGTGACACCTGAGGAGTTTTGAAGGATGAGTTAGAATGAGCTGAGCAACACGTGGAAGACAACACACATGGTAGCAGACAGTGGCCTATACACAAACCCTAGAGAACGAAAGAACAGAGAGGTCTTTGATACACTGCTAAGCAGCTCAGTCTTTGTGGAGAAGGAACAGGTGGGCAAGATGAAGATGAGTCATAAGGTTTAAGACTGTGAAGAGCGTTGCATGTCGGATGGCCTGGATTTTATTCTGAAAGCAAGGCAGAAACAATGAATGTTTTAGGAAGAGGGAAATGGTCAGCTTTCTGATTTAAAAAAGAAGAAAAAAAAATTCTGCCAGAAGCATGTAGAAGGGACTGGCATGTGCAGGACGGTGAGTAGAGAGCAGGCTCATGGAGGGACACCAGCCCGGAGGCTGCTGCAGGAACACAGGTGAGAACTATGGCGGCCAGGGAGGTGGGGAGGGACTTGAAAGGCACCAAGATGGTCGATGCAACAGGGCTTGTTGGCCTTGGGTTAATAAAAAGTAGGAGAAACAGAGAGAAAGAGTGAGGGTCCTGGATGGCTTCCAGATGTCTGTTAATGGAGGAAGGCGGTGGCCATCGCCAAGGCAAGAGCAGCAACAGATTTGAGGAGCAATATTTAAGGAGTCTAGGTACGGCCATGTTGAATTTCAGAAGCACATGGAATATTGGGTGAAGATGTCCAGGAGATGCACAGACATAAAGGTCTAGACCTCGAGATAAAGGCCTGGGCTGGAGGTATAGATTTGGGACTTGTCAGTGTACAGGTGAGGGTGAAATCCCAGGAGTTAGTGAGAATGTGTAGAACACAGCTGAGCTAGGAGTGGGATTCAGGAGAAGCTAAATTGTAAAGGATTCTATCTAGAAGGTGTTATAACTATTATGAAATTAAGAATCAGGGGAATTAAATGGCTTTCCCAAGATCTCAAAGTTAGTAAGAATGAGAGAGGAGGCCAAGCGCGGTGGCTCACGCCTGTAATCCCAGCACTTTGGGAGGCCGAGGCGGGTGGATCACGAGGTCAAGAGATCAAGACCATCCTGGTCAACATGGTGAAACCCCGTCTCTACTAAAACTACAAAAACTTAGCTGGGCATGGTGGTGCGTGCCTGTAATCCCACCTACTCAGGAGGCTGAGGCAGGAGAATTGCCTGAACCCAGGAGGCGGAGGTTGCGGTGAGTCGAGATCGCGCCATTGCACTCCAGCCTGGGTAACAAGAGCGAAACTCCGTCCAAAAAAAAAAAAAAAAAAAAAAAAGAGGAAATAACACTTACCAAGCCCCAGCTAATGTGACAAGTGTCTTTAACATGTTTTCTCATTTAATCCTCTTAAGAATCTTAGGGGGAAGTTATTATTAATACCATTTTCCCGATGAGAAAACAGAGGCTTGGAAGGGTTGAGAAACTCATCTAGGATTTTAATGGTCTTAAGAAGATCCTGAATTTATGACCAGGCCTAACTAACTCTAAAGTCCTTATGTCCTCTACCACAAGACTTCCCTCTGGTGGAGCAAGACTCTGAACGCTGCAGGGCTCATTATTTTAAAGTCCTAGAGTTCTTTCCCCTATAGTGTGAATGCCTCAAGTTCTGTCACTTGCTAGAGGTGGAGAATGGGACGTGTTGGTTAGTCAAATAGTTCCACTTCTAAAGGGTCTCATGATATGCAAATGAATAGTTTTCAGATAATTTGAATGAAATAATATACATTTGACATTTATATTGGCATGTAACACAACTTAACGTTTGACCATTTTAAAGGAAATTTGACATCTTAAATGCCACAAATCACTATTATATATAATAGTCAATATGGAGTCTGAGCACAGTCTCGTGTCATGGGGCACCTTTGTGGGGACTTAGATGGACCAGCCCCCTCCCCAACCCCTTCCTATTGTATTGTACAGGTGGCAAGGCTAAAAGAATTTCTCCACTTTTGCCTTTTTTTTTTTTAATGTACATGGCTTAGAAAAAAAGTTCCCACTGATCAAAGATGTTTGGAAACCACTTGATTCTGTGGTACCATACCAATGTTCAAAGGGCATGGTAGTCTAATCTGGTCTCAGTCACACTGAAGACATTATGCTAAGTGAAATAATGGAGCCATAAAAAGAGAACACTCATGAGTCCACTTATATGAGGGAAGTAGAGGCACCTGTGTCAAATGAATTTGTCTGGTGTCAAATTCACAGGCACAGAAAGTAGAATGGTTGTTGGCAGGCATGAGGGGAATGAGGACAGAGGTCGTTGCTGAATGGGTGTAGAGTTTCAGTTTGTCAGATAAAAATTTTGGAAATTGGTTGCATAACAATCCAAAGAACTTAACGCTACTGAACTGTGTATGTTTAAATGGTTATGGAGGAAATTTACGTCCACACAAAAACATGCACAGGGATGTTTCTAGCAGCTTTATTCCTAACTGCCAAAACTTGGAAGAAACCAGAATGTCCTTTAGTATGTGAATGGTTGGACTGTGGTATGTCCAGACCATGAAATATTACACAACACCGAAAAGACATGAGCTATTGGCCCATGAAAAGACATGGAGGACGCTTAAATGTGTATTACTGAATGAAAGACGCCACTTTGGAAAGGCTCTGTATTGTATGATTCCAACTGTGTGACATTCTGGAAAAGGCAAAACTACGGAGACAATAAAAAGATGGGTGGCTGCCGGTGGTTGGGTGGAAGGAGGGATGACTAGACAGAGCACAGAGGATTTCTAGGGCAGGGACACTACCCTGTATGCTACCGTAATGGCGGATACATGTCATTACGTGTGTCCAAACCCACTGAATGTACAACAGCAACAGTGAGCCCTACCTAATTAATGTAAAAGATGGACTTTGGGTGATGAGGATGTGTCAATGTAGTGGCATGCCTTGTAAAGGTTTCACTCTGGTATGAAATGCTGACAGTGGGGAAGGCTTGTGTTTGTCAGGGGGCAGGGGATATGTGAAGAATCTCTGTACCTTCTGCTCAATTTTGTGGTGAACTTAAAACTGCACTAAAAAATAAAGTCGGCCGGGCACAGTGGCTCACTTGAGGTCAGGAGTTCAACACCAGCCTGGCCAACATGTGGAAACCCTATCTCTACTAAAAATACAAAAACTAGCCTGGCATGGTGGCAGGTGCCTGTAATCCCAGCTGCTCAGGAGGCTGAGGCAGGAGAATTGCTTGAACCCAGGAGGCGGAAGTTGCAGTGAGCTGAGATCACACCACTGCACTCAAGCCTGGGCAACAGAAAAAGCCTCTGTCTGGAAAGAAAAAGAAAGTCTATTAAAATCTACGGAAAAGTGGTTAAGATGGTAAATTTTGTATTACATGTATTTTGTTGTAATTTTTAAAATGAATATATATGTAGGTTTTTAAACGTAGTATAATGAATATCTACGAATCCGCTAGTCATCAGGAAAACCAGAACACAGTCAGCACCCTTCATGCTCTCTGTATGTTCCTCCCAAGAACGAATTCCTGATGCCCCAGAAGTGACCATTACCCACAATTCTGTATTTCCTCTAGGCTGTTCTTGCATTGCTATAAAGAAATACCTAAAACTGGGTAATTTATAAAGAAAAGAGGTATAATTGGGTCATGGACCTGCCCGCTTTACAGGAAGCATGGTGTTGGCATCTGCTCAGCTTCTGGGGAGGTTTCAAGAAGATTAAAATCATGGTGGAGGGTGAAGGTGGGGCAGGTATATCACATGGTAAAAGCAGAAGCCAGAGAGAGAGAGAGAGAGAGAGAGAGAGGGAGGGAGAGAATGTGGGACGGTGATACACATTTCTAAATGACCAGATCTGGCAAGAACTCACTATCACCAAGACAACATCAGGCCCCGAGGGACCTGGTGTTTTGGGTCATGACCCCATGATCCAAATACATCCTACCAGGCCCCACCTCCAGCACTGGGGATTACAGTGTGACCTGAGATTTGGCCAGGGACAAAGATCCAAATTATATCACCCCTTTCCTTATATCCCTAAATGATGTATTCTTATTAATGCTTGTTTATGACTGATCTTACATTGTGCATACATTTGTCTAATTTTAAAAACTGCCAAGCTGGGTGCAGTGGCTCACGCCTGTTATCCCAATACTTTGGCAGACCAAGGCTGACGGATCTCTTGAGCCCAGGAGTTCAAGACCAGCCTGGCCAACATGATGAAACCCTGTCTCTACAAAAATTAAGTGAGTGAGGTGGTCTGAGCATATAGTCTCAGCTACTTGAAAGGCTGAGGTGGGAGACTCACTTGATCCTAGGAGGTTGAGGCTACAGTGAAGCAAGATAGAGTCACTGCACTCCAGCCTGGGAAAGAGAGTGAGATCTTGTCTCAAAAGAAAAGAAACCCCAAAATTGCCTGCCACCCCCACTAGAATAAAATCGGTGCAGGCAGAGCCTTGTGCAGCTGTCTCCCTAGTGCCTGGCCAGTGCCCAGCACAGAGGATAACCTTAGGAAATACGAGAATAAACTTTTTGTTTAAATGCTTGCCTTAAACCAAAATTTTTCTTTTTCCTTTTTTTTTTTGCCTTTGACATGCTGCTATTCCATATCAAATTCATGGCTGACTCTACTTTTATTTTGTGTAGAGCTGTTTTATAACAGCAAGTAAAAAGCACAAACTCCATTATAGATTGTGCTTTCTTGGGAAACGGATTTCAAGAGGATTTTTTGGCTGGGTGCTTTGGTTTGTAGTGCCAAGCCTGCTTGTTTTTCTCAAATCCTTTGGACTTTTCCATGTGTAGAATATTTTATTTCAGTGTTTTCAATGCTTTCCCCAGTTCACTCAGTGACCCATGTGGAGGACTCCACAACGTAACTTTGTTTGGTTCTAACACATGACTGTTTGCTCTTTACTAGATATCTCTACCTGAGAGCTAGGAGGCACCTCAAACTCACAGTGTCTAAAATGTAGCTCAATCTGTCTGATCTTCTAAACCTGCTCCTTCTCCCGCTTTTCTTATACCAATGATCGGACTAAGACTCTATCCCGTTACCCAATATTTCCCTGGAATTTCAAGCCTAAGACCCAGACTCATTCATGACTCTTCCCTCTCCTCTTCTTTTCCAATCCAGCCATCACCAAGTTGCTGCCTCTGCTTTCTAACTGCATCTTGCATCTCTCCTTTATTCTCCATTGCTGCAAACGTAACTCGCCTGTTAACTAAACAACCTCCTAACCAATGGTCCCCTCCTCCAAATCCATTTTCCTCACAACAGCCTGAGTGATAACTTTAAATGTGAATCTAATTATGTTTTCTAGTACCCTCTGCTTAAAATCATTCAATGCCCCCGTCCAACTACCACTGGACAGATTAAAGACATTTATCTGGCCTGTTCATCTCTCTCATTTTATTTCATCCCACCCACCAACTTCTTTCAGTTTCTTGAATGTGTCTGGCCCAGTGCCTGGAACTTTCTTCTCCTAACCCTTATTTGGATAATTTTGACTAATCTCCTGGGCCTCAGCGCAGACATCATTACCTCCAGGAAGCCTCCCTGAAGCCCTCTCTGCTGTGATTCTATAGCACATTCTACTTGCCCATCATGCAGGGCATTGGGTATTACATAGTTATTTCACTGTCAGTTGTGAGGACAGGGATATGTCTATCTTGTTAATTATAGCCGTTCCCAGACCTAGCACAATGTCTGGATAAAGCAGGAGCTCATTTCACATTTGTCAAATAAAAGAATACTTTTTCTCATCTATTTCACACACCAGTCTTCCCCGCTGCTTGTCTGTGAAACATCTTCCTGGGCAAGCTTTTCTGGATTCTCCGGTCCCCGGTTTATGCCTTGCCTCTCTTGTTAGATTGCGTTCTCTTGGAAGGCAGAGATTCTGACTTATGTTTCTTATTTCCCACACCTCACAGGTATAGCACCACACACATAAAAGACAACCAATGCATTTATTATTGAACTGGCTAATTTGTATTCAGTGCCCAAGAATACAAAGCATATGCAAATTAATTCAATAAAAATATATTGAGCACTTTCTGTGTGTCAATACCCCCAGCTATTAGACTCTTAAATTTTAAAGTTCCTCACCTTGTTAAATTCCTAACCAATTCCAAATAGCACAAAACTCTTTTCCTATAATGTAGCTCTAGAAAAAGTGTAATTTGATTCAGAATTGAAGTAATTGAGTTCAATGAGTAGAAGGAAAAACATTTGACATGTTTTGTGTTGTGAAGTGGTAATCTGAGTATTTTCAGGAAATCTGTATTTTGGGGCTGTGTGCTGTGTTAGGGACCACATCACGGGCACAGAGCACTTCCACGTTTTCTATGTATACACATTTGCAATATGCTTTCTAGAATCAGGGACAAAAATGAGAAAAAGATCCTATACTAAAGGGGTTTATGAAACAGATTATACATTGTATCATCTACATATCAGATAATAGTGAAAACTACATTAAAATATATGGAAAAATCAAAGAAAAATAAGGTTTCTGGCTGGAAATCGATGGGATATTTTGAGCCAGGAAACAGAATTTAAAGGGACATAGGATGAAGCAATTTCCTAGTTTGCCCCTAAACCTCAAAGTTGTGTTTAAAATAGATTTAACAATAAGACCAATACTTACGGTGTTTGATACACACAGGTCGCATGCAGCATTCCAAGCATGAGACTTGGAATTGCAGCTGCCTTGGCTGGTCTTGGGGGTCTCAGTCCTTATCCTGCTATAAAGACCATCTGTTCCCAAAGCATAGGAAGCATCCACATTCATAAAGAACAGCCCTTCCTCAGAGAAAACCTCTTCACTATATATATTTTTTGTACTTACATCCTGAAACAGTTTTTGAGCCATAACTTTGTATTTGATTTCCATTCAGAAACTTTGATGGTTTTTGCAAAGTTTTACTCTCTTAGAATAAGATATGAGGTTCAGTTTGTTTAGGTGGCAAGTCAAGACTATAACTAAACCAACGTTATCATATGAAAGAGAATTAAACAAGCAGATCCAAGTGGGGATATATTAAGCCAAATTTAAGCTCCAGTTGTTGAATTTAGCCCATACTAGATGTCTGGTTTGCCTCAGGATAAATTCAGCTTTCCAGCTAATCGAAAGAGGAAAACTGCCTCAGGTATGATAAAATTTACAAGAGAGCGCTGTGGAACAGGTCTTGTTAAAAATATTAGCTTAAAGGCATTCTTATCGTCTTTGGGATGAAGACTGTATTTGCATTTAATTATTTGATTTCAAACTTTTATGAACTTGGATCAAATATTAGCTTAGCCAATTAAAATATTATTTTGTGTGAGTGAGGCTAAGAGCCCGATTCAGCTCAACTTTCTCAGCTTTGGTAGTGCTCGACATGTTTCTTACTGACTTTTGGAGAGATTATTTCAAAGAGAATTTTTAAAAGATAAATTTGAGAATCTAAGTGTGCATTTAGTGGACAAGGTGCCATCTTCAGAATAAACTGTTGACTTGAAAAACTTCTCCACGTTAGAGCATTAGTCTAGAAGACAAAAGAGGCAGTCTTCTAGATATTTCTACTCACACAATCAATACTTCTTCATAATTCAGCATTTTAAAGAAATCCTCTTCGTGTAAACTATTCATGATAGTCCATGGACACAGTGCAGTTAGGGCTGCCAGGAGCAGCGTCCTGTTTCTAGGTTTTATTCCCTGCAGAAAGCAGGTTAGCGCCCCTTGTTTTATATCTCCTAGTTCTAAGAGGGCAGCAAGGCATACCAGCTCACATAGAAAAGGGACATGGACGATAGCCAGGAAGGTGCCATGGGGAAAATAAGTTTACATGAAACTAAAGAGCAGCAGAACACTCTTCTAAAAATACCCTTCCAGGCCAGGCATGTTGGCTCATGCCTGTTATCACAGCACTTTGGGCGGCAGATGGGGGAAGATCACCTGAGGTCAGGAGTTCGAGACCAGCCTGGGCAATATGGTGAAACCGTGTCTCTACTAAAAATACAAAAATTAGCCGTGTGCTGGTGGCTCACACCTGTGATTGCAGCTACTTGGAAGGCTGAGGCACGAGAATCGCTTGAACCTGGGAGGTGGAGATTGCGGTGAGCCAAGATTGCACCACTGCACTCCAGCCTGGAGGACAGAGTGAGACTCTGTCTCAATAATAATAATAAATAATATTAAAAATATTTTCAAAATGAAAACGTTGAATGAGGGCATTCAACAATTTCTACAATATAACCAATTCATTTTGTATCACCTGTGCCACTCAGGTCTCAAAGCCAGCAGTTGACTGGGCAGGAAACTTCATGAAATGTTTGCTTGAACTTAGTACTCAAGCACCAAGGCAAAGACATGATAGGACAGCCTGGTGCCAGAAAGACACAGGTGAGGTCTCTACTGTCCTGTTGCACTCTTGCCCAACCCTGTACCCCTGGGTGACATCTTTGCAATGAGTTGGCTTCATACCTCCTGTAGAGGGGTAGGATTAGATGTGAATGAAGGGAAACATCTGGAGAACCACTGCTTCCCTGGGCCTCAATTCTCATCTTGTTAATTTAAACAGAAATTGGAAATGAAGATATGACTATAACATATTTGTTGTTTGAAAGAGTAAGTATTCATGATTTTACAAGAATCAAATACATGGCCAGACACAGTGAGTGGCTCACACCCATAATCCCAGCACTTTGGGAAGATGAGGCAGGAGGATTGCTTGAGGCCAGGAGTTGCAGACCAGCTTGATATAGTGAGATCTCATGTTGACAAAAAATTTAAAAAAAAAAAATAGCTAGGTGTGGTGGCATGCAGCTTCTCAGGAGTCTGAGATGGGAAGATTGCTTGAGCCCAGGAATTTGAGGCTGCAGTGAACTGTGATTGGGTCACTGCATTCTAGCCTGGGTGACAGAGACCCTGTTGCCTATTTTTAAAAAATAAAAATAAAAGAAGAATCAAACACATTAAGGTCAGGTCAATACCAGAATGCAGAACAGGATAGGGAATTTTGCCTTCCTAAGAGCAAGATATGTGCTATATGATGGCACCATGATATCCTACAGTGTTTGTTGATGGTTCACTGTGAGTTGCTGAACTCTGTGCTACTTCAGAAATTGTATTTGGGTTTATTTTGGATAAGAAGTTTAAAGAATGCCTTTCTGTAGAGGCTGCAGTGAGCCGAGATTATGCCACTGCACTCCAGCCTGGGTGACAGAGTGAGACTTTGTCTCAAAAAAGAATGCCTTCTTGTTTTAGCCTTTGAGTATGTAACTGATGAAAAAGTGAATTCTACCTAACGTCAACAACACAATCAGAAATTCAAGGAATGAAGAGCATTATTAATGTATCACCAATTTTAACATCCAATTTTTAAATGTTAACGACATTTTAAAGGTATTTTACAAACCATAGGCTTATTGTGAATTATAATTTCTGAGAATAATACTTCATATTTATGTCAGTCTTTGAGTTTTTATCAAACCCCTTGCCCCTACTTTTTCTCACTTCTGCCAACACCATTAGCAGGTCTGGTACCATACTTTCTGAGAAAGGCACACAAAATAGAGTAATTGTATTGGAAAAAAAAACGAAGTATTTTAAGATTTTATCTGACACTTGCAACTTCTTTTTAATTGTGCCCCACTGTGTTAACCACATTACTTTAGATAAAGCATTAGACCGAGGTTTCTAACATTGCATTTCTTTCTTCCTATTTATTTATTTATTTATTATACTTTAAGTTCTGGGGTACATGTGCAGATCGTGCAGGTTTGTTACATATGTATATACGCGCCACGGTAGTGGTTAGCTGCATCCTCGCCCCGTCACCTACATTAGGTACTGAAATTGCATTTCTTTAAGTACGTATAAATTCAGCTTTTTGTTGCCAAGTTGAAACGTTCTGAATTAGTGAAGCTTATTGTACTCGGTACATTCTTTTTCTATTTGTGCTAACAGTAATACATCACAATCAGTAAAATTCTTGCAATTTTATGCCCATATGAGAACGGTTACTATCTACATTCATTCTAAATAGCCAAGATTTTATTAGTTTGTAGAGTTGAAATAAAGCTACTCTTTAAGAGCTAGATATACTTTGTTACTTATTATTGCATCATTTCCCTTAGCTTATTAAAATTCTGCTCTGTAAGATCAGAATTTGAAATGGAGGGGAATAGTGTAGTGGAGCAACACTTATTCTGAATTATTTGGCTTGAAAAATGAAAAGAGAGAGTCTTTGGAGTGGAGAACTATAGGGGAAGGGAAACTCGTTATCTAACAAGATTATTAAAGCCAAAAACTTATCCATTTTGGACAAAACAAATTAATAATTCACCCAATTGTTCAAGGATATGTATTTGTATGTGAAAGACAGAAAATCCATATTTTCAATTTGTTTTGTATTTGTGTAACCATGTGGCAGAGAAAATAACAAGAAAGATTATTCTAAGAACTTTTGGAGCTTGAAACATTTTGCAAAGGAAGAGATCCCTTTTTTTTTTTTCAGTGTAATGATAGATTTTGCTAAGACAGTGATGGTACTGATAGTAAGATATCTTATATCTGATCATAATGGTTTTGTAAATGCTATGCTCAATTCCAAGGTTTGCATAGAAGGAAACTAAGACTGTGTTGTCACCATACCCTTTCACACCCAGAAATCATTAATTTAAATGTGGAAAATTGTTTGGTTTTTGTAGTTTAATTATAGTAGACTCCTGATTATTTAGGGGAGTTATTGATACTGGCATTTCCACAGCTTCAAAGAATAAAAAAGTGATTTTAAATCTGTGAACACTGCACTGGTCATAAGACCTTGAAATTAGTAAATTGCTCTAAGTCTCAGTTTCCTCATCTTTTAAATGTGTTTTAATAGGAATTACCACAAGGTAGGACAGTGCCTGGCACATAAAGCACCATCTGTTTCATCTTCCTGCAAGGATGACTTTAATGAACAAGAAATATCTCTTCCACCTTCGAAGTCCACCCAGTGCTATTCTAAAGGAAAGGTCAGATGCGATTTATCTCAAGCCTAATGTATCACTCAGCATATACAGAGAACAGCTCTGTATATGTTAAGACATCGGCAAGACAGATGCTCCAGTTATGTCCCAATAAGCCCATCATTAAGTTGAAAATATTATCACAAATGCATTTAATACACCTAACCTTCTGAACATCATAGCTTAGCTCAACCTGCCTTAAATGTGCTCACAACACTTACATTAGCCTACAGTTGGACAAAATCATCTAACACAAAGTGTATTTTATAATAAAGTGTTGAGTAAGGCCGGGCGCGGTGGCTCAAGCCTGTAATCCCAGCACTTTTGGAGGCCGAGGCAGGTGGATCACGAGGTCAAGAGATCGAGACCATCCTGGCCAACATGGTGAAACCCCGTCTCTACCAAAAATACAAAAAATTAGCTGGGCATGGTGG
>NW_016107572.1:1252926-1253998 GCF_001604975.1 Cebus imitator | reverse complement strand
GAGATCACACCACTGCACTCCAGTCTTGGCAGCAGAGCAAAGATTCCATCTCAACAAAACAAAACAAAAAATCAAAATCAAAACAAACAAAACACACACACACAGAATGGCTATATGGGTACTTGAAGTAAAGTTTCTACTGGATGTGGATTGATTTGCACCGTCGTAAAGTCAATAGTCATTTTGGTAGTGACAATATTCTGAGGTGCTCTGACCTCTTCCCTGAGGATGCAGGTTTGCTGATGTTCCCACAGTTCTGGGTCCCACGCCTATGCCGCCTGCAGAAGCCCTCCACGGAGTTTATCCTATAGAACTATTACTGTCTTTATGGGATTTTCAAAACTGAAGTGTTAAGGGTGTAAAACAAAACCCCAGACTCTGCACATGAGCCCCATGCTGGCTCAGTAAGTATACCCACAGCAAGTTCGACAGCAGCCCAAGACCACTCATAGTTCTCTAAGTTTCAGTTGGTAATAAAACTTTCATGTTGGGAAGTAGTGGATTTAAATAACTTTTGAAAATTTGATTGGGCCGAGCATGGTGGCTCACCTCTGTAATCCCAGCACTTTGGGAGGCTGAGTGGGTGGATCACTTGAGGTCAGGAGTTCGAGACCAGCCTGGCCAACATAGTGAAACCTCATCGCTACTAAAAATACAAAAATTAGCCTGGTGTGGTGACTGGTGCTTGTAATCCCAGCTACTCAGGAGACTGAGGCAGGAGAGTCATTTGAACCCAAAAGTCAGAGGTTGCAGTGAGCAGGGATTGTACCACTGAACTCTAGCCTGGGCAACACAGTGAGACTGTCTTAAAATTTTTTTTTTTTTTAATTTTTGTATTCTCTTTGGATTTAGCATTGTCCTTAAACCTCCATTAACAGAAAAAAAATCAGGGATAGTTTTTTTTTTGTTGTTTTTGTTTTTTTTGAGACGGAGTTTCGCTCTTGTTACCCAGGCTGCAGTGCAATGGCACGATCTCGGCTCACCGCAACCTCCGCCTCCTAGGTTCAGGCAATTCTCCTGCCTCAGCCTCCTGAGTAGCTGGGATTACAGGCATGCGCCACCATGCCCAGCT
>NW_016107572.1:1229426-1252636 GCF_001604975.1 Cebus imitator | reverse complement strand
TTTTTTGAGACAGAGTTTCACTCTTGTTGCCCAGATTGGAGTGCAATGGCGCGATCTCGGCTCACTGCAACCTCTGCCTCCTGGGTTGAAGTGATTCTCCTGCCTCAGCCTCCTGAGTGTCTGGGATTACAGATGCACACCAGCATGCCCAGCTAATTTTTGTATTTTTAGTAGACACAGGGTTTCACCATGTTGGTCAGGTGGGTCTCAAACTCCGGATCTTGTGATCCTCCCACCTCAGCCTCCCAACCTGCTGGGATTACAGGCATGAGCCACCATGGCCGGCCAAAGCAAACACTTCTTTAAGGTATTAGACACATCCCTGAAAACTGATTCTTGGAATGCCTTTCTCCAAGTCTACTGCATTTATTAAGTGACAGCTCTACCTTTTGAGCTTCATTTAAAAAACTTTATGAATGTGCTATTTGGATGTAAAAAGGTGTTTTAAAGAAAAACGCATAAATCTTAGATTGTGTGAACAGAGCAACTGTTTACCTGATGTGATTATTATGCATTGCATGCCCGTACCAAAACTTTTAATGCTATCTCAGTATTATTCATCTTATTCCCACTTCTGTATTGGCTGGTGGTGGAAGTGGGATAAGAGCCTAGTACTTACTCCCACTGTCCAGATGATCTTAAGAAGTCCACTGGATTCTAAAGTTTTGCAAACTCCATGGAGTTGTGAACATAGATATTCCTAAATCCCAGTTCCCAAAGGGGAACCGCCCCTCCTTGGAGGCTGGATTGTGCAGAAACTTTGATGGGTAGGTAAAATAAAAGCATCTTTTTAAGCTTCCGAGAGACCTTTCAGCCACTAAGGCAGATGCCAGAAGAGGAGCCATGTGGATAGACAGCAGTCAACATGAACTGGACATTAGTGTATGAGTAAGCAGCTTACTGACCACTTGTCCATCATCATCTCTCAGAAGACCCTTCCTAAATGTTTTGCTGAAATTCCCATAATGCCTTTCTTTAAAAAATTGACTTATTTATTTATTTTTAGAGATGGGAGACTCACTGTGTTATGTGTTGCTCAGGTTGGATTCCAACTCCTGGCCTCGGGTGTTCGTCCTGCCTCAGCCATTGTAGTAGCGGGGGCTACAGGCGCGTGCCACTGTGTCTGGCTCTCCACAGCTCCTTTAATAACTAGTCTACGTGCAAGTGGTGGACAGTGGTGGGAACGCCAGAGACCACCACCAACTCTCTGGCACTTGATTATCATCCGGTTACTCTCTGGTGACTTATGAGAGTTAGTGACTATTGTTATCAATTGAACCCAATGCACAGCCACACGTTCCCTCCCACGCTGCAAGACTTTGCCTGTTTTTTTGGACTAGAGGCAGTTAAGAGAGGATGTCAAGTGTGAGCCCCGCTATCAGTGAGTAGGAAGTCTAGCACAGGAAATAACACCACCTGTGAAGCTGGCCATAGCTCACTCCCACACAAGAGCTTTTAATCATGCTTACACACACACACAGCTTCAGGACTGCTGAAACAAACTTGAAACGTACATGTATTGGGGAGCTGCAGGAAGCAAGAGCAGATAGGGAGCCCCTGTGGAAGAAAAGATACTTCTGGAAATAATGTGGTGAAAGTGAAAAATGTACTTGTAAAACGAAAATATCCAGAATTATTTTTCTTAACATAATTTGCACAAATAACACACCAATTTAAGAATGCAACTGGATCACAGAATAAAATTTATTCCAGTGCAAATCTAGAATCCTTTTTTTGACTTATGAACTTATTTTTTTTCTTAATTAAAAAGAAAATTCAAATCTTACGTGACTAGGGAATGAAATAATTTGTAATCATAATTGTCTTTGCTTTCACCTGTATTTGGTTTTCTACTTCTCTTTCCTTTTCTTTTCCCTCCATCCCTCTATCTTCCCCTCCATCCCTTTCCTCCTTCCTTTCATTTTTTCTTAAAGTAAGTACTTCCTCACACATTATTGTCTCATTCTGAGTACATTCTCAATTCCTGCTTAAAATGCATTCTTCCGCTATATCTGTTTTTAAAAATGTATTAAACACCAGCTAGATGTATAGATGTCTAACCAGCAACCTCTCTGGCAGGGAGCCATAAAGTTGATGGCATAATTACTGTCATTCTGGATTTCCCCATTATTTTGACCCTACAGGGCTTGGAACAGCTGGGTTGGAAAGCCCCTACTGTGCATAATATCCTGTTCTGGGTTTTCCTGCCTCTGTAGGCTGCACATCACAGCAGCGCAGGGATCCTGCGACATTCTCAGAGTGAACATTGTCCTGTGTGGCTCAGGGGAGGCACCAGCTTATTTGGTATTAAGGTTCAGTATGTCATGGAAGGATTTCTTTTTAACTATATGAAAAAAAAAGTATGTGAAAAGAATGTACTTTTAATAGGAGCAAGAGTGCTACCTTGAGGAAAGTGTTCGCTGAATTCACGGAGAATCTGTGATCATTCAAATGCTATTCCGTTCTACTTAGACTTCCACTTGTTGTTAGGACACCTACTCTAAAGTAGGTTTTAGATAAATACTACTTTGTATAGGTAACATGCACAACACCAGCCAGGAGAGCAGCAAAAGGAATCAGTGAAAGTAAGAATATAATTAAGATTGGTATTGCATTAATTATTTTCACTGTTTTAATGGTCAGGGACACTGGCAAATAAAAAGGCTACGTTTGCGGATGTCATTGCTACCTGGTTAGCTGGGGACAAGGGGACCTTTTTCATGGGCTGTGGTGCAGGAGAGAGCTGTTGCCAGTTTCTCAGCATCCTCTGATGAAACCAGCGTGAACTAATTAATGTTTTCACAGTCCTTGCAGAGTAACCTTTTGGAATATCAAACTCTCAATGTAGTGACCATAGCTGAATGGCAGTTCATTCTCTTGTTGGAATGTCAAAGACAAATGTAAAATTCTCATATAATTTCTGGTTGCATAGAAACACGAAGTGGAAAAAACCCACAAAAGTTGGGAAAACTATGAAAGTGGGATATTTGAAAACTTCATTTAAATATTCCTCTCTTCCCCCCAAAACAAAACAGACCGCCCAAAATCAAACCACTTGTTCAAATTCATCAGTATTTTAAAATGGTATTTTGAGGAAGCTGACCTGGTACTGAAGGTTTTAGTTTGTTTCCTGTTTGTTACTGTAATATTTCATAACATATTTTTGTAGTTTCTTAACATTCTTATATGAACATAAAAATTATCAGGTGCAAGTTTTTGCGTTCTTGCTAAATATATTATCTCTAAAGATAAAAAATAACTGGAGTTTGGAGTTGGATCATAACAGTAAAGCACGAAAAACCTTTATGTAGATCACAACTATCAGAAAGTAATGAACTAATTACTTACATATATAGATCTGAATACATTCATTGCACATGTTGAGATTGGGAATTTTGTGGGATTTATGATTGTACATGGTTGGGATTCAGGACTTGTTAGGATTTGCTTTGGAAATCTCCTCTTTATGTTGCCCAAATTGATGCTGAAATGCTAGAGAACTTCTGAGGCCTTGAGAGTCCCCCCCAGACTGTTAGTGCATACATTCTGTTTTTCAGCATTCTCAATTTACATGCACTAATTGGCAGCTAATGTGCTCCCAAAGGCAAATAAAGGTATTTGTTGCTTTAAAATCCTGTCTTTTTCTTTTTCCAACATGTGCTTGGAAAGAGAATAAACCTTTACATATCTGGGACTCCTGGATCTGATTAAGACCCTGGCAATATTATTCTATATTCACACAGTTCTGAGGGTCCTCGTTGGTTGGCTCGGTGTTGAGTACATGACTATTGTACCATGCATTTCAGCCAGTGGTGACTTTTTGCTTGGAGAGTCAATCTAGTAAATACTAATTCAGTACTTACTCCCACTATCCTGATGACCTTAAGAAGACAAATGCAAAAGAAAGCCAGAAACAAAAACCACATGGGAATTGCATTAGAGACCTTTATATTTGTTTTGGAAATGCTGCGCTCATTTTGAAACATGATAATGCCTCCTGTCCATGCCCTTTGAGAGATTTTATGGGGTCTCTGTGCTTCCATGTAGAATATGACACCATTTAAAAATTTTTTTCTACAGTTGATTTTTCTGATACGGTCTGGGAAAAAACAGTTGAGTGTTGTGCGCCTTCCATGGCGAGCATCTAACAAGGTGTGCTCTTGCAGCGGGGGGCTCTTTACTTGATGTACACAGTAATGAAAGCTGGCTATTGATTTTTCTGTAGCTGCTTGTAACTATTATAGTTAATACATCAATAGAAAAGGAAAGCACAATGTTTCATGGGAGGCAGAAAATCAGAGAATACATGATGCTCTGACAGTAAATCATGGCATAATCTTAAGAATTGATAGATGGGTCCTGCTAACTTGAAACCCGTGGCTTTCTCTAAAAAGACAGTCCTATAATCGCCCAATATGTCCTAACAGACTGACTGCCCAGAACGGTGCTAAAGGACACAAGACAATGTTTCATCTTCTAAAGAAGGCTTTTTTTTCCCTTCCAGTGGGATGAGTGGAGGACATTTCTGCCAGATGGTTTGCAATCAGGGGGACCATTTTCCTCCCCACCCCACCTTTCTAGAATTGAAATGCTTTACACTCCAAGAAAGCTCAGAGAGCAGGTCATTTCTGAGAACAGCAAACAACAGGGAGGAAAAACAAACAAATGAATCAACCAAAAAATCAGCTACCTTTAATTCTTAATTCCCATGGGTCATGGAATGAAATAGAGCACCCTTGTGGAATCTGGGTATTGCTAGGTTCCTGGGCATAACTAGGCTGAAAGGACTTGCACTCCAGCGGTTCCTGACTTTCAGAGTACCCAGAGTCTGATGACTCATGGGCAATCTCTTCTTATGTGATTAGAGGCATGGTTGGAAAATGCCTGGGGCATTAGGAAGGCTTGCATTCTGCCTTTCCAGAGACTTTTTAGAAATCTTAAATCAATAGTGAAGAGTTCTAAACTGGTGGGATATCTTATGACCTCTCTTCTCTCTCTCCCAATCCTCTACCCATCTTCACTAAATATTTTTTTGACATTTAAATACACAGGGTTAACTCTAAAAGAATTACACCTATGCAGAACTTTTAGGTTTAAGCCATTTTACAAGTATCTTGTAATTAGCCCATTAATTACTGGAACTTTGAGCATTGTTTCAAGCTCTTCCCCATCAAATCTATTAATTATTTAACAAGAAGCTCTAATTCTAAGTGGTACTGATAATCATCCAGTCTTACTGCTATAGCATAGGGGCATTAAATATAGATGATAGTTACTAGAGTTCAAGATTGCTTTGTCTTTATACCAGGTTGATGCTATAAAAACAAGTTAGTGATGGATAAACTGGTTTACCTATTAACTCCTTGAGTGAAAGTACAATTTCAAATTTCTTCCATTGTCTACCAAGGATGACACAAGATGGTTTAGGCTCATAAATTTTAATTTGATTTTGGTTTCCTTTTATGTGTCATTCTGGGAATTTCATGAATTGACATAACAAAACAAAAGTATAGGAGAAAGTGCCTCTTCAAATTGCTTGACCTGGCTTCTAAGCAATAATGTTTATCCATCCATCCATCCATCCATCCATCCAACCATCCATCCATTATATCCTGCTTGAACACCTATTGCAAAGCTTTGGAGTTACACACTTTACATAAGTGATATAAACTCTGATATGAATGACTTGGATATTATAATTACTGCATGGAGCTAACTACAAAATGCCATAGGGGAGTCAAGCAAATGTCTTCAAAGAAGCAACATTTAGTGAGACTCTAAACGATGAATGAGTCCATATGTGGAAATACTGGCTAAATCATTATAGGCAGGGATACTTACTGCATGGTTAGCCTTGTGCTAAGTACAATTGGGGTATAAAACCAAGCAGAATGAGTTCCCTATTGATGAGGAGCCCACAATACGTGCACTCATAGCATTGTGATGCACACACACTGCTAGCTTATGGTTTTCTGAGTGTGTGCTATTACCTGCTACAATTGGCCTCAGGCGCCACTGCTGACAGCTGTCAGATTCTTTTGTGTGTGGGCCTAACATAATGGGTCACAATCAGAGTGAAAAAGAGGCTCTTAGTCTCCACACCCGTCAAGTAATCCCAGGATTTAGGAAGGGCAAGGCATAACTACACTGTAGCCAGTGCTGAAGATATACAGCGAATCAAAGCCAACTGTTGTGGAAAACACTTTTGGCCACAATACACTCATCAGCCATGGTGATTATTTTGAATATGTGTGCCAGTATACAGCACCAAGAAGTGCAAAGTAGACTCTGTCTAAAAGTCTGCATGCAGCCAGGTGCGATGGCTGGCGCCTGTAATCTCAGCACTTTGGGAGGCTGAGATCGATGGATCACCTGAGGTCAGGAGTTTGAGACCAGTCTGGCCAACATGGGGAAACCCCGTCTCTAGTAAAAATACAAAAGTTAGCTGGGCATGGTGGCAGGCACCTGTAATCCCAGCTACTCATGAGGCTGAGGCAGGAGGATCGCTTGAACTCCAGAGGTATTGGTTGCAGTGAGCTGAGATCGCACCACTGCTCTCCAGCCTGGCAGTGAGCTGAGATGGCACCACTGCACTCCAGCCTGGCGACAGAAAAAAAAAGTGTACTGCATGCCAAAGACTGGGCTAGGAGCTGGAGACAAATAAGATGAAGAAGAAAAACTCTCCACCCTTATGAGGACAGAAAATACTCATCAGATCCTTCATGTTTCCATTTAACTGAAGATCGATTTTTAAATCTCATTTGTGTAGATTATTTAGGTAAAAATATGTTAAAGAAAAGAGAGAACCGTCCACATAGAAATTATTTTAGTGAATTTGAAGTTTACCAGGGATATTTTTATTTAAAAGTTTTTTCCCTCAAATTCTTGCTTTATTTAACTTCTTTGACTAATTTTTCCCTACATATCCTTATGGATGTACCTTCTCTGGCCCCCTCGGCCTGGGGAAAGCTTGCAGACTTACTGCAAGTCTTGTCTAGAGTCTGAGTTTGTGAGATTATTGCAGGGAGAGTGGGCCAGTGGCTGGCAGGTGACCGCCAGGAAGGGGCTGCCTGTTGTCTTCTCCCAGCTGCTCAGGACTGGACCCTGCGGGCACCCCCTGAGTGCCTCCCTGTCAGGCCATGCTGCAGTAGACCCTCACCGCGTCTCTTCCTGGCCAAGAAAATCCTGGCCCCAAGAACAGGACAGCCATGGCCGCCCTCGGAGGGAATGCTGCGGCCGGCCTCTTCTGGACGCTGCTGCTATGGAGAGGGCGCGGCGGCTGCCAGGCCCACTGGGCAGGTTGCAAAAGCGTCCACTACAACCTGGTCTTCCTCTTAGACACCTCCCCCACCAGCGTGGGCAAGGAAGACTTTGAGAAGCTGCGGCGGTGGGTGGCCGACCTGGTGGGTACCTTGGAGGTGGGCCCCGACGCGTGGGGGTCGTGTGCTCCAGCGACTGGCCCACTGGGCGTCTTCCGCTCGCGGGAGGAGGTTGAGGTGGCCGCCCCGGGGCATCGCCTACCACGGGGGCAACACCCACACGCCATCGCGCTGCGCTGCACCGCAGTCTGCAGCTCCTCCCCGCGCCGGACGCCGCCCCGGGGACGGCGCCTGCGGGCAGGTGGCCGTCCTGCTCACCGACGGCCGCAGCCAGAACCCGGTGCTGGACGCCACGGCGTCTGCCCGCCACGGCATCTGCACCTTGGGAAAGGTGCTCAGGGAGGAGCTGGAGGGCATCGCCTCGGAGCCCAAGGGCACCCACGTCTTCCCCGTGTCGAACTTCAGTGCTACGGACAAGATCCCGGGCCAGCGGCGGCGCAGCCTGTGCGAACACGTGCTCGGGTAGAAGGAGATCGCTTTAAGCACACCAGTGGAGGAACCAAGCAAATCACGGGAACAGCAAAAGCGGCAGGCATTTTAAGGATGGAGAAACAGATCAAATCTTCCCTTGCCTCAAAAGGTCTCCGTCTACTGGAGGAGGCAGCGCCATAAACAGACAGGCTGCCTGCATCTCGCCCAGAGCCATACAGGCTCCCAGAGGAACTAAGGCGGCCTGCGGGAGCCGGCAAAGCTCCAGGCAGGCGGACTTTTGCTGGGTTAGGGGAGGAGCTCGCAGTGGGCGCAGGTGCAGCCAATGAACTTGGGCCATTGCTAAGGTCTCCTGAGGCCACACGGTCCAGCGGCCTCCCTGGCTTCAGCGAGGTGCCCCTCTATTTCTGGCACGAAACAGTTGCTTCTTTATCTCACAGTGCCTTCCACCGCAGCCCACTTTCCTCGGGAACATTTCTATTCTCCTTCCCAGCTCTTATTTCCGGCAATTCAACTTTTCTTTTGGTGCCCTTTGCTGCCACCCAGTTAATTCCCTGTTGTTCCAAATGTGGTTGTGTTCAACTCTTTGTTTTTATTCACTGAAGTCAATGAAAGTGGAACCAGAAAACAACAACAACAAAACAGGATACAAGGATAAGGATACATACAGGAGGATACATTTTCCCTTATGTATTCTTACAAGGGAATATGACTCGTATGCCCGTCTGTAAATTTTTGATAAGTAAAAACTTATTTAGCCTTTGGAATTTTATTGCAGACAAATATGCGTTTCCAAATAAATTTTTGAAAGTACTGAAAATATCTGGGGTAATTTGTTCATTAATTTTGACTTCCAATCCCAGTTTGAGAATCATAGGTCTGGAAGCCATGATTCCCAGAGAGCTAGAGAATGGGCCTAACCTAGCCGTTTGCTATTTAATAATTATTTCTGATCTAATTTTATGTTTAAAAGGTACAAATACCTTTTTGTAAATTACTTGAAAATATCTTAAATATGCCTTAAGTTGCTGTACAAAATCTCCAGTGCTTCCTAGGGCAGAGATAAATAATGCCAGGTGATTCCCAGGGTACCTACTGATGGCTATTTTTACAGCCTGCTAAAATCACAGCTGTATCACCTCAAAAAACAGACTATCTTGTGTCGGCCTCCAGAGAACGTTTCCGACAGTGGTCCCAGCTAAACAAGACGAACAACAGAGTCTATCGGGTAGGGACTCAGGAAGTGAAACTGTCATTATTCTTCTTTGTATTTAGAGTGCTGAAGACGGCTCAGATTCACCTAGAATCTGAGGCCAGTTGTATCAGGTAGCTCAATTTCTTTATCCACCAATGCAAAACTCACAGGTGACTTTCCGCAAGTGAATGGCAAATTAGAAACTCAAGAATCTCATAGCTGATATTTAGTAACCTTGTTAATATTTACTCATCTTGTATCTTGTACTTAGCAGTCTTTAATATTTAGGAATCTTATAATTTTATTTCATTTATATATATTTTTTATTAAAGTGAAGAGATTGTATATGTGGTATCTTCAATAAATTTTTGATAAGTAAAATTTTTGAAGAGTAAAATTATATATGGTAATGAATCTTTAGTAAAGCTTATATTCATTTATCTGGTATACTTATATCTGTGCACAGCGTTCCGCTAATGTATGAATTTTTCCTTCTGATATATGTTTATTTCCTGTTCAGGCATAAACTGACTGCTCTTCTGGCAGCTACTTTCATTATTAGGGACATCAAATATCAAGGCACCTAGAAACCTGCAACATGATAGCCTATAGGTGTGGTGGCATGCACCTGTAGTCCCAGCTACTCGGGAGGTTGGGGCTGATTGCTTGAGCTCAGGAGTTCAAGGCTGCAGTGAGCTATGGTCATCGCCACTGCACTCCAGCCTGGACAACAGAGCAAGACCCTGCTTTTTAGAAATAATCAAACAAACCTGCAACATAAGAACCTAGTAAAACCAGACCTTCTAATTTTTCAGAAGGAACCTGGAGATCAACTTTAAAACACACACACACACACACACACACACACACACAATCAATGGACTACCAGCTTACTAAATTTGCCTAAGTTAGTATTTTTCACATAGGAATTGGTGGACCACCTGTTTCATACTCATCTGAGAAACTGTTAAAAAGATTGCCATGACTCTGGAAATCCCAGTTTGGTAGTTCTTAATATTTTTAAGCTACCTCCCTCCACCCCCTGATGATTCTGATGAGCAACAAGGCGTAGGAGTTACTGTTAAGACCAGGAGTGTTAGAGAATCATACAAAGAGGTGGTTAAAATGCAGATTCCTGGTCCTTAGTGATTCCTATTTAGTAGGTTTCAGAAAGGTTTTAGGAATCTGCTAGTTTCATAAGGACCTGGGTAAGACTCACACAGGTGGATGTTTGCACAGTGGCCTAAGGGGCTCCCACTCTGGTCACAGAAGCAGGAATTTCACATGTTCTGGGTGTGGGAAACTGGTGAGACAGTGGGATGGAGGACAGAACATAGTTTCTGTAGGGAGCCAGTCCTGGACAGGACTTTCCTGCACCACAGACTAGCTGACTCTATGGTGGTACTCACTCGCACTCGATTTCCTCCTCTGTAAGATGAGCACATTTCACCTCATACCATAATTAGTGAAGGAATTAAATGAGATAACAATGTATCTAAAAAAGCCTTGGACAGCATCTAGCACATAAGAATTTCTTAATAAACAATATCTTCAATATAAGACCATGTTAAGTGTTTGAGACTGGGTGAGACGTTTTAAAATGGTATTTTGATCATGGCAAATGTAATAAAAATTGGAAACAATGTAATGAGTTAATAGAAGAGGGAAATTCTTTCCCAAATGGCAGATTTGGTAGAGGTTTTCAGTGGAGGAAGAAAGAGTTTGAACTTGAAAGACTGGGGGTTGTTTTGAATGACATTTCAAGAAAAGAGGCAGAGCACAAAATAGCCCCCGGGTAGTAAGATATAGAATAGGCTCCAGGAAGATCAAATTGCTCAGTTTGCCAGAGGGGCGTGGAGAACCACGTGCATAAACTTGGAAAGGCAGACTGGAGACCCTCGGCACAGGGCTTTAGATCCTGGCCTTGAGTGTTGTTCTGTGTACGTGTGTGTGTGTGTGTGAGAGAGAGAGAGAGAGAGAGAGAGAGAGAGAGAGAGAGAGAGAGAGAGGGAATGACAGAGAGAGAGAGAGAGAGAGAAGTGGGGGGAGAGAGAGAGAACAGTGGTGGATGATGGTGGTGGTGGTGGTGGGTGGATTGAAACATGTCAGGCTCTTTGGAAACAGAAGAGTTACGCTGTGCTTCTAGTCAAAATGTTGCAGCGAATTCTCATTTTGGTGCACCCTTTCTGTTACAAACATATTGATGGAAGAAAACTACAAAAGGAGATAAAATGACATAGCTAGGCTCAAACAATGACAATATCTCTGTCAGAAACAGAGCAGAAATGCAGAGCAGTGGCCTAGACTTAAATGGTGAACAGTAGCTGGGGCCCAGGGAACAGTGGCTGGAGTCCCGCTTCTGAAGGGTGTCGGGTGTTTGGCAGCCATGCACATGGCAACCAGAGCTGGGTCTTGGTGAAAGGAAAGCATGGCGTAAGGCTTGGGCAGGAATCCACACTTCCACTCCTTTTGCAAAAGGAGGCTATCAGAAGGAACGAAAGAAGGAAAAGGAATATTAATCCTAATGTACTGCCCAAGCTATAGATTTGGTGAGCTGTAGAACTAGGCAAGGTAGCAGGGCAAAAATATATCCCCGGACTGGGAGCTAAGGCAGGTTCCCCTCCCCACCCCTGTGCCCTGCCTCTGTGACTGGATCTGAAGTCTCTTCTATATGACCACAGTGCAGAAGCCTAAATGCCATATAGGACTTGCCTCTGGACTCACGATCTTGTAGAGCCAGACAGAAACTAATGCAGAAATGCTAACTACAGAGGAGTGAGCACAATGTGGGTAATGGAGCAAACACAAGACAGGAAAGAGACAGAAACAAGAGCAGCCACCAAAAGTCTTGCTCAAAGTAAGTCTGCAACCAATAATGTGAAAAACCACACGCACACATGCAGTTTTTACATATAGATTATACAGCAAAATATATATTGCTGAGGAAAATGTCAGCAAAAATAAATCATCAATTCACTCCAGAATAAATTATTTCTATGGAAGAATCCGACAAAAACCTCACAATTAGTTTGCTTGGAGTGTTTAAGAGAGAAATAGAGATATTATTCATTTAAAAAGAAAGATGTCAGCACCATAAGATAAGGCAAGGAGAAAAAAATTTTTAATAAATAAATTAACTGAAAAGGAAAAAATGAAGAAAAAAAACATACATAATGAAACAATAGAGGCCAAATTCAAACACTAATGGGAAAAAGGACCTATTAGATCTAGAGATGGGGTTTTATCATGTTGGTCAGGCTGGTCTTGAACTCCTGACCTTGTGATCCACCCACTGTCCCACCCTAACCTCCCAAAGTGCTGGGATTACAGGTGTGAGCCACCACGCCTGGCCAGAAATCTTTAAAGCAAGCCAGACATGGTGGCATGCACTTGTAGTCCCAGCTATGTGGGAGGCTGAGGTGGGAGGATTGCTTGAACCCAGGAGTTTGAGGCTGCAGTGAGTCATGATTGTGCCATAGCACTCTAGGTTGGGTGACTGAGTGAGATCCTGTCTCTAAAAATAATAATGATAATAATAAATAATATTTTTTTAAAAAAAGAAGTCTTTACGTTGGGCGGGGTGGCTCATGCCTATAATCCCAGCACACTGGGAGGCCGAGATGGGTAGATCATGAGATCAGGAGCTTGAGACCAGTCTGGCTAAGATGGTGAAACCCCATCTCTACTACAAATACAAAAATTACAGGTGGTGGGCACCTGTAATGTCAGCTACTTGGGAGGCTGAGGCAGAATCACTTGAGCCCGGGAGACAGAGGTTGCAGTGAGCCAAGATCGCGCCACTGCACTCCAGCCTTGGAGACAGAGTGAGATTCTATCTCAAAAAAAAAAAGAGGTCTTTGAAACAAAACTCAAATAAAAAACTAAGTTGATGGGACATGTGCTAGACTGGATATAGTTGAAGAGAGAATTATGCAAAAAGCAGCAAAGTGAGATAAAAGGTGGGAAAAAGGCTTTAAAACTAGAAGACATGGTAGACCATGAGTCTCCAACATATGCCTGACAGTTAGCAGAGGGATTTGCATAGAAGTGACACATGGAAAGAGAATAGCAGAATTCTCAGTGCCCTCTAACTTGATGTGCACTTCCAGTATACTCAGACACCTTGTAGTAAAAATATCTAAGACATTGGCAAAAAAAAAAAAAAAACCTTAAAAGCTATCAAAAAGAAAAGACAGCAGACTTCCAAAAGTCTTTCCAAGTGTTAAGAGACTATATTGTCAACATAAAGTTTTGTATTCACCTAAACTGTCATCCAAGAGGTGGCCAAATTTAAAACATTTCATACATACAAAAACTAGGACGGTTTATTAGTAAACGGATCAAATTCACCTCTTAAAAAATAGATTGCAGACATATGTTTGCCATATGACCCAACCAACGCATTCTTGGGCATTTATCCAAGAGAAATGAAAACTTGTATTTACATTTAAAAACCATACATGATATTCATAGCAGCTTTATTTGTAGTACCCCAAAACTAAATAACGACTCAAATGTCTTTCAATAAGTGAAGAGTTAAGCAAACTGTGGTATATCCATATGGGAGAACACTACACAATCATAAAAATGGACAAACTATTGATGACTTGTGGATGAATCTTAGGGGAATATTGCTGAGTGGAAAATGCCAATTCCAAAATGTTACATGCTGTATATTTATACAACATTCTTGAAATATCAAAATTACAGAGATGGAAAAGAGATTAGTGATTGTCATGTGTTAAAGATGGAGGAAGGGGCAGGTGTGGCTATAAAAGAGCTAGCACAGAGGAGCCTTGCGGTGATGGAAACGTTCTGAATCATGATTATGTTGGTAGTAACACAAACCTACATGTGATAAAAATTGCCAGAACCCACCCCCAACACACACAAACACACAAACGAGTGCATGGAAAACTGGTGAAATATGCAAACTGAACAACTAGGTAAACTCTAAGACTATGCCAATGCCATTTTCCTGTTTTTTGTTTGTTTGTTTGTTTTTGTTTTTGAGGCTGAGTTTTGCTCTTGTTGCCCAGGCTGGAGTGAAATGCGAGATCGCGGCTACCCACAACCTCCGCTTTCCGGGTTCCAGCGATTCTCCTGCCTCAGCCTCTGGAGAAGGTGGGATTACAGGTATGCACCATGACGCTCAGCTAATATTGTATTTTTAGTAGAGATGGGGTTTCTCCATATTGGCCAGGCTGGTCTTGAACTCCTGACCTCAGGTGATTCGCCCGCCTCAGCCTCCCAAAATGCTGGGATTACAGGGGTGAGCCACCCTGCCTGGCCTTTCCTGGTTATGCTGAGGACGGTTATATGAGAAGTTACCACTGGAGAAATTAGGTGATGGGTACTTGGGATCCCCCACATGTATTTTAATATTCAACTTCCTGTAGATCTAAAATGATTTCAAATTTAAAAGTTAAAAGGGAGTGTAGGCCAGATTAAAGAAAAGCAAAACAAAATACAGCCGTTTGCTGCTCACAGGAAACCCACCTAAATCACAGAAACACAAGTAAGCCCGCTAAATCAACTGAAGACGAGAAAACAAGGAGAATGGGAAAAAATATGTCAATCTTAATTTTTAAAAGCTGATAAAACCCTTCTTAACATCAGACAAAGCAGATTTAAAAGATCAAACCATTATAAGAAAGTAAGTGGCCAGCTGTGGTGGTGCTCGCCTGTAATCCCAGAACTTTGGGAGGCCAAGGCGGGAGGATCACTTAGACCAGCCTGGGCAACATAGTGAGACCTTGCTCTATGAAAAGAAGAGAAAGAAAGAAAATAAATAAGAAGCACACTGTAATAATGAAAGAAATAATCTACATAAAAGATATAACAAATTTATCAATTATGATATAAGGAAATAAATATTGGCACCTAAAATAGAGACTGTGTCATATATGCCATATTTATTTAAATTAACTAAATATCACATCAAAAGAAAGTTTCAATAATATGTATAACTTCATAGTGAAATCATCTTATAATCCAAAAATAAAAAGACAATCAACATCTCCATTTGTTTGGAAATGTTAAAACTCATTGTGAAATAAATCTCGATCACCATCGCGATCACAAAATATTTGGCACTAGACATGGGGCTACCAGATAAGGCTACTGGTGTGTACCACACAACTCTACCAGATGCAGACATATACTACAGCGTGAGTGGTGCCCCCTAGAGTTCTGTAGCGTGACTTGCATAGCCCCACAGCAGCCTTGAGCGTCAGTCAGTCTCCCACATCAAAACTTCTTCAGATATAACGAAGGCTGTGCCAAGAGGCAACTTTATAACACTAAAGGGTTTCATCAAATGAGAAACAAAAATACAAAGGAACAATGAAAATGTATGGTTGAAAATTAGGTGAACAAAATCTCCAACTGAAGAGGCTAGAACCAGAACAATAAAATAACGAAGATGAGAATTTATTGAAATAAAAGGCAAAGAAAAAATAGCTGTTGGTTCTCTCTCCAAGACCCATAGGTTGTCTTTTTTTTTTTTTTTTAATAAGAAGGCTATGAAAATAGACAATACTTTTTTCTATAAGGCTACTAAAATAGACAACACTTTTCATATCAAGTCATTAGGCTTCAGAATGATTCCCATAGAAGACTGAAATAAGGCAAGAGTGCCTGTTGTCACAGCTTCAAGTCAATATTGTCTAACCATCAAAGACCAGAAATAGAATCCTGAAAAGCAAAAGATAAATCTGTATTTACTTTCAGACTATGAATGTCTACGAAGAATGTTGAAGATAAACTACAGAAAAGCCATTTCAAATAAGGGTATTCAGTAGGTTTGCTAAATAAAAAAATCCATATAAAAATATTCAGTTACATGGATTTTTTTCTTTTTTTTTTTTGAGATGGAATCTGGCTGGAGTGCAGTGGCATGATCTCTGTTCACTGCAACCTCCAACTCCCTGGTTCAAGTGATTCTCCTACCTCAGCCTCCCAAGGAGCTGGGAATACAGGCATGTGCCACCACACCCAACTAATTTTTGTATTTTTAGTAAAGGTGGGTTTTCACCATGTTGGCCAGGATGGTCTCAATCTCCTGACCTCATGATGTGCCCGCCTTGGCCTCCCAAAGTGCTGGGATCACAGGTGTGAGCCATTGCACCTGGTGTCACATGGATATTAATTACAGAAAAGTTTTGCATTATAAAAACCAACTCTATAAAATGGCTAGAATAAATCAAGTGATGTACAGTAACTCTGTGGAGAAAAATTGTATGGCTTATTGAAAGGCATCAAAGTACATCTGACTAAAGGAAAGATAAACTATGTTCATGAGTGGGAAAGGCTCAATTCTCCCAAGAAAATAATTTTTCTCCAAATTAATGTCTAACTACAATGCAATTTTACTCAAGACCTCAACTGGGTTTTTTGTGAAACAAGAGCAAGCCAAACCTAAAATTTATATGGAAAAGCAAAAGCCTAAGACTAATTAAGACTATTTTGAAATAAAAGGTAGAGGGACTACTCGACCGGATATCAAGATTTATATAAAAATGCATAAAACATGTGAGATTGGCACTGAGATAATCAAATAGGCTAAAGAAACAAAGTAGAAAGTCCAGAAAGAGACCCATATACATATATATATACATATATATATATATACACACAGATCTTGAATATTTAAGAGAGATGGATGTCATTAAAAATAGTGGAAAAGACAAGCTATTGAATAAGTAGTATTTAGATAACTACCTTTAAGAAAAATAAAATAAAAATTAGATCTTTATCTCACACCATATACAAAATTAAATTCTGGACATTAAAGATCCACATACGAAAAGCAAGGCTTTAATACACTTCGGAAAAAAACAAAGAAGAATGTATTTTATGACCTCCAAAGTTGGGATTTCTTTAAAAAATTTAAAAAGCAAAAATCATATGGGAAAATATTGATAAACAGGTACTTCAAAGAAACAGATAAAAAGATGTTCGGTATCACTGGTAATTGGAAATACAAATTAAAACAGTATAATGACAGTAACTGTATTATAGTGCTGATGATGATACAGAAAATCAGGAACTCTTATTTACTATGGCTACAAATATAATTTGGTACAGCCACTTTGGAGACTTTGACAATTTCTAAAGTTGCAAATCCAACAATAAAGTGATTGCCCAACAATATATTACAGAAAGACATGGAGAAAAATGTTCTTTTAACACTGTTTGTAATAAAATTCACCCATTGGAGAATGAATCAATAAACTGTGAGGTACATTATATAACAAAATACCATGGATCAATGAATATCAAAATAGAATCTAAAATACATAACTTACAGAAAAAAATGGCACATTAAGCTGTTTTAAATCTTAAAATCCTATTCTTTTGTAAGATAATAATAAGTTTCTGTAGCTACCTCTTTGAGAGAGGAATTTCCTTGAAGTTATAATTAGAAATGATACTGTTACAGTATCGTGGACCCCAATCCCTTTTGATATGGGCTGTCCTGGACAAATGCCAGCACATGTGGTTATCCAATTTGTCCCATAATTTCTTGTAGCAAGTAACAACAATAGCCTTTTTAAAAAAAAATCTCAGAAGAAATTGCTAGCTACTAAGCTCTATCCTGACTGTATCAGGAACATACTAAGGAATTCATGATGACACTTTGATTTCGGTATTCTTAAATACTTAAAAACACACACAAATTCATGTTTTCATCTCCATTCCTTCTTCTTTCACTTTATTGAGCTTGCTTCTAGCAGTAGTAGGAAAGGAAGAATCTGCTAATAAACTAAGCTAATAATCTGGTAATAATTTTCAATCAATTATCAAATTCTGTTCACAATAAATATTTATAAGAAGACAGGAATTTAGTTAGCAGATGTTTCTTCACATTAAAAATAAAATCTGGGCCAGGTGTGGTGGCTCATGCCTGTAATCCCAGCACTTTGGGAGGCCAAGGGGGGCGGATCACTTGAGGTCAGGAGTTTGAGACCAGCTTGGCCAACATGGCGAAACCCTATCTCTACCAAAAATATATGTATAAAAAATTAGCCAGGTGTGGTGGTGTGCAGGAGAATTGCTTGAACCCAGGAGATGGAGGTTGTGCTGAGCCGAGATTGTACCACTGCACTCCAGCCTGGATAACAGAGCAAGACTCTGTCTCAAAAAATAAATAAATAGATAAATAAAAATAATAAATAAATAAAATAAAATCTGGCCAGGCACAGTGGCTCATGCCTGTAATCCCAGTGCTTTGGCTGGCTGAGGTGAGAGGGTGGATTCAGTCAGGGAGGTGGAGGCTGCAGTGAGCCATGATCACGCCACCACACTCCAGCCTGGTAACAGAGTGAGGCTCTGTCTCAAAAAATAAAAATAAAATAAAAAAGGACAGAAAGAAAAGAAAATCCACATAGAGTCAGTAGGCCAGCATAAAAGATTAAATACCCTATAATTTCAGCAGTGCTTCTGACCGTGGTGATAGAAGCTGTGATAATTCTTGAAACCGATAAATAGAAAGCAGCTCTGACTGCAGCCACGGCGTGTTGATGAGGGCGGATTACTAAGCATTTCAGAAGCTGGATTGTTGCTCAGCCCTTGTAGTTTCAAGTAAGATCTAGAAGGATCAGATTTAGAAGGGGTTACCTTCCTCATAAATGACAAGCACTCGTATAGTGCTTTCTGGTCTGCATACTTCATGAACGAGAAAAGCAGCAGTGAGTGTGGAGAAAACGTAGACTTTGTTGTCTGAAGTGTGCAAATCTCAGTTCTACTACAGCTAGTGCTCGACTTACGACCACGATTGGGACCGGCAGACGGGTCGTAACCCGATTTGGTCATAAGTTGAGTAGGCTATATGTAGAGTTGAAATGGTGCACGCGGATATGGTAGTGCTGCCGGAAGCTGGTCCGCACTGTCGTACGCCCAGCTGGGCAACGTTTGCGCTGCCAGATGTGGAGCAGTCATGGCTAGCGATTGTGGTTGTAAAGTCGAATGGTCGTAAGTTGCATAGGTCGTAAGTTGATCAATACCTGTGCTTACTAGCTGAGTAATTTTCTATGTGGTTTGACTTCTCTGATCTCAGGGAAAGATGGTAAAACAGGAATGGCAAATGATATTTTCATCATGGCTTGCTTATGAAGATTAGAAACAATAGTTATAATGTGCCCTGCTGGTTCAGGACAATAAGATATAGCTATTATCACTGAACAGACTAACAGAGTATTGTTTTTTAATATGCAATGTATTCCAGGCATGATGGTAAGTGAAATCCATATCTGTACTCTTTTCTTGTGTGTGTTCAAAAATTTCAGTTCTAATCCTGACTCTACATGACTGTGCACATGGCACTTAACAGAATGAAAACAGAGCTGGCATTCTATTGCTGGACATACAAAACAATGACAATATGATCAATAGAGATTTGTGTAAGAAGCAACAAGAACTCAGGAAGAAATGAGTGTCTGTGAAGTTAGGGAAGACTTCTCAGAGAATTTCACCTTGAAATGAGACGTGAAGGATGAACCTCACACAACACCCTGTGAGGTGGGTACTGGTGTCTATGCTTTATAGGTGAGGAAGCTGAGGGGGATACTGCTGACATCAGCCGCAGCTTCCTTCTGCCTGTGATTCTGCTTCTGCGTGGTAGAGCCCAGGACTTTGGACTCCAAAGTCCACATACTGAACTATGAAAATATTTTAAAACATACATAAGGCCGGGTGTGGTGGCTCACGCCTATAATCCCAGCACTTTGGGAGGCCAACGTGGGTGGATCACGAGGTCAAGAGTTCAAGACCCAGCCTTGCCAACATGGTGAAAACCCATCTCTACTAAAAATACAAAAATTAGCTGGCTGCATTGGCACGCACCTGTAGTCCCAGCTACTCAGGAAGCTGAGGCAGGAGAATAGCTTGAACCCAGGAGGCGGAGGTTGCAGTAAGCTAAGATCACACCACTGCACTCCAGCCTGGGTGACAGAGCAAGACTCCATCTCAAAAACACAAAAAACAAACAAACCCCAAACCCCATCCAGAAAAACAAAACAAAACAAAACAAAAAGCCTTACACAAGTCTGTGTTTTAATCTCTTTTCTTTAATCTTCACACTACACTTAGTCCCTTGATTTAGAAGGTAGCAGCAAGACAGAGGAAAGAGTCTGATGTTATTAGGCCATTACTATCAACACTTAGTATTAACACAGCATCACTTCATTTTGGATTGTTTGGTTTAAAATTTGTTAAAGAATAAAGTTATAATAACTTCTCTAAAAGGTGTTAGTTCTCTAATTCCAACAATTCTCTTGAAAGAAATAAGTTATCCAGGATTTTAGTTTCAAAAGACAGGCTTTTCTAAGTGAAATCTCCCAAATTTGTATGTTCGAATAGTTTCTATTTAACCACTAGATTTAGAGTGTAGGTATTAGTAAGCTAAAGAAAAGAATGACAATGATTTTAGGCAAGTGAGTTAAACTGTAGAGCATTTATGATTCTAGCAAATTGGAGGGAAAAAGGTTGAAGAGGCTGGGAGTGTGGCTCATGCCTCACCCGCACTTTGGGAGGCGAGGCCGTGGTGGGTGGATCACTTGAGGTCAGGCATTCCAGACCAACCTGGCCAGCAAGACAAAATCCCCTCACTACTAAAAATACCAAAAAAAAAAATTAGCCTGGTGTTGTGGCATGTGTAATCCCAGCTATTCGGAGGGCTGAGGCAGGAGAATTGCCTGAACCCAGGAAGGCAAGGTTGCAGTGGGCAGAGATCGTACCACTATGCTCCAGCCTGGGTGACAGAATGAGATTCTGTCTCAAAACAAATGAAAGAAAGATGAAGAGTTTCCTAGTGCAGGCATTCCCCAGCAGGCAGGTGCGAGCCCAGCCATTCCACTTTGTCATCATCTAGTGCCTGCACAACCTAGGGAGAAGACTCACTGTTTATGGTTAGACCTTGGCTCATTTTGGGATTGATGATAGATAAATTAAAGTGAAGTGGCTTGAGTCTGCTTACTCTGACATATTTCAAAACATCAAGGGTAATAATGATGCCTTTGTTTAGTAGATCAAAGATTTTAACTATGGCTTGGTACTGAATTAATGATCTTTTTCATAGATTCTGCATACCCAAGATTGTATCTCAGCAGAGGCATTTCCCAATAAGCAGCCTTCATTTCTCTGCCTTCCACTGATGTAAATACAGATGATGTTTTGAGTAATAATCACTTATTAGTACTATGTGCCAGGCATTATGCTAAGTTCTTCCTAATAATTATTGCATGTACTGTCACAATGATGCTTCAGGTAGATGATTATTATTTCAAGCTTACAGATGGAAAAAGTGAGGTGATATGCGCTCCTAAGGATAGAAGAGCACAGGAATCTGAATTCAAGCCTGCAGTCATTACCATTAGGTCGTATCACCACAATAGTAAGAAACTTGTCATGAATGCCTCACTTTTTCCTCACTTCATGCATTCTTCTTTTTTTTTTTTTTGTTGGAGACAGAGTCTGGCTCTGTTGCCCAGGCTGGAGTGCACTAGCATGATCTTGGCTCACTGCAACTTCCACCTCCGAGGTTCAAGTGATTCTCCTGCCTCAGCCTCTCGAGTAGCTGCGATTACAGGCGGACGCCACCACCCCCGGCTAATTTTTGTATTTTTAGTAGAGACAGGGTTTTACCAGGTTGGCTAGGCTGGTCTTGAACTTCTGACCTCAGGTGATCCACCCATCTCAACCTCCCAAAGTGCTGGCATTACAGGCATGAGCCACTCCGCCCGCCCTCATGCATTATTCCTTCAGGCTCGAGCCATAAAAATTCCTTGTCTGTGAGTGACAACAACAGATCTTGAATTAGTGGCCCTGGCTTGGGGCACTGTCTCTCTCAGATGCCCAGCTGTGTGATCATGAGCACATAAGCCATGCTCTCTGGGTCCAGTCACATTCTGTATTATAAAATCACTAAACTTTCAAGGTTGTGTTATATGTAAAGGATAATGTTATAAGCAGAGGCTATTTTGTAAATAACAAGTTCTCTACAGAAAACAGAATGGCGGCTGCAGGGGCTGAGCAGTGGGCAAATTGGGGATATACTGTTTCATAAGCACAGTTTTAATTTTGGAAAACAGGAAGTCCTAGAGGCAAATAGGGGTAATAGTTGCAAACAATGTGTGTGAACTTAATGCCACTAAACTACACACTTAAAAATTGGATTCCGGGCATTGTGGCTCATGTCTGTAATCCCAGCACTTTGGAAGGCTGAGCTGGGCGGATCATGAGGTCGGGAGTTCAAGACCAGCCTGACCAACATGGTGAAACCCTGTCTTTACTAAAAATTTAAAAATTAGCCGGGCAGGGTGGGTGCCTATAATCCTACCTACTCAGGAGGCTGGGGAAAGAGAATTGCTTGAACCCGGCAGGCGGAGGTTGCAGTGAGCCAGGATCGTGCCATTGCACTCCAGCCTGGGTGACAAAGTGAGACTCTGTCTCCAAAAAATATTGTTAAAATGGTAAATTTTATGTTATATAGATTTTATCAGAATTTTAAAAATTAAAAATGAAAAAGAATCTGCACTTAAAAAAATTCCTACATAGAGGTTATTCATATTACACTGCTATAATAATTATTTTCTCTTAGGATAAATAGTACAGAGAAAGGATTGTTTCAGGTGTGCTTTCGGTTCTTATATATACAGTCGTGCGTTGCTTCATGACAAGGGTACATTCTGAGAAGTGCACTGATAGGTGATTTCATTGCCCAATCATCATAGAGCGTACTTACACAAACCTACTCCATACCCAGGATATGCGGTAAAGCCTATTGCTTCTAGGCTACAACCCTATACAGCATGTCACTGTACTGAATATTGAAGGCAGTTGTAACACAGTGGTAAGTATTTGTGCATCAAAACATAGGAAAAGGGTATAGTACAAAATTAGCCAGGTGTGGTGCATGCTTGTAATCCCAGCTACTTGGGAGGCTGAGGCAGGAGAATCGCTTAAGCTTAGAGGCAGAAGTTGCAGTGAGCCAAGATAACACCATTGCACTCCAGCCTGGGCAACAAGAGTGGAACTCTGTCTTAAAAAAAAAAAAGGTATAGTAAAAATACAGTCTACGAGATAAAAAACGACACATCTATACGGAGCACTTGGCAGGAGTGGAGCCTGCAGTATTGGAAGCTACTCTGAGTGAGTGAGTGAGTGAGTGAGTGAGTGACTGAGTGACTGAGTGAGTGAGTGAGTGA
>NW_016107572.1:1222598-1228741 GCF_001604975.1 Cebus imitator | reverse complement strand
TGAGTGACTGTGTGACTGAGTGAGTGAGTGAGTGACTGAGTGACTGAGTGAGTGACTGAGTGACTGAGTGACTGTGTGACTGAGTGACTGAGTGAGTGACTGAGTGACTGTGTGAGTGAGTGAGTGAGTGACTGAGTGAGTGAGTGAGTGAGTGACTGAGTGAGTGACTGAGTGACTGTGTGAGTGAGTGAGTGAGTGACTGAGTAAGTGAGGGACTGAGTGAGTGACTGTGTGACTGAGTGACGGAGTGACTGAGTGACGGAGTGAGTGAGTGGTGAGTGAATGGGAAGGTATAGGACATTACCTTAGGCTACTGCAAACTATAAACACTGTACACAGACGCTACATTAAATTCCTAAAAAATATTTTTCTTTCTTCAGTAATACATTAACCATAGCTTACTATAACTTTGTTACTTTATAAACTTTTCAATTTCTTTCAGCTTTTTGACTCTTTTGTAATAACGCAGCTTAAAACACAAATGCATTGTATAGCTGTACAAAAATATTCTTTCTTTATATGCTTATGCAATAAGCTTTTTTCTATTTTTAAATTTATTTACTTACTTTATAACCTTTTTTTGTTAAAGATGAAGACGCAAACACACACAGTAGCATCTAAACCTGCGCAAGGTCAGGATCATCAATATCACTGTCTTCCATCTCCACATCTGTCCCGCTGGAAGGTCTTTAGGGACAGATGTGGAGAACTGTCATATAGAACTGTCATCTGCTATCACAATGCCTTCTTCTGGACACCTCCGGAGGGACCTGCCTGAGGCTACTTTATAGTAAATTTTCTTTTATATACATAGGTACAAAGAAAATGCTCTGAAATAACTGCAAAGAGTATAGTGTAGTAAATACTAGGCGATAGGAATTTCCCCCCCATTATAGTCTTATGGGACCACCATCATATATCCAGTCCATCAGTGACCAAAACATCATTATGTACATCATGACTGAATAACCAAGATAGGACAAAATGAATATGATTATTCTCGCTGAGAGATTAGGCTGAATTGTCCATTTTGAGTCCAGTATAGCCACTCAGGGCACTGACCTTTATAGACGGCACAGAGCTCTGTGTACCCAGAGTGAAGTGGAGACAGTCAAAGAATGAGTGACTGTAGGAGACATCTGCCCTCCAAAGTTCAGAGTGCCCAGCATACAGCATCCACAGCTGAGCCCTAAGGTAGCAAAGGGCAATGTTCACTCCCCACGTTTCTGGGAAATCACTTTTATACATCACGATGAAACTTGTAGATATAGTTGAAAAGGATGTCCAAGAAATAGCTGGGTCTAATTTTGAGAACAAATGCAGAAGCACTATTTCTGTAATATGGAAATCCATATCTGTGCTCTTTTCCTGTGTGCAGAGTGCAAAAATTTCAGTTCAAATCCTGACTCTACGTGACTGTGTACAAGTCACTTAACCTCTGTTAGCCTAAATTCTCTTATTCAGAAATAAGACGTGCTTGTACTCAGCAACAGCACAGGTTCTTTTCCATGCTGATGTTCTGGGATTCAGTTCCTCCAGGGCTGAGGCCACATTGGTGCTGTTTAAAATCTGGATAATTTGGGGTGTGGGTGTTAGGGACAGCGCCCCCGCTAAGGCTCCTGCAGGTGATCCCATGCAGTTTCCCAGCTCTGAAAGGTGGCATGAAGCCTCTGATTGCTGTGAGATTTATGTAACAGGAGGGTTGATGAAGACTTTCTGATTGATAAAATATAATCAAGGAGAATAGCATGTGTGTGGAACATGCATTAGTTCAGTGAAAACAAGGATCGGAAAGACAGACAAGAGATGCATGCGGGCCTGCTGACGGCAGGGCATGCTTTGGACTCTTTGCTTGCTGTACCACGCCTTATTCAGAACAGTGTCCTGGGGATTCAAAGTGCAGTTCTTAGTTCAGTGTCATAGGCGTTTCCTTCTCTTTGGGAAGACTACATACTGCCAGTTCTGGCCTGGCGCAGTGGCTCACACCTGCAATCCCAGCACTTTGGGAGGCCAAGATGGGCAGATCACTTGAGGTCAGGAGTTTGAAACCAGCCTGGGCAACATGGTGAAACGCTGTCTCTACTAAAAATACAAAAAATAGCTGGAGGTGGTGGTGGGCACCTGTAATCCCACCTACTCAGGAGGTTGAGAGAGGAGAATCACTCAAACACAGGAGGTGGAGGTTGTGGTGAGCAGAAATCGCACCATTGCACTCTAGCCTGGGTGACAGAGCGAGGCTGCATCTCTAAAAAAAGACTGCATGTTGTCATTTCATAGTAGCTTGCCTACTACAATGGTTCTGTATGGTGGGCATTCAATGTATTTTGTGTGATTTGATGTTTCAGTACTGATGAGAGGCCTTTTACTTTTCTATTTGTTCTTGTCTCCTGGCTTTGGATAGCTCTGTTTGAAATTTAACCTTCTTAACCAAACAGCCACAACTCAAGATAAGACTCATCAGATTTTTATCAGTAAACTAGAAAGAAGATCTAATAATGCAAGACTCAGACGTGAGTCGCTGGTTGGCTCCATTGTAGAATAGACCTGAGGCCCTGGGGTGTCCAGAGTCCACCAGTGCACAGCATCTGGGCTGACTGCATTAACCAACTATCCTCCTCTGAGCTGGTTCTAAACCAGCCATTCTATCTGAGGTTTGAACAGAGCGGTTCACACAGCTAGGGCAGTGAGAAACGTCAACCAAAAGCACATGGCATTCTCTCTTGATTTTTCTTGCTGGTTATTCTTAGTTTGTCTGGCTAATATGTCTCTGAAAAATCATCTCACTAAATAGCAGTAAGTAGTTAAGCAAAATGACAATATTAGCATTAACAACTAAAATATGATAAATATTTTTAGGTATAAGGTATTCAGAAATATGCTTAAATAAATGCTATTTAGGAAATTATATTCTTGTGCCAGCAAATAACAAATGATAATCACTTCTTCCATGGCTGTAGGTATGTATTGATTAAGCTCAAAGTTAGAACTCCAAAATGAATTATATCTGGTCATTGCTAAACTGCTTTGCTCACTGGAAGGAAAAAAAAATCCACATCACCTATTATACTGCATTTAATTAAGACAAGCATCAACTTTATGTGCCATTATTTGTTTCTGCCAAATCTCTATGGTGTAAATATTGAACAGTGGCATCTCTTGAATGCTAATCAATCCTTTCTGAATTTCAAATGATTACATAAATTTTAGGAAACGCTTATTTGCCAGCATTACCCTCAGCTGCATATATATCAGCAAGGCATTAGTATGAAGATATGCACGGTTATTTGACAAGTGTCTAGTGAGTGTTTTTCTAAATTAGAATATCACATATGGAAAGGTAAAAACTGGGAATGAATGCTAATTGTAAGAAGAACCCTGGGATATTTCTTTTGCTTATCTGACTTCATGAAGAACAATTTAACCAATGCTCTTGGGTAAAAATGTGAGGTAAATGTTCTGTTTCACTAGGCTTTGTAGTCCGGCCGTAGCAGTGTGAGTGTGTAATCATATTTAGAGAAAGCCAACAATAAAGCAAATATTGTGACCAGCTTCAGGAAGGAGAATTGCCACATAATAGGAAGATTAGGTTTTGCTGTTGCAAAACCAACTTTAACGCATCTACCAAGTAGAAAGAATTTTATGACATTTAGATTACTGTGCTTATTTCGGAATTAATAGGCATAAATTTTGATGCACAATTGGAATTTTTTTTACTAGTTTCCACCCTTCTGAAGCTCTTACAGCACTTGCAGGGACGAGGCAGTCAACTAAGGCAGTCAACTAATAAGAACAGTTACTCCGATTTCACTTTCTAGAGTAGCTGTAGATTTCCCATATGGCGAATGGTACACTTGGTACTGTCATCTTCTGACTTACAGCAAAATGAATTGTTCATCTTGCTTTAGGTGCTGCAAGCAGAATTTAATCAGTGATCAAATTTCTCCATTGGATTTGTTTTCATTGGTTTGTTTATTTTCTTCCGTTAGTTCATGCAAGCAGACCTCTGCTGGATTTGTAAGCCTCCTTTATTAACTGGATGTAATGAGGCAAAAAAGCAAAAGGGGGATTCAATTTTCCCTTTGTTTCAGTTGCTTTACTTATTAATAGATTTGGGCTCTCTTTTTCACCTCAGACACAACAGGAACACCTAGTTTGGTGGCAGAAAAACGAAACACCACACACAAACTCAACAAGTTGCTGTGCCTCTTCTGGAGATGTGGGCAGAAGTAGTCTCTTTTTGTAAGCCCTTTGCATTCTCTTCTCCAAAATTGTGTCTACAGTATTTCCGGGCTCCTCCAGAAGTGATGAGGGAAGGGAGCACTCGGATGTCAATGGGGCTCCCATGCACCTCCTTTCTGAGCAGTTCTTCGCTTAGGAAAGGCAGAATGCACACGTCCTGAGCACAGCCCAGGCCAGAACTTTCCTTTTTCAAAAAACTGCCCCACCACTGGCCAGTCATCAGTCAAGAAGACTGTTTTCTCTTCACAGGAGGTGGCAGAAAAATCGCTTCATGATTTGCCGTGTCACACTGACATCAGGACTTGGATTAGCTAATGGAACTGTAGTTGAAGCAGCCGGTTCCCACCCTCCCCTGCGCGATTAGAACATCCTTGCCAGGGTAGCAAAAACTGAGCAGCTAGGGTGAAGGGGCTGTGGACAATGAATTCTCTTCCTTTCATAGGAGGGCACATGCCAAGCTTGCTGGTAGCTTCAGAATAGTAGTTCCCATCGAACAAAAAGGAACGGTCCTCTTTTAAAGGAAAATATAATAGACAAGCAGAACGAGGTTCTGACTGAGTGCGGTGGTTTTCTGGGCTGTGTTAACACAGGAGCCTTTTGTATGCCTCACTTAGTGGCTGAATGTTTACTATCGACAAATCTCTGCTGTCTCTTGTTAAATGAGATGTGAGATCAATAGTTGCTCTGCAATTCTGTGCTTACCTATAAAGCCTTCGTTTTCAAATGAAGTGTGAGTGTGTATGTATGCGGGTGTATACGTACAGAGAGAGAGAGGGAGAGAGGGTCTCAAAAGTGATGAGACAGACTTCCCATATATGATGGCTTGTGCTGGAGTCATAAGCTCTGTGCAGAGGTCCTGACTGGCCACGGGGATACCGGGCCAGTCTGCCTATTTGCATTTTGCCTTACCAACCACTCTATGGGGAGCTTTGACAGCAAACCTCTGCCAGGTTCTGATATTGAATGGCAGAGGACAAGCGGCACACACTTCAGTAAAGGGAAAAGAAACATTAGATATTTCTTTAAATGTCAAAGCAGAAGAAATAATGAACAAAATTTAAATAAGAAAAAATTTCTACATCAGAAACTAAAGACTACTGGAAAACTAACCACTGCAAATAAATATCCTTACCCAAAAGACTGAACTCATCCACATCTTTCAGCTAGTAAACATGTTATTTACTATTAACAATGTCAGTGTCATATTGCAGGAGCAGAATTATGACTGAATCCTTCAGGAAAGTGGACAGCTGTACTTGAAAACAGAATTTACTAACTTACCACACTCCTCTCTGCCTGTCCACCACCCCCACCCACCCTGCCCTGTCCTGCCCCAAGGAGCTTGTCCACCTAATCCTTAGAGATGCAATTAGCTACTTTAGGATTTTTAATGCCAGCGACTGCCAGAGGGGAAAAGAATGACTATTTGTTGTGTTATTATTTTTCCTTTTACCATCACGAACAGTTAAAATACATCCTAAAATAGACATATATGTAATGAAAGCTATGATCATTTAGCTTTCCCAATGTCTAATGAATGGTCCAAAAAAATGTTACACCTAAGAGGTGATGATCAGCTACAAGGAGGAAGTCTTTAAGAAAGAGGTAGTGGCCGGGCGTGGTGGCTCACGCCTGTAATCCCAGTACTATGGGAGGCTGAGACAGGCGGATCACGAGGTCAGGAGTTCGAAACCAGCCTGGCCAATATGGTGAAACCCCGTCTCTATTAAAAATACAAAAAATTGACGGGCTTGCTGGCGTGAGCCTATAGTCCCAGCTGCTCGGGAGGCTGAGGCAGAAGAATCTCTTGAATCCAGGAGGCAGGGGTTGCAGTGAGCCAAGTTCGCACCACTGCACTCCAGCCTGGGCAACAGAGCAAGACTCCATCTCAAAATAAATAAATG